>NC_089227.1:47521700-47838825 GCF_963924675.1 Phocoena phocoena
GGTCTTTGTGGAAGGTTATTGGTGACTGAGTGACTGGGTGGATGGTGGTTCTATATTAATCGTTTGTATCTCCTGAATAGGTTCTCCGCATCCAGAATATTCTATCTGAGAAGCCTACAGTGACAACAGTTTACGCCAACAACGGGTCTGTTCTCCAGGGAAGTTCTGTGGCCTCGGTGTATGATAGGAAGCTGCTTATAGGCACTTTATACCATAGAGCCCTGTATTGTCAACTCTAAATGGTCCTTTTGCTATGCAGGCATGCTATCTTCTCTTAACAATTTTCTATGAATTGCTAATTCTGGGGGAGTTTAACCAGCAACGTTGACCCAGAAATGTATGACATGTATAGTAAATTTATTTCAGTAATGAAAGCCCCCCTTCAGTTCACATAGCACTTTTAACACAAAAGGAAAGTGAACAGTTTTTAAAATTGCCAAGTAAAGGTGAGAGAAGAGAGCTGCTTTCAGTAAAGTGAATACACTTTGCATAAAATAAGCCTGCTTTCCAACTGCCAGAGCATGAATTCCACTGAAACAGGGTAGATTATATTTCCTTAAAATGTAAGTGACCTCAGCTCCACCAGTGTGACCACTGTGACTCAGAACTACTGATAGGTAACATGTTTTGATGTTTTGTACTTACATCTTTGTTTACTATTAAAGAGTTGGAGTTATATTAAAGACTAACTAAAATCCATGTTTTGTCTGTGCTTAATTCTCAAGGCATATCCTCAGTGGGGGAATGAGAAAGTAGCCACTTCTTTGTGGGGTTACCTTGGGATGTGCAGGCATGGCAATACTAATTTTTCTCAGCTGAAAAACTAAACTATTTGAATAAAATAAAACAAAGAGTAACTAAATATGGCAACTGGAATTCTCAATTAATATGGAGTATTCCATCAGCTCTATTTCTTAATGGGAGCCCAACTTGCATACAAAGAGGAGATAACAGGTTGGAGCTGGAAGGTCAATCATGCCACCTCCTTATTGAACACAGCCGTGAACTTCATCAGGTGAGATGAAGTCAACTATCCAGGCCCACATGGTTAATCCCAGCAATGTCAGGATCAGGGTCTGCCTCATGGAGAAGCGTTCTTTCCACTCACTGTACCTCCTGTAAATTCATCTTAAACCCTGAAGAGAGACTTTCACATGTCTCTTTCCATTGTAACTTATCAAAGCACTTCACTTTTCATACTCTCCCCCATCTTTAGCATCATTATAATCAAAATATTTGTCAGTTACTTATAAAGTGAAAGACAATGCATTAAAAGTGGTACATTCATTATCTCATTTAATCCTAATTACAGCCTGAGGGAGTATGTATTGATATTATATCACTGTTAACATTTCACAGATGTTCCAGGTCACACCTGGTAAGGGGTGGCTCTCAATCTATTTCTGATGTCAGAGGCTGTACCATTATCCGCTGCATGATGCTTCTGCCATGGAACTAATGAGGATCTCGTTATTTACTCTTCTTCCTAACATATAGTTTCTTCTGTTTTTATAGTTATCAACTTGAGTTCTGCTTTTCGATGGATCATGTAAAGACTTAAATGTAAATTGCATAAGTATTCTTAATCTTGGCCCCTGTCCATTTGGCCTATGTTCTTATTTACATTTTTAAATAGTCTGATACTAATGTATATTGGACGTATTTCATGCTAAAATAATCATTTTCTCTGTTTGCATTATTCATGGAGAAAACATTAAGTCACAGGTGAATAAAGCAATATTAAATATTATTCATTAGGGATCCAAAACCAAGAAGCATATGTTTTAGATTTTAGACTATAAGCAATGCCTATCTAAAAAGCTACATTCACGAAAAGTACCGGAATACAGTAGGCATAAGATGGACTTTTTTCCATTGTATTTATTATAAATTTTATTTGGGGCTTCCCTGGTGGCGCAGTGGTTGAGAGTCCGCCTGCCGATGCAGGGGACACGGGTTCGTGCCCCGGTCCGGGAGGATCCCGCATGCCGCGTAGTGGCTGGGCCCGTGAGCCATGGCCGCTGGGCCTGCGCGTCCGGAGCCTGTGCTCCGCAACGGGAGAGGCCACAACAGTGAGAGGCCCGCGTACCACAAAAAAAAAAAAAATTTTATTTGGACAAAAGTAAATAAAATTTAATAGGCACATGTATTATTTATCTTAGAATTTAAAAAAAGTTAAAAAAAATAAACTCTGGTTTTTGGCCTCTATGGGCCATGAGGGATTCATAAGTATATTGTGCACCTATTTATGGTGATCTTACTGGGATCATACACTAAGAGGTCAAATCATTCGAAAGGGCTGAAACTGCAATTGGGATAGGCCACCACTAGGTGGATTTAGGTCTCAGGTGGGGGTGTGTGTGTATATTATAATTCTTTTAAATCTGAGATCCTGTTAAGTGACAATAAGTATCTTTTTTTTTTTTAAACAAAACCTCAGCTCTTTTACAACAGCTGAATGTGAACATGGATACCTAATACGGGGAGCAAGGAAAATTAAATATAAGCTATACTATTTCTTTTTCTCATTTTGTGTATGGATTAATTATTATTGACAACTAATCTAAGGCTGATCCTTTTTCTGGACCAGATTTGCTCAGTTTGAATGCTCTCTCGGAGACACAGCTTATCTAGGCTGATGAATATTTACTTGGCAAAACAATGAAGAATTAACAGCACCTACCAGCACACCACCCACATCCTCCTTTCTCTGGCCACCTGTAGTTTTCCTTACTCCCTCAGCTTTTTTTCAGTGCAAGCAAGATATCTTCTGGAATACCCTACATTCTGAATTTATTTCTTCCTGGAGTCCTTAATTCAGTAGCACTTTCCTGTAAATTAGAAGTTACTTGAGGCTTGATTAGATTCAGGTTAAACAATTTTGACAAGAATACGAATAAGTGACATGTACTTCACATTGCATTGCATCAGAATATAAACACAGGTTGTTCCACTCTTTGTGATGCTAAATCTGAGTAACTGATTAAGCTGGTGACCAACAGGGTTAATTTGTCCTTTCTTTTTATAGATCCAATCGAATATTCTGCTCCCTAAAACTCTTCATCTGTTTGGTTTTAGCACCCATTAATGATTCTTGCCCAATTATTATTATATTGGAGTTGCAAATGGTGATTTTACTTCTACTATTTCTAGCATTAATATCGATAGGCAGTATTCTATTTCTTAAAAAATTCTCTGTTATTGAACTCCCCTTCTCCCTCTTCTACATTCTCTCTCTCTTTTTTTCTGGAAATTATTTTCAGTTTATAGAGAGCCATTCCTTACCTTTTTACAGATTTCTACCTTAATTTCTATCTCCAAAATCAGGATAATATTTATTTGGTAGTAAATTAGTACAATGATCTAATAAAACAGAAAGTCTCTATCCCATTTTCTTTCCCAGTGATTTAAAACTCTACATGGATAAATCCTCCAACTCATACCTTCTTAGTGCCTTGATTCTTCACTCCCAATACCCTTTTCTTCCACTACCTCAGCTATCCACTCCCATGGCCATATTCTGTATCAGAAACTTTCTCACTGTAAAACCTTTATTTCAAGTCTCAGACTCTCCAACAACCACCTCCTGCATTTCCAAGTCATTTGCTCGGGTAGCGCTATTGTTCTAAAATCTTTGAAATTGTTCCAACCTCAAATCCATTGACAAGGCCTGCCTCAGAACTTTCTCCCCTTCCAACTGTCCCCACTCTGCATAACATCTCTCCTTGTCCAATCTAGCTCCCATCCTTTAATCACTTCCTTGAATATACTCTCAACTCCTTTGTACTTCTCTTCTAATGTCTTGTGGGGCAAAACTCAAACCATTCCTTTACTTCACATATGCACCTGAGCAGCTATATGTTATTTGGGAAAATCACAAAACAGCTGAATGCTTTCTCTTGCATGAATGTCAAAGCTCATATTCGGTACTCAAAATGTCAAGCAATCCTCAATTTCTTTAGCAGATTAGCTTTTCTCCTTTTAAGTTAATAATTTTATACCTCCTCCTTTTCCTCAAACTTCCCACCATCCCTCATCTACTCACACTTCGGCTTGAAGGTCTTGCCTTATAATTCATTGAGAAAATGGAAGCAACCAGACATGAGTCCCCTCATATTTCCCCACCAAATCTGCACCTCTCTCTATAGCTACATCCATCTCCTCCTATCTCTACTGTTAAAGTGGAGAAGGTGTCCTCCAGCTGTCCTTAGGATTTCATTTTTTCTATTATCCCTTCTCTCTTCTGCTTCATCACTCTTTCCCTACTTATATATCTTCCTCTTTCCCTACTGATTTCATCAGCACAAAGACATACTAATTGCTTCTCCCACTTTAAAAACAACACTCCCTTGACCCTACATTTCTAACCACCACATCATTTCTCTGAACTCCACTGTGGTGGCTTAATATATGTCCACAGGGGCTTCCCTGGTGGCGCAGTGGTTGAAAGTCCGCCTGCCGATGCAGGGGACACGGGTTCGTGCCCCGGTCCGGGAAGATCCCACATGCCGCAGAGCGGCTGGGCCCGTGAGCCATGGCCGCTGAGCCTGCGCATCCAGAGCCTGTGCTTCTCAACGGGAGAGGCCACAACAGTGAGAGGCCCGTGTACCGCAAAAAAAAAAAAAAAAAAAAAAAAAAATATATATATATATATATATATATTTATCGACAAATTTGACGTTCCTCCCCGAAAGAGGAGCCTAATGCACTGCTCCTTAAGAGTAGGTTGGATTTAGTGGCTGACTTCTAATAAACAGAATAAGGCAGAAGTGACATGTGACTCGGTCATAAAAGGCAGAGGCTTCCTCCTTGCTCCCTGGCTCAGGTCACTCACTCACTGGGGAAAGCCAGCTGCCTTATTGTCAGGACATTTCTCAGGCAGCCCTGTGGCAAGGTCCACGTGGCAAGGAACTAAATCCTGCCAACAGCCACGCAAGTGAGTCATGTTGGAAATGCCTTCAGATGACTGCAACCTCACGAGTGACCATGAGCCAGAAGCACTTCACTAAGCTGCTTCCAGTTTCTGACCTACAACAATGCTGAGATAATGTATTTTAAGCTACTTTGTTTGGGGATAGTTTAGTGCATCATAACACATAATTAATACAGCCATGATAAGTAAATTATTCGAGATACACACTGTCTCCTCTTACTCATTACCCATTCACTTCTCAACCAACTACGGTCTGGCTTCTGTTCTTGCCACACAGAAACTGCTCTCATCAAGATCATCAGAGATCTTTGTGCTGCCAAATCCAATTACATTTCTCTCCGCTCTCCTCTCGAGTTCTCAGCAGCATTTGGCATGTTTTCCTCTTCCTTCCTTCTTGAAACACGCTTCTGCCTTGGCTTTTGCAATACTATTCTCCTCTTTCTTCCCTCATTATCCCTTTTTTGACTCCTTTGCTGTTTCCTGTACCTCATCCAAATAGAAATGTAATGGTTCTTGAGGGCCAAAATTGGGTGCTTTCCTCTTTCCTCTCTCCCTTTCATTCCAATGGGTTTACATACCGCCTGTATGTAAAGTAATTTGGATTACTACAAAATGAAGTGTATCTTTCAAATATTTTTATATAAATACAGGCAGATACAAATACATATTCTTGTTTTTCCCCTTCACAAAAGGTAGCAGACTACACACCGTTCTGCACATTTCTTTTTTTCAAATGTTCTAAAATCCATATTCTCTTTTTTCTGAAACAGCTTTATTGAGATATAACCACATTCTCTTTTGTGATTTGTTGCTCTCTCCCTCTATCACTCCTGGTCAAGATTCACTAATATGAATGATCTTTTTAAATTAAAAATTGTATGATAACAAACACGATGAAAATATATGGTTTAAAATGTTCAGACATCATAAGCCTTACAAAACAAAAGCAAAGTCTCCTTCCACGATCACTGACCTCCCCAATCTCCATGACCCCAATCTCATGTATCGACTCTTCAGTTTGTGTCATAGACTGTTTCTATGCATATCATACACATGCAAAACAGAGAATTCCTCTCATGTTTCCACCATAGGATGATATGTATGTACATTCTGCATCCCCCTGAATGGTACTTTGATTATCCATGGTGTTGGATTAACTAGATTTATGTACTGCACTTATTGTTTAGACATACATGCTTCCATTCGGTCCTATTAGCTCTTTGAGGAGCCCCACTGTATATGTAAGAAAGGTCCAGAGGGAATAGGTGATTTCTAAAGACTAAAGAGTCACTTCCACACAGAACTGGGACTTGACCTCAGGACTTTTGAATTCGTTTGTCCTGCTCTTTCAATGACAATAAGTCCCTTTTTATGACACTGATGTACTCAGTGGTCTCTGCACCAAGCCAATTTGGCCTCTTGACAGAGTTTGAGTGACCATTACACTCAAAGATTAGCCTTCAAAGATTAGATATGGATGAGGGGCTATGGGTCCCTTTCCCCACAATCTCACTGCCAGGCAGTATGTTTCAATAAACACAAAGCTCAAACTCAAATCTGTCACACACAAATGTTCATTACCAAGGAGGCATGAAAATCATCCTGTGATCCGTTGTTCTGTAAAGTCAGTGAAGTCCCAGCTCTGTCCCGTGTATTTCAATAAGCACATGACAGAAAGTTTCAGTCTGAGACTAAGTTCTGAAGGGAGGATTCAGCTCACTTCAGATCAGAAAGCAGAATCTTCCTTGGTCAGTAGTGTGGACATAGCATACAACAGTGTTCTAGAGCTGGTGCTATGGTCTGAACATTTTGTCCCACCCCAGATTCATATGTTGAAATCCTAACCTCCAAGGTGATGGTATTAGGAGGTGGGACCTTCGGAGGTGATTAGCTTATGAGGGTGGAGCGCTCATGAGCGGCACTAGTGCCTTTTTTTTAAAATTTTTATTTATTTATTTATTATTTTTGGCTGTGTTGGGTCTTCGTTTCTGTGTGAGGGCTTTCTCTAGTTGCAGAGAGTGGGGGCCACTCTTCATCGCGGTGCGCGGGCCTCTCACTATCGCGGCCTCTCCCGTTGCGGAGCACAGGCTCCAGACGTGCAGGCTCAGTAGCTGTGGCTCACGGGCCTAGTTGCTCCGTGGCATGTGGGATCCTCCCACACCAGGGTTCGAACCCGTGTCCCCTGCACTGGCAGGCAGATTCTCAACCACTGCGCCACCAGGAAAGTCCACTAGTGCCCTTTTAAGAGACCCTACAGAACTCCCTTGTTTCTTTCACTATGTTAAGACACAGCAAAAAGACAGCAGTCTAGGAAGCAGTTTCTCACTTGACACTGAATCTGCCGGCAACTTGATCTTGGACTGCCCAGCCTCCAGAATGTGAGAAATAAATGTTTCTTGTTTCTAAACCACTCAGTTTATAGGTTTTTTGTTATAGCAGCCTGAATGGACTAAGACAGCCAAGAACCCACTTCACTGGTTTGAGTATGCTGGCTTCCTTGTTCTTGTTCTTACTCTAGGCAGAGCTGGAGCTGCTTAGATTGATATAATATGTCTTGCTAATCCACATATTTTGGACAAAACTAGCTTTACCTTGAATAATTATCTCTAATATCTCTTGAGCTAATGAGTGAACTCTCCAGGTACAGATTTTGATGGTGACACATGATATGGTGATGTCCAAAGTTTGGACTTCTTTAATGCTAACTAACCAGGCTAGGGGTCTGAATCACTGATTATGGTATTCAGATGATAACTATCCACGTTTAAGGTTTAAAGTCAATACACACACACACACACACACACACACACACACACACAAACACACACACTCCTCTGCCTAACGTGAAGAAATTTAAAACAAATTATAGATGACACAGCACCTGCAATCAATTGCCCAAGAATATATCTCTTTTCTTACCCTCTTCTTCATGCTATGCTGGGAGCAACAAACACAGCGAAATAGGAACAAGTACTCTAGGGTCAGTAGGTCTCAATCCAAATGGAATTTCTGACACTTCTTAGTTATGTAACCTTACGTAAGTTATCACGTAACCTTTCTAAGCCTCACTTTCCTTATCTGTAAAATGAGGATAATAAGAAGTAATATGATAAAGCATGCAAAATGCTTAGTACATAGGAACAATTACTACTATTTCATCATCCTTTCTTTTTATTCTCCCAATATTTACTTCTCCCAAGTCCATATCTTGCATCCACCCATCTAATCAATTTTTAGAGGCTAACTATTAAGTGCAAAGTCCTGTGGCTGGCACTGGAAGACCCAGTGATCAATGCGATGGGGGTCTCTCCCTACAATTAACCTACACTCTCAGGTGGAGGAGGTTCAGATTTAAATGATGGTTAATGCTTATTGGCTTCTTACAATGTACCAAGCACAGTGGTGAGCACTTTGCTCTCATCATAACATTTGATTTTAAGCCACGTATGAGGCAGACATTCTTTTACAAAATAGGAATCTGCAGGGCAGGAAAGTTGAGCACCTTATCCAAGCTGGATATAACCCAGGTAGCCTGAGCCTTAAACTCTGGACGCACGCCTGCACCACGCCTCCTGGCCCCTCAGCTTTGGGAGCACTCCTCTCTTCTTCATATCTCTCCTCCTATGTCCTCATGAAAACAGCATTCAATTCCTCCTCTGCTTGAACTCTGTTAAAATTAATCTTAGAAATAACGATCTTACCAATACAACTCCAAATGTTACAGTGTTCCTCTAGTAGCCCTTCTTCCACAGCACAGTTAAGGAAGGGCACAGGGTCTGGAGCCAGACTGCCTGACTGCCACTCTCCAGCTGTGTGACCTAGGGCAAATTACACAGCTACCCTGTGCCTTGGTTTTCTCACCTATAAAATTGGGATGTTACCTACCTCAGAGAAGTACCGAGAATCAAAAGTAGGCAAAGTTCTAAGCACAGTCCAAGGCACATAGTGGGTGCTGCATAAATGGAAGGCTTTATTATCCTACAGTAATTATGTATTCAGACTATATTCATGTACCCCACAGGTCAGAAACCTCCTTTTCTTTCCTTAATATCGCCAGTCCTGTATTCTCTCAAACACGTTTACTCAGTTAAACTCAACAGATCTAGTACTATTTCTTTCTGTTGGTAAATAAAAACAGATCATGCTTGAAGATGCTACTTTGCTCTGCCCAAACTCAAGTCTTCCTCACCTTCCGCCCCTCTCCCTCCAACCTGGTCGTCATCCTTCCGTTTATCACTGTTCCCTGTGTCGAGGGATCAATTCACCGTCTCATATTACTCCTTGCCTTCCACAAACGCAAAGTTTCGAGCTCTGAACTCTAGCTCCCCGCGCTCCCCCGCCCCTCCAGTTTCCACTTCAGGCCACACGAGTAGATGAGGTAGAACTCCGCAGCTTTGGGCAGCAAATCGCCTCCTCTATCGTCCCAGCAACCGGTGGGATCTTGCCGAAGCTGCCAAGAGAACACCAGACCTTAACCCAGGGCTACGGCTCCCGTCTCTGTATTTTGAGCCTTGAAGGATAAAAGAATCCCGCGAGTAAATGTTTCCTTGAACTTCGAGCATAAAGGTAGCTTTGATTCACGCGGATAAAGATGGCCTTGAACCTTTAGGGGCGGCGCGGCGGGGCGGGGCGGGGCGGGACAACATGACCTTAGCCCAACGCCCGGGCAGCGCACCAGCCCGGGAGGAAACGACGGGCGGGGTGGGCACCACCAGGGGCGGGGCAGGCGCCAGCCCGCAGCGCCTCCCCAGCGCCTGCGCTCGCGTGTCGCGCCCCAAGACCATGGGGAAGCTGGTGGCTCTTACCCTGCTGGGCGCCGGCCTGGCCCTAATCGGGGAGAGGTTAATGACGCTTAGGTGAGTTAGCATCTTGATGGGAACATCCTCGGCTCCTCTTCTCTTCTTCCTAGTTAGGTTAAGGGCTGCCCGGTGCCGCCTTCCTATAGCGGTAAGAATGAGCAGTTTGGGACCCCATTCCTCAATCCCACTTAGCAAACTGTCCCTTGAGAAGCGCACATAGAGTGAGCTGACTTCTTGCCTTTCCTAAGATGGTGGGGCAGAAATGCCGCCCCGCACCCGCCCCTTTCCCAGGTCGCCCTTAGCATTCAGCTCCTGAACAAACTAACTCTTTTGGAAGCGCTGAACTTGGGGTAGGGAGCCAGGCTATAAGCTGGATGTTTTTTGGCCGACTCAGAGGTTGCCCAAGGCAAGTTCCACACTGAGGAGTACTGGGTTACCAACTCATCCCGGATTAAAAGAGCTAGGTGGACAGCAGGGAAATGAGCCAAAACCTGCAGGGGGAACCTGGCATTTTGTAGGTATCTGACCTTTTGAGGTGGAAGATCTCCTGGTGATAGCCATCCCAGAAATATCTCAGGAAAAGTTAATACTGGGCTGGTAAGAAGAAACGTTAGGTGATGATGTGCATTTCTGGGTGAATCTATTAGCCTCTACTTGCCTTCAATTGTCTTTGGGTTGTTTTTATTTATTTCTCTAAGTAGAAACTGGTCGTCTCCTCAGAGGTTCACGTCTAGAATCTACTGAGGAGCCTAATGCCTTTTTTTTTTGCCTCTTAATTAATTAATTAATTTATTTTTGGCTGTGTTGGGTCTTCGCGCTGCTGCGCGGGCTTTGTCTAGTTGCGGAGAGCGGGGACTACTGTTTGTTGCTGTGTGCAGGCTTCTCCTTGCAGAGCAACGGGCTCTAGGCACGCCAGCTTCAGTAGTTATGGCACGCAGCCTCAGTAGTTGTGGCTCACGGGCTCTAGAGCGCAGGCTCAGTAGTTGTGGTGCAGGGGCTTAGTTGCTCTGCGGCGTGTGGGACCTTCCCTGACCAGGGCTTGAACCCATGTGCCCTGCATTGGCAGGCAGATTCTTAACCACTGCGCCACAAGGGAATTCCCGAGCCTAATGCCTTTTGATAATACTTCCTAGTTCAGCTTGAAAGAGTTTATTGTTACATTTGCTCCCAATGCACCCAAGTGAGAGAATCATAAAAAAATAATTATTATAATTTTTATAATAATTATATTATTATATATTATTATTATATAATAATAATTATAATAATTATAAAGCTGATCTAAGGTGTATTTTTCTTAAAGTGACAGTAGGATAAGTCTAAGTGTAGAATCTTCCTGAATACAATTTAATAAAAATGTAAAATTATTCCTGGTATTTAGAAGAATGTTTCACTGTGGAAACAAAAACACTATTCAGAAATAGTTTGGCCAATTGTTTAAATTGTGGTCAGTTTAATGAATTTAAATACTTGCAAAGTAAATTAGCGTAAAAATTTAAAAATAATAAAGTTAAAGCAAAAGTTACAGGGTTTAGCTATTAAAATACCCTGTTGAATTTGGGAAAGCAGTAGGGGGCACAGGGATCAAAAGGCAAAACTATAGGGGGTTAAGGGAACCAAAGTGCAGATTTATAATAGGCAATACTTTAGCACATTAAATAATATTATTTTGTGCATTTAAATTAATAATATTTATTTACTATTAAATAAGTAATATAGGCACATTACCCAGATAATGTCCACATTATATAAATAAATAAATGGAGATGTTTACTTATTTGTGATATCATCCATAAATGATGAGAAAGAGAGTTAATGAATATGAAGGTGATTAAAGACCATGTTTAGACATTGATTTTGGATGTTGTGCATTGACCTCCAGTGTTTTTATCTTCTGCAGAGAAAGAACTAATGCATATCGAGAAGTGGAGCCAGTAGAACCCCAGAACTGCCACCTTATTGAGGGACTTGGTATGTATGTGACAGTACAATTTCTTGGTACCATCCACCTGACAGAGGCTGCCAGCTAATTTAATTTGCTGCTACTACTTAAACCCTCCTATTGAGCCTTCAGCCTCATCAGCTTTACCCAAGCTACCTCATCCCACATCTCCAAGACGTCTCCTAAATGTCAAAATCTGTGGCTTTTTCTCAGTCCTCCTTCTTACTGACATCTCTCAGTCATTTGAAAAATGTTATTGACTACTCTTTGGTTGGTCCCTCACTGAACTGTGCTCCTGTCCCTTCTGTGAAATTTCACTTCCTTCTCTGTCTTCTTCTGTTGCTTATCTTACTTCTTTTTTTTCTTCTCCCCTCTCCTTGATGATATTCCTAACTTCAAGTGTCACTTCCTTCAAAATTTATCTGCAAGTACTAAGAGGAATATGACTTAGCCCTTATTCTCAAGAACTTCACAACCGACTGAGTTTTTTTTTTTTTTAATTAATTGAAAATCCATAGCTGGATCCCTAATCACTCAAACTGCAGGCCTTCTTTTCCCATCTGAAATCTACTTTACCTTTCTGTCATTTCCTCCCTCATACCCCCACCTACAACCAGCTCTTCTTCTAGACTTCTCCTAAGCATGGTACCCGCATTGTCAAAGAGACTCAGTTCAAAATTTAGCAACCATTTGTTGTCCCCTCATCGCTCACTGTTTCACGTGAGATATGTTGGCCTCTCCTGGGCCGCCACACAGAGCTGATCTCATTTACTCCTTACTGCCTCAACTGCTTATTCTGGCTCCAAGTCTTTCACTCTCCCTGACAATACTACTAGAAAAACAAAATTCTAGCTAGATTCTGTTCACTGTTCTGGCAATGTGTTCTTTCATTTTCTCACCTTTGCTCATGAAATTACCCCCAATGATTTCTTCATCTCTGCTGGCTGAAATCAGCTGGAAACTCCTCTCATACCTCTGAACTCTCACAGCACTCTGAAACTCTGATTCACTTGTGACACCTACTACATGCTTTATTTTAGAGCCAGCAGTGTGCTTTTCTTTCTCTCACAATCAGACTGTAAACCTCCTAGGGTCAGGGACTGTGATTTATTTCAGTATGTGACAGGATGAAAGCATTGTGACATAAGAGATATATATATATATTATATAGCTCTCCAAGATATGTTACTTATATATATATATGTATATATTTTTTCTGATATACATATATATCAGAAAAAATAAGAGCCCTTTTGATTTTAGTTTTCTGCCCTTTTTCCCTCTCAACTTCTAAAAAAAGAAGAGCATTAGCCTGGTCCTTGTGCTCACTGGTCTTAGATGAGGTCTGTGCTGCCAGCTAGAAAGCAGAATGAACTGATGACAAACTACTTCCTGAGTTTGGTTTTTAAAAACCTGAGCTCCTTCAAGGGATTCTGATGGAGATGGGAGAAGAATATGTGGGTTTTCTGAATAACAGGGACCTTTGCCCCATTCTGGGGGAAGATCAAGACCTAGGAAGGAATGGTTAGAAAGTATCTTTAGGGAGGCTGGATCCTTTATACCGTGTGTCACAGCCCGAGCAAAGGTTATATGCGTACACACGCAGGACGTGGAAGTGGCGAAATTGTCTAAGTTAAAGGGACCACATGGGCTTGGCAGTGAGTAATTCAGTGGTGACTAGCATAGAATAAAGGCCATATGGACTTGCCCAAATATTCAGCTTCGTTTTAAAAGTCACCACCTATGGTACCTGCACAACCCTGGCAGAGAGACTCAGGTTGAATTTCCCTCCAGTTTAGTGGAACGTGGGCTCAGGGTCAGATTTAATTTGATTTTAAAAATAAGGAAATATAACATTTAATCATTTGTTCACTGTCTTGTGGAGTAATATTCATATTGACTACACATATATCTCTCAAAAGATAAGAGCCCTGCCAAGTAATTTAGAGGGGTAATTAGACTAGATCATTTCTAATATCTAGTCCAACTCTCAGATTGTATGATTCAAACAGACTTGAGAAGTTAAAACTAGAGCAGAAGAAAAAACTGTCATGTCACTTCTCATGTCTGTTGGCATGTGTACATTTTGTATTTGTAGAACTAAACAAGTGAGAATGATCATGGGTCATTTGTCAGTAGGACAATATTGCTATATATCTAAAAATAATAATACTGCCTTATCAAAGGCCTAGTGTCTATAAGCTTTCTGCTGAGTCCTTTGGAAACGTTTACATCATCCTCACAACCACCCTATAAGGTGAGTGCTGCCATCTGTCTTTGTAGATTAGGAAACTGACACCCAGAAGAATGAAGTTACTTGCCCAGTGGTCCAGAACTAGAGGGTGACAGGCCTAGATTATGAGCCAGAGCAGTTTTCTTCTATGCCTTGGTACTCTCTGTTGTGTAACACTGCCTTTCTTATCTACTGACAGCACATTTTTATTATGAAGCTTCAGGGAAGTATGATAGCAGCAGAAAACAGAAAATCTGAGGTGCAAAAAGGTGAAATATTAATAAATAGAGCTGACCGAGACAAGGCAGGCTAGATATTGAAATAAAGCTCACTAATAAGATAATACTCGCAAGACCCAACTATTCCAGAGTGAAAAGCTTTATGAAACAATGGAAAACACTAAAGGATTGAAGGCAGGGTGTGGTAGGTAGGCAGTAACAGAGCTGGGGAAAAATTCTGATTTGTGTTTTCTTCAAGACCTAGAGTTTTGTGGTTAATTTTATTGGCGAACAAACTCTTCCTTTTTTTGTTTTCCTTCCCCAGTATTCTTTCTGGGAAGAAAGGTTGAAAGGTGAAATAATTCTAACCTCCAAAAACCATACCTCAAAGATCTTTTTGTGTTAAGTTCATCCTTTTTCCAAGGCTTTGAGGCTCAAGGATTGTCTTAACTAGGAAGTCATTTGGTTAATTAGAGCTGCACTTGAAATATGAATAGCTTTATCAGCTTGCCCTTGGCAGGATTATCAAGTAGACAGACAGCCATTGTATGTGGTGTCTTCCTATCTTCCCCTCCATCTCTTTTCCCTCCTATAGCTTCCAGCTTCTCCAAGATATGTTTCTACTCCACGGTAGGTTCCATTTGTTTTCTTAGCTGGCTTTCAGAACCTTCTCTCCAAGGTGTAAAATGAGGATAATATTACTTGATAGTAATTTGGTGTGACATTCTTTCAGGATGTCTGTAGAGAACTATTGGAGGCCAAAGAAATGAAGTTATGCCAACTAATAGGGTTGACAGATTAAAAGGCAGTAGATGCCTATTTGTAAGCCTTGTTTTAGACTTGGCAGTGAGGGTTTTAAGGTTAGTTGTGCACAGGTTAATGAGTATGTGGAGGGGACTCAGGGGTGGGTTCCTGGGGACTCTTACTTCCACAGGTGCCACTGTTTCTGAGATGCATTGGGCCATCATGCAGATGCAGTGTAGGTGGGGGAGGAGGGCAAAGGAGGGTCAGGAGTAAAGTACAGTCAGCTACTAATTCTTTTCCACATCTGAGTGCAAAGCACCAGCTTCCCTACCCTCTGGGTAGAGCAAGTAAAGACAAGCATAGTCCCTTTGGAAAATGCCCACTCCTATTGCAGGTGAATTACTGAAGTGGTTAATGCTATCATGGGAGATATGCGACATGGTGTATGGAAGATAAAAAGACCAAACCAGAGAGTATACAACTCAGGACATCTTCTACTCAGAAATTAACACACACTTGTCAATAATTTAACCTCAAGACAAGACAAAGTTCAAGAAACTAAAGCAGTGTATCTTTTTTAGTCAGCATACCAGCTTTTACTGAAAGCTTTTACAGTGAAAAGGCAGGTATTATATTGGGTGCAAGCATACCGTACTGAATAAAACCTGGTCCTTGTTTCCAGGAAGCTTACTTTCTAGTAGGACATTAACAAATGCAGGAGGTCGCAGCCCAAGTTTGGAAAATGTCATGGTGGATGCAGTCACAGGTGACTGTATTAGTACATAAAATGGATGCTGAAGCCAAGAGAGGTTGAAAAGGCCGAGAAGGTAGCATACAACTCATCTTTAAGAGCCCGTGATACTCAGCCAAGTGGAGGTGAGGGTGGTGTGGGAAAGGTGTGGGTTGCCAAGAAGCACGTAGCAGCATGTGCTCAGGCATGTAGGTGAATAAGTCTGGCACATTTTAGGAACTGCCGACAGAAGTACTGCAGCACACCTGGAATGGAGAGTGAAAAGTGGGAGCCACAAGAATTGAGACCAGAGCCTCAATTCTGTGGAGAATTTGGGATTTATACTGCCAGCCCTAGTGGACCATTGGTGGGTTTTAAGCAGGGGCATAACAAGGTCAACTTTGCAACTTAAAAAGATGACTGTCAACAGTGCAGAGAATGGTTGTAGGGGAGCAAAGCTGACCCATTTGGAAGCTATTATAGAAATCCAGGAGGGAGTTCTAGAACTTGAAAGACTTGTGATTAGTTAGATTTGGGGAGTAAGGAAAAGGAAAGCATCAAAGATAACTCCAAGGTTCCTACTTTGTGTACTTGGGGGATAGAAGTGTCATCCACGGAAATTGAAATATAGAAAATGGAGCAGATTCAAGAGGGAAATTTCCAGGTCAGTTTGAGACATGTTGAGTATGAGAAATGAAAAGGCCAGGTAGAAATGTCTAATATACAGGTGAATACAGAGGCCTGGAAATTGGGCTTGATTTAGAGATTGGAGAATCAAGAGCATGTGAGTGGAAGCTGAAGCCATGGGCTAGAGTCAATGATGCAGGTAGGATGAGTACTCTGCCCCTAGAAACAACCAAGGGCAGGTAGAGCCTGGGGAGTATCCACATCCAGGATGGAGGTGGGAAGGAGATCGGGCAAAGGGAAACCAAGAAGTGATTGTTTAGAGAAAAAAAAGTGAGAGAAAAAAGTTTGTTCAAAAACTAACCCACCCATATTCAACATGATTTTTAAAATTGCTTTATTCATTTTGCTGGATTCTCCCAAAGTCTATTTTACTCCATGTATAAAAAGCACTAAATCTTTCAGGCCATCAAAATACCATATATAGGTAAATCTTGATTAACTGGATTGCTTAGAAAATAGAAAGCTCTGATTAATGTAATTATTAGGTTACTGGTTGGGGATTAGTTTCAACCTTCAGCATAATCAATATGATTAAATCTCTGTCCTCCAATTTTCAGTGCCTATTGTTTATTATTCTGTTGATTCAAATTTGCATTTTCTTTGGGTTTGTTCCACTTTTCTTTCCCCTGTTCTCCTCTATCCTCTCTCAATTGCCTTTTGACACACTAATAACCCATTACCTTAGGTAACCATTTTCCCACGTATTCCATTTACTATAGCTGTGCAACAAACTACCCCAAAACTTAGGGACTTGAAAGGACAATAGGACTTCCCTGGCGGCACAGTGGTTAAGAATCTGCTTGCCAGTGCAGGGGACATGGGTTCGATCCCTGGTCCGGGAAGATCCCACATGCTGCAGAGCAACTAAGCCTGTGCGCCACAACTACAGATCCTGCTCTCTAGAGCCAGCGTGCCACAACTACTGAGCCAACGTGCTGCAAGTACTGAAGCCCTCGTGCCTAGAGCCCGTGCTCTGCAACAAGAGAAGCCTCTGCAACAAGAGAAGCCTCTGCAATGAGAAGCCCATGCACCACAACGAAGAGTAGCCCCCGCTAGCTGCAACTAGAGAAAGCCCATGCACAGCGATAAGACCCAACGCAGCCAAAATAAATAAATACCCTGTTTTTTTAAAAAATAAAAAGGCAACAGTTATTTTGCTTATGAGTTTGCAGTTTGGGCAGGGCTTGGTGGAGACAGCTCATCTCTGTTCCATTTGCATCAGCTATGGTGACTGAAAGGCTGGGAACTGAAGTCATCTGAGACTCCTCCAGACCTCTCTCTGCACTGTGTGGTCTCTCCACAGTCTCTCTTCTGTAGCTTTAAAGTACCAGACTTCTTATTTTTAGGTTCAGGGGTCCCAAAGTACATGCCTTGAGAGAGAGAGAAAGCAGTGGCAGGTTTGGTTATGACTTTACCTTGTATGTCAGGTGGCATCACTCCCTCTTCATTCTGTTTGTCAAAGCAGTTAGAAAGGTCCACCCAGGTTCAAGCAGAGACGATACAGATGTAGCCTCTTAATGGAAGAGTATGAACATCACATTTTAAGAGGAGCATGTGGGGAGTGGTTCAAGATGGCAGAGTAGAAGGACGTGTGCGCACTCCCTCCTGCAAGAGCACTGGAATCACAACTAACTGCTGAGCAATCATCCACAGGAAGACACGGGAACTCACCAAAAAAGATACCCCACATCCAAACACAAAGGAGAAGCTGCAGTGAGATGGTTGGAGGGGCGCAATCACAATAAAATCAAATCCCATAACTGATGGGTGGGTGACTCACAAACTGGAGAACACTTATACCACAGAAATCCACCCACTGGAGTGAAGGTTCTAAGCCCCACATCAGGCTTCCCAACCTGGAGCTCCGGCAATGGGAGGAGGAATTCCCAGAGAATCAGACTTTGAAGGCTAGCAGGATTTGATTGAAGGACTTTGACAGGACTGGGGGAAACAGAGACTCCCCTCTTAGAAGGCACACACAAAGTAGTGTGTGCATCAGAACCCAGGGGGAAGGAATAGTGACCCCATAGGAGACTGAACCAGACCTACCTGCTAGTGTTGGAGGGTCTGCTACAGAGGTTGGGGTGGCTGTGGCTCACCATGGGGAAAAGGACCCTGGCAGCAGAAGTTCTGGGAAGTACTCCTTGGTGTGAGGCCTCCCAGAGTCCACCATTAGCCCCACCAGAGAGCCTGTAGGCTCCACTGCTGGGTCGCCTGAGGCCAAGCAACCAACAGGGAGGGAACTCAGCCCCACCCATCAGCAGACAAGCGGATTAAAGTTTTACTGAGCTCTGCCCACCAGAGCAACACCCAGCTCTACCCACCACCAGTCCCTCCCATCAGGAAACTTCCACAAGCCTCTTAGATAGCCTAATCCACCAGAGGGCAGACAGCAGAAGCAAGAACTACAATCCTGCAACCTTTGGAACAAAAACCACATTCACAGAAAGAAAAAATGAAAAGGAGAGGACTATGTACCACACAAAGGAACAAGATAAAACCCCAGAAAAACAACTAAATGAAGCGGAGATAGGCAAATTTCCAGAAAAAGAATTCAGAATAATGATAGTGAACATTATCCAGGATCTCGGGGAAAGAATGGAGGCAAAGATCAAGAAGATACAAGAAATGTTTGACAAAGACCTAGAAGAATTAAAGAACAAACAAACAGAGATGAACAATACAGTAACGGAAATGAAAAATACCCTAGAAGGAATCAATAGCAGAATAACTGAGGCAGAAGAACGGAGAAGTGGCCTGGAAGACAGAATGGTGGAAATCACTGCTGCGAAACAAAATAAAGAAAAAAGAATGAAAAGAAATGAAGACAGCCTAAGAGACCTCTGGAACAGCATTAAATGCACCAACATTCACATTATAGGGGTTCCAAAGGAGAAAGGACCCCAGAAAATATTTGAAGAGATTATAGTCCAAAACGTCCTTAACATGGGAAAGGAAATAGCCACCCAAGTCCAGGAAGTGCAGAGAGTCCCAGGCAGGATAAACCCAAGGAGAAACACACTGAGACACATAGTAATCAAACTGACAAAAATTAAAGACAAAGAAAAATTATTCAAAGCAACAAGGGAAAAATGACAAATAACATACAATGGAACTCCCATAACGTTAACAGCTGATTTCTCAGCAGAAACTTTACAAACCAGAAGGGAGTGGCATGATATATTTGAAGTGATGAAAGGGAAGAACCTGCAACCAAGATTACTCTACCTGGCAAGGATCTCATTCAGATTCGATGGAGAAATCAAAAGCTTTACAGACAAGCAAAAGTTAAGAGAATTCAGCACCACCTAAACCAGCTCAACAGCAGATGCTAAAGGAACTTCTCTAAGTGGGAAACACAAGAGAAGAAAAGGACCTACAAAAACAAACCCAAAACAATTAAGAGAATGGTAACAGGAACATACATATCAATCATTACCTTAAACATGAATGGATTAAATGCTCCAACCAAAAGGCACAGGCTTGCTGAATGGGTAAAAAAACAAGACCCATATATATGCTGTCTACAAGAGACCCACTTCAGACCTAGGGACACATACAGACTGAAAGTGAGGGGATGGAAAAAGATATTCCATGCACATGGAAATCAAAAGAAAGCTGGAGTAGCAATTCTCATATCAGACAAAATAGACTTTACAATAAAGACTATTACAGGAGACAAAGAAGGACACTACATAATGATCAAGGGATCAATCCAAGAAGACAATATAACAATTGTAAATATTTATGCACCCAACATAGAAGCACCACAATACATAAGCCAAATGCTAACAGCTATAAAAGAGGAAATTGACAGTAACACAATAATAGTGGGGGACTTTTAACACCTCAGTTACACTAATGGACAGATCATCCAGACACAAAATTAAGGAAACACAAGCTTTAAATGACACAATAGACCAGATAGATTTAATTGATATTTATAGGACATTCCATCTGAAAACAGCAGATTACACTTTCTTCTCAAGTGCACATGGAACATTCTCCAGGATAGATCACATCTTGGGTCACAAATCAAGAGTTGGTAAATTTAAGAAAATGTAAACCATATCAAGCATCTTTTCCGACCACACTGCTTTAAAGATTAGAAATCAATTACAGGGGAAAAAAATGTAAAAAACACAAACACATGGAGGTTAAACACTACATTACTAAATAACCAAGAGATCACTGAAGAAATCAAAGAAGAAATCAAAAAATACCTACAGACAAATGACAATGAAAACACAACAATCCAAACCCTATGGGATGCAGCAAAAGCAGTTCTAAGAGGGAAGTTTATAGCAATACAATCCTACCTCAAGAAACAAGAAAAATCTCAAGTAAACAATCTAGCCTTACACCTAAAGGAACTAGAGAAAGAAGAACAAGCAAAACCCGAATAGTAGAAGGAAAGAAATCATACAGGTCAGAGCAGAAATAAATGAAATAGAAACAAACAAAACAATAGCAAAGATCAATAAAACTAAAAGCTGGTTCTTTGAGAAGATAAACAAAATTGATAAACCTTTAGCCAGACTCATCAAGAAAAAGAGGGAGAGGACTCAAATCAATAAAATTAGAAATGAAAAAGGAGAAGTTACAATGGACACTGCAGAAATACAAAGCATCATAAGAGACTACTACAAGCAACACTATGCCAATAAAATGGACAACCTGGAAGAAATGGACAAATTCTTAAAAAGGTATAACCTTCCAAGACTGAACCAGGAAGAAATAGAAAATATGAACAGACCAGTCACAAGTAGTGAAATTGAAACTGTGATTAAAAATCTTCCAACAGGGCTTCCCTGGTGGCACAGTGGTTGAGAGTCCGTCTGCCGATGCAGGGGACACAGGTTCGTGCCCCGGTCCGGGAAGATCCCACATGCCACAGAGTGGCTGGGCCCGTGAGCCATGGCTGCTGAGCCTGCGTGTCCGGAGCCTGTGCTCCGCAACGGGAGAGGCCACAACAGTGAGAGGCCTGCGTACCGCAAAAAAAAAAAAAAAAAATCTTCCAACAAACAAAACTCCAGGACCAGATGTCTTCACAGGTGAATTCTGTCAAACTTTTAGAGAATAGCTAATACCCATCTTTCTCAAACTCTTCCAGAAAATTGCAGAGGCAGAAACACTCCCAAACTCATTGTATGAGGCCACAATCACCCTGATACCAAAGTCAGACAAAGATACTACAAAAAAAGAAAATTACAGACCAATATCACTGATGAATATAGATGCAAAAATCCTCAACAAAATACTAGCAAACAGAATCGAACAACACATTAACATGATCATACACCATGATTAAGTGGGATTTATCCCAGGGATGCAAGGATTCTTCAATATACTCAAATCAACCAGTGTGACACACCATATTAACAAATTAAAGAATAAAAACCATATGATCATCTCAATAGATGCAGAAAAAGCTTTTGAAAAAATTCACCACCCATTTATGATAAAAAACTCTCCAGAAAGTGCGCATAGAGGGAACCTACCTTAACATAATCAAGGCCATACATGACAAACCCACAGCAAACATCATTCTCAATGGTGAAAAACTGAGAGCATTTCCTCTAAGATCAGGAACAAGACAAGAATATCCACTTTCACCACTATTATTCAACATAGTTTTGGAAGTCCTAGCCACAGCAAGCAGAGAAGAAAAAGAAATAAAAGGAATACAAATTGGAAAAGATGACACAAACAGATGGAGAGAAATACCATGTTCTTGGATTGGAAGAATCAACACTTTGAAAATGACTATACTACCCAAAGCAATCTACAGATTCAATGCAATCCCTATCAAATTACCAATGGCATTTTTTACAGAACTAGAACAAAAAATCTTAAAATTTGTATGAACAAACAAAAGACCCCTAATAGCCAAAGCAACCTTGAGGGAAAAAATGGAGCTGGAGGAATCAGACTCCCTGACTTCAGACTATACTACAAAGCTAAAGTAATCAAGACAATACGGTACTGGCACAAAAATAGAAATATAGATCAATGGAACAGGATAGAAGCCCAGAGATAAACCCACACACCTATGGTCAACTAATCTATGACAGGTTATACAATGGAGAAAAGACAGTCTCTTCAATAAGCAGTGCTGGGAAAACTGGTCAGCTACATGTAAAAGAATGAAATTAGAACACTCCCTAACACCATACACAAAAATAAACTCAAAATGGATTAAAGACCTAAATATAAGACCAGACACTATAAAACTCTTAGAGGAAAACATAGGAAGAACACTCTTTGATATAAATCACAGCAAGATCTTTTTCGACCCACTTTCTAGAGTAATGGAAATAAAAACAAAAACAAACAAATGGGACCTAATGAAACATAAAAGCTTTTGCAGAGCAAAGGAAACTATAAACAAGATGGAAAAACAACCCTCAGAATGGGAGAAAATATTTGCAAACGAATCAATGGACAAAGGATTACTCTCCAAAATATATAAACAGCTCATGCAACTCAATATTAAAAAAACAAGCAACCCAATCTAAAAATGGGCAGAAGACCTAAATAGACATTTCTCCAAAAAAGACATACAGATGGCCAAGAGGCACATGAAAAGCTGCTCAACATCACTAATTATTAGAGAAATGCAAATCAAAACTACAATGAGGTATCACCTCACACTGGTTAGAATGGGCATCATCAGAAAATCTACAAACAACAAATGCTGAAGAGGGTATGGAGAAAAGGGAACCCTCTTGCACAATTGGTGAGAATGTAAATTGATACAGCCACTATGGAGAACAGTATGGAGGTTCCTTAAAAAACTAAAAATAGAATTACCTTATGACCCAGCAATCCCACTATTGGGCATATACCCAGAGAAAACCATAATTCAAAAAGACACATGCACCCCAATGTTCATTGCAGCACTGTTTACAGTAGCCAGGTCATGGAAGCAACCTAAATGCCCATCGACAGACGAATGGATAAAGAAGACATGGTACATACGTACAAAGGAGTATTACTCAGCCATAAAAAGGAATGAAATTGGGTCATTTGTAGAGACGTGGATGGACCTAGAGACTGTCATACAGAGTGAAGTGAGTCATGTATCGTATATTAATGTGTATGTGTGGAATCTAGAAAAATGGTACAGATGAACAGGTTTGCAAGGCAGAAATAGAGACACAGATGTAGAGAACAAACATTTGGACACCAAGGGGGTAAAGTGGGGTGGGGGGTGGTGGTGGTGGGATGAATTGGGAGATTGGGATTGACATATATACACTAATACGTATAAAATAGATATCTAATAAGAACCTGCTGTATAAAAATAAATAAATAAAATAAAATTCAAATTAAAAAAAAAAGAAGAGCATGTGGCTTTGATACATCCTGTTTCTACCATATGTGTAAATTACGGTTTACCACTCAATAACCATTGCCTTCATTTCACCCTCAATGCTGCCTGCTTGGCTTCACATTATATGTGGGTCTATCTCTCTCCTAGAAGCTACGAGAGCCCCTTTTTCATCCTGTTCTTAGTCATATCTTACTTATCATATGCCTCTTTCCATAGAGAAATGCACATGACCAGCTCTCAGTGAGAAAAAGATCTGACTAAAATCTTTCAAATTCAATTATTTCCAATAGTTCATCCTAAGATCTATTGGTTTTATAACAGAGAACAGTTACTCAGTAATTTCCCAATATGATAGGAGAAGGATAGATTTTTTCAGGCCTCAGCAAGTTGGAGAGGAGAAATACTTGGCAGAAAGGCCTTTAAGAGAGCTTCGCAGTGAGGACTTTCCAAATGTTATCACTTGGTCTGTAGATAAGTATTCTGTGGGGAATAAAGCTGAATCTCTTAGGACATACCCTGAGAGTTTTTATTTAAAGAATAAATCTAGGATATGAATTTATTTTATAGTTATTTGCTTTTTTTCTCCTGAAAATGGACTTCTAAAAAAAAAAAAGAATTTAGTATTTCAAGAGTCTGGCTCAGGTTTTAGTGGAGTGTATCATGCCTGTGGCAGTCCTGAAAGTTAATAGTTTCCCAAGTAAATAGTTTAAAAAGTTAAGGTAGTTTCCAGAAGAAGTTCAAAGTCTTGACTATGTGCGTGATTTACTTTTTAAGGCTTTGTACACGCATCTTTCTGATCCTCTGCTTCTTTTGCAGAAAATGGCTCTGAAGATATTGACATACTTCCTAGGGGGCTGGCTTTTATCTCCAGTGTGAGTATTTTCCATGCCCCTCAGATGCTCATGTCAATAGCTGCATGGACAGTACATTAATGTTGCCGACTACAGCTGCCAGATGGATCCCTACACATTCATCCCGCCCATGGGTAAACTAGTCAACTAAAAAAGCCAAAATGGGATTCCAGAAGGCTAATTAAGATATCACGAAAAAGAAAAAAAAAAAAGATACCATGGAAATGCCAGGCTTGCCTAACCCTTGGTGGGCAGCTCCCTGTGGGCAGTTATATACCCAGTAGTGTCTCAATAAATGTATATTGAATTCCATTAGATTCCTAGATGAGGCACCAGATTTGCTCAGCTGTTGTTCATCCTCATCATCACTCTATTTGCTGGGCCTCAGCTTCTGGAAATCATCTTCTCACTAATTAGTATTCCTCTCATCATGCCTTCCTATGTTTGGAGCTCAGTAAATGTTTGTGGATTGAATGTTAACCATGTTACTCAATTCAAAACCCTGAGCACTTTCCATCTTGGATACCTTGCCTTTCAAAGAGAAGCTCTTTCAAAGAAGAGTAGGGAAAAACCTGCATTTTATTCTCAATACCACCTTCACAGGTTTGGGATGATGAGGAAGCTATGTGAAGGACTGAATTTCAATAAATTAAAATGTATATGTTGTGAAGATGTTGAAAATTATCATGTACTTATTAAATCAGTTGCATTTGGAACGGGACCTAGGATTTTGAAAAAAGTAGGTTGACTACATTTCCAATGTGAATTCTGATTGCTGGAATTGCATGCTCTAATATTCCATTTTGGCCAATAAAATACTACCAAATAACATAAAATTTTAAAATCTATATCTTTTTGGCCAGAAACAGGGCACATAAAATATTCCTTAATGGCCCCAATTTCTAAATTCTTAAGTATAGTCAGGGTCTCATTTGGATTTTAAATCGCTGCTGCTGGTGGTACATGTGAGGGTGGGAGGGTGGGTGGGAGGGAATTTATTTCTTTAGTTTTCCTCCAAAACCAAAAATAAAACAAAGCTGTCTAGAAAAGCTTTTTCTTTGTTGACTTAAATTACCTATTGTCAATTTAGATTTTCAATGTTATGCCAAATAGACCTTTAAAAATAATTACTTTACAGCTAGATTTCTTTGCTATTTGGAAATAATATTTGTAGTTCCTACTGTATGTTTCTTTTCTATTTTCACTAGAACTAAGTGTACTAAACTCTTGCTATTCAGAAAGTAGAGATTTTCATCACAAATAATTCCATGAGAAATGTTAGCTCTTTTTGCAAAATAACAAACAACTCATTCTTATAGGATAAGGATAATGTTCTTTGCTTATTTTTGATCTTTCTGTACTGCAGTAAATTCAAGTCCTTGTTCTTGGTTACCTCCTACTGCCCTTTCTTGCCATCCTAGAGCATGTTCGGAAGATGCTGATTTAGAGAGTAATTCTGTGCGATAGATATCTTTAGTGTATTTAGAGGTGCCAAGCAGGCTGTTGCTTCCTTACCTTGGGACTTGGCATGCTCTTTGCCTGCAAGATTACTCCCTTCTTCAATGTTATTGGCTAACTCCTAGTTCTCTATGAGGGCTCATCGTGGTGGCACTTTAATTCCTCAGGAAAATCCCTAACACTCTCTTTCTGGGCAAGGTGACTCTTTGATGGTCCTACAGGTTCCTTGTGGTTAGGGTCTTAGATGCCACACCATATCTGATACACTTGCTCGGCGCTGCCTCCCAGGATTTCAATCCTTTTGAGACCAGGACTTTGGAATGTACATTGCCACACTAGCACCTAACATACTACCTGGCATACACAGGTGCTTGACTACTTACTGAATGTATGTACTGATGAATGAGGGCAGTGGAGGAGTTCCATGCCTGTCCACATGTACCTGTAGTCTGTTGGTGGAAATAAGATGCCTGCACATCCAGGTGATTTTCAGTGGTGAATGGTATCAAAAGAATTGCTTGCAATCACTTGCCACAGATTCTTAAACAGAATTTCTGCCTTAAACAGAAAACCAGGCAAGTGTGAAGCCATTTCTTAGAAGAGTTTCATTCATCATGACGCTTAATGTAGGCCACGTTTGTTTGCCATGCTCTACACTTATTCCCCAATCAAATCATTTCCATTTCCAGAGCACCCAGTCGTTCTACTGGCTGTCAGTGCCTTCACATTCCCCCAAGCTCCCACGGTACTTGCTATGGTGTTCCACCTTGAGCTGCCTTCCTGAGCAATATTCTCTACTGTCAAACCTTTCTTTATGGTGTGGCAGAAAGAGGCTGTACAACTATGATCTGAGTGATTTAGGCAATTCACTTCTCTGGGCTTAATTTTCCTTAGGTGAAAAAGGGAAGGATTAGATGTCTCTGACTTTTTTCCCCCAATGTTACTGGACTTAGTGACAAATGGACTATGGAGGGAAGGGGAGACTTGGAGACTCAATTTTCTGGCCTGAGGTTGGGGAGAGCAGTGATTCCCTTAACAGAGAAGAATAGATACAAATGAGATCAAGGATTCTAGGAGAGATGATTCTGGTTTTGACCATTTGATTTTGAGCTGCCTTTAGGAAGAAGTTGGGATGTAAGCTAGGGCTCCAAAGAGGGGTTCCAGGGAAATGTGCATGTTTGAAAATCACTGGTATAGAAGAAATACCTGTAACCTTATAAATAAGAGCTACAAGGGAGGAGTGTAGAATGAGAAGGAAAGACGGATGGATGAGGACAGAGGAGGAAAGGGCAGGAAGAGAATTTAGACTAGCCCTATACAGTGTAAGAGCTAGAACAGGGCAAAGGGACTTGGCAAAGAATTTGATAAGGCAGCAGTAAGCAAAGAGAGAGGCTTCCTTAGAAGACGGGCTCTTGACTGACGATGGCAGATTCGAGCTCTGGAAGCAGAAGTTTGTGGCTAGGGACATGCCGATCTCTCCTCTAGGTGTGGTGACTTAAGGAGAGGGAATGATAGAGGGAATAGACCTTCCACTGATGGGCTTCAGTGGCCAGTATTGTCTGGGGAAAGCTAGATTTCCCATAAGATTTAAGCATAGGAGAACTGTTCTAAGAAAAGCTTGAAGATATAGGTGGGGTTGTTTGAAACTGAAGAGTTACTACCCCAGGGGTTGGGGGCGGGGAAGGGAGGGACAGTGGAAGGGCCAAGAATAGTATAACTGTAAGTAAGAGAGTGTGTGTGTGTGTGTGTGTGTGTGTGTGTGTGTGTGTAAGAAAGGAAGGGGAGAGGGAGAGCAAGGGAGAAGGTAGAGTAGGAAGAAGGAAGAAGGAGGGAGAGAGAGAGAGAAGGAAAGAATTTAAACTGATTATAAGTGGAAATGAGGGTACAAGAAAAGATACAATATTGTTGATGTTGATATACATCAGAGTGATGGGGGAAGGACACAGGGAGGAAGTGGGCTGAGTTTTGTAATTGGTATAGAATAAACCAACCCGAAGTTTTGACACAATGACCTGGGATGCAGCAAAGGCCCAATACATTCAGGATGCCTATTATTGGTTGATAAACACCTGGTTTTTCCAGGAGAAAGAGCCACTGTTCAAGTTACTGGAATGAACTTTTTACAATATTTGGAGAAAAGGATTCACATCCAAATCTTTGGACATATCTGTAGGAACACAATAGGTCAGAAATAGTAAACTGTATGAAATTGGTTCCCCTATGTTAATTCTTGGCTGATTATTCTCTTTGTCATTACATAATATAATGGATGTAGGATGGGAGCAGTGCAATAAACCCATACACCCCTCTCTCTGCTTTGAGGAGTGTTCATTATATATAGAATAGGACTAGAAAGAACCTTCACAATTAAATATTTTAATTTCCTCATTTTATAAATGAGAAACCTGTAGTACAGGCAGGTCAAGGGACTCAAACAAAGTAATACAGCTTAGTCTCTTGCATTATGCTTTTTGGTCTAATTCCTTCTCTATATATTAAAAATTGAACATCAGTTCTTCCCATATTCCCATTTGCAATGGCTTAGATGACATTGGTAATCCCTCAGATCAGATAATGACAATACCTGACAGTGTGAAAAATCCCAGAAATCTAAAAGAAATTTAGAGCTTTGAACATTTTTGTTAGGCCTTGAGATTTTAGCTTCCATGTGAAAACGTTGCTTTGATATGTGTATATGTGCATACTTATTCTCTATATTTTAAAGGGATTAAAATATCCAGGCATGCCAAACTTTGCACCAGATGAGCCAGGACAAATCTTCTTGATGGATTTAAATGAGCAAAACCCAAGGGTCCAGGCACTAAACATCAGTGATGGTTTTGACAAAGCATCATTTAATCCACATGGGATCAGTACTTTCATCGACAAAGGTAAAGCTTGAATGCTTAAGAATAAGGGGAAAATGAGGGAAATACAAACCACTCATCCTCAACTATTCAACATGTATGTGAAAGGAGGGAAGATGCCATTTTACCATGAAGATGTATATTTATAAGATAATAAATATGTATCAAAACATTTTTTAACGTCATGTTAAAGAGGGGGAGACTAGACTGTGGTCACACCCTCTTTCTCCTACCCCCTTTTCTTCTCATCTGACCATCAAAACCATTTGGGATATTGTTCTCAGAAATCTAACATATAAACTAAAGGCCCTTTGAAAATAATCTCGTGACATTTATAAAGCAACATAAAATGAAACAATGGATGAATTAGACATTGTTAAAATTAAAAAATTCAAAAGACACCATCAAGGAAGTGAAAAAACAACCTAAAGCGTAAGAGAAAAAGATTTGCAAATCAGATACCTGATGAGGCTTATATCCAGAATATATAATTTTTACATCTCAACAACAAAAAGACAAATACCCAGTTAAAAAATGGACAAAGGATCTCAGTATATCTTTCCAAAGAGATACACAAATGGCCAATAAACACATGAAAAGATACTCAGTATCCTTAGTCATTAGGGAAATGTAAATCAAAACCATAATAAGATACCACTTCACACCCATAGGGTGGCTATAATTAAAAAAAGACAGACAGTAACAGACTTTGGCAAGGATGTAGGGAAACTGGCATCCTCACACTTTGCTGGTGGGATTGAGGGCAGTCACTTTTGAATGCAGTTTGACAGTTCCCCAAAATGTTAAAGGTAGATCTACCATATGATGCAGAAACTCTACTCCTTGGCACATACCTAAGAGAACTGAAAACATAGGTCTATACAAAAACTTACACACATATATTCATAGCAACATTACTCCTAATACTAAAAAGGTGAAAATAATCGAAATTCCCATGAAATGCTGAATGCATAACCAAAAGGTGGTATGTTTATACAATGGAATATTATTCGGCAATAAAAAGAAATGAAGTATTGATGAATGCTACAACATGGATGAACCTTGTAAACATTATCCTAAGTGAAAGAATTCAATGAC
Organism: Phocoena phocoena; assembly: GCF_963924675.1. Classification (NCBI taxonomy): domain Eukaryota; kingdom Metazoa; phylum Chordata; class Mammalia; order Artiodactyla; family Phocoenidae; genus Phocoena; species Phocoena phocoena. The sequence continues at coordinate 47,551,597 of NC_089227.1, forward strand.
TAAATGCCACATATTGTATGATTCCATTTATATTAAATGTGCAGAATAGGCAAATTTATAGAGACAAAAAGTAGATTAGTGGTTGGCAGGGACTTGGCGGGGGGGATTGGGGAGTGACAGCCAATGGATATGGGGTTTCTTTTTAGGGTGATGAAAATATTCTGGAACTAGATAGTGGTTATGGTTGCACAACTCTGTGAGTACACTAAAAACCACTAAACTATACATTTTGAAAGTGTGAGTTTAATGGCAAGTGAATTATATCTCAAAAAAGCTATTGTAGAAAACAAAGCATAGTTATGAATACACTATATATGCTTTAAAACAATAATTTCCAATATTACTTCTTACTTTATAGTTTATAATTCCAGACTAACTTAATTTTTAGATATTTGTGGGTCCACAGATCATGTAGAAGATAAGAAGAATGAAACCTCACTAGTAGTAACTATTAATATGTGAAGGGAAGGCCGAATGGAAATGTTGCAAATCAAAATTTTAAAATAAATGGTGTTTTAATTCTTCCAAATACATACTGAAGTTACAAGGCATTGTTAATTGTGAAGTTAAATTTGCTAGAGTGATTTAAATGAATAAAAAATGACTAATAATTATCTCAATCCACTTATCCAACCAATCAATGTTTCATTCTTTCATCTGCACCAATGGACTTATTCATTTTTAAACTAATGGGTACCTTTTAAAATGCTTGAATACTATTTTACTAAGTAGGTTAAATATTCCCCTGAAATCTAATATATGATGTTTACTTGCCTAGCAAGCCCTTCTTTAAAAGATAATTGTACCTAACAATTTTATATTGCTTTACAGTTTATAAAGCACTTTATATATATTTTATTCCTCAAAATAAAACCCTGGGCCCAACCTTGACTCTTCCCCTCTCCCCGTCGCATTCAGTTAACTAGTTACAAAGTTCTGTCCAATTTAACCCTCAAATATCTCTCCAAGCTGCTGACCTCTCCCTATCCTCACTGCACCATCCCAGTCCAAGTCTCCAACATATCTATCCTAGATTCTGCAGTGGTCCCTGATTGCACTTTCCCTCTTATACCAACTCAAGCTGTTTTTATAAGCAAGCATTATTTTTTATACAAATCTGATCATGTCACTCCCTTCTGAAAATTCACCATATTGTTCCTGTCACTCTGAAGATAAACCCCAAATCTCCAGAATGGTTTCCAGGCGCTACCCCTACATATTCTGGCATCTGGATGCTCTCTCCAGCCTCAGTAGACACCACTGTCTCCCTGACTCTCTGGACTAGTCACACTGGATTTCCTTTAGTCCTGCAGAATGCTGCATGCCTCAGGGCCTTTGCATCTGTAATTCCCTCTGCCTGGAATGTCTTTCCATTGATTTCTGGCTTATTCTTTTTCATCATTCAGGCCTCAGCTTAAATGTCACCTTCTCAGGGAAGCCTTCCCATCATCTTATTTCAGCCTGTGAACCTTGCTATATTTCTTCTCAATGAACTTCCTCTTTTAGCACTCATCAAAATGGTAATTAATGCTTTTTATTAATGTTAAAAGATAACAACCTTCTTTCCCTCTCCCACTATTGCTCTATAGTGGCTCCTTCTCTATAGTGGGCTCCTTCTCATCTCTAGATCCAAGCTTAACTGTCACTTTTCAAGTGGGTGCAACTGTATGAAGAAGGCATATCTCCCCATTCCCATATTCTTTTATTTACTAATTATTTCCTTCCTGTTTTCTTCTCTAGAATGTAACCATCATAAAAGCATATGTGACTTGGTCATTGCTGGATTCCCAGAGTCTAGAACAGTGTCTGCAGCATGTTAGGTGCTCTGTGAACATGTGTTAAATGAATAAATGAATGAACCCTATGAGTCAGGCAGGGCGCAGATACTGATAGTTTTATAGATGGAGAAATAGAGTTTAGAGACATGCAGTAAAGTGTAACTTCACTTCTGTCATTAGTAAATGGCAATGCCAGAAGTAGAACCCAGATGGTCTTAGTTCTAATCCTATGTCCTTAATTCAGGTGAAATTTGGGCTCCTGGCTCTATTTAAATAATTTGAGAGTCATCACTTTTTTGCCTGACACCCAACTAGACATATGATGCTTCACTGGAGAAGGTGTAATGAGTGATCAGATTGGCCTGGGATAGTGTTAGAGGTGGGTTTTTTGTAAGGGGGGGAAGGGGAGGTGAGGGTTGGTTTTGGTTTGTTTTTTTTTTTTTTTAAGATGGGACCAGTTTACAGATTAATCCTCAGGCATATAATCAGGCTTTCAGAAGTTAAGTATGTTGTGATTGACAACTTATTTTGTTAGTGACTTCCCTTAATTATGTATTTAATTCATAAGGCCAAAACATTACACATAAATTGGCATGAATGAGAAGACAGAAAACAAAAGTCTTCTCACCAAGCATCTCTTATATGAAGAGGCCTTAAGAAGGGGCTAAAGCCAGGGCAGCAATGTATTTTTCATGCTGTGTCCAGCAAGAGTGTCTTGTCGAAGGGCCATGTGAGGGCTAAATGCTACTCAGGTTCTGCTTGCCAAGTCCCTGGAACAGAGTTGCCATGCCCTGGAACAGAGTTGGGTCAGACCAAAAGAAAGATTCATCTGCGAGGGAGCACTTTTCCTTAATTCAGGTAAAGGTGCCCATGTGGTTCAGGGGCCTTGAGTATAAGCCCCACATCTCAGGGCTCTGGCTTGCCCCGCTGCATGATTGGAAACCCCATCAAGAAAGGAACTGGGGAGATGAACGCAGATCACATCCTGAATGGGAGCATGGGCCCAGGCTCTTTCAAACTCCAGAGTGCATCTGACTTAGAACTCCTGATAAGTCAGAAAACAGTACTCTGAGAAGCTAGAGTACTGCCCCCAATCCTGTTCACAGCAGTTCACATTCCGGTATGAGAACAGATAGGTGAACATTCCTGAGGTTGGTTATACCTAGAATTGGCTAATCTATTTTCTTCTACATTTGTATTTACATTCCACGTCTACTGGGTTCATGAATAACTAAATATCGTTACTGCAACCACAGGTAGGTGACTTGTGTCAGGAGTTCATTCTCTACCTGGGAAATGTTCATTTAAAAATATTTACACAGGCCTGACACTTCTTGAACGTGTGTTGCAATGTAGGCAGTTCTCACAGAAAAGAATTCTCGGCAAAGCTTTGCTTGCTGTACCCACTTCTCTTGTTGAGGGGCCACCTTGGGAAACCGCATCCGTGTTTATGCACCACTGTAGTTCTTCATCTTCCTGTTAGAGAGGGTGTGCAGGTGAGGCTGAAGGGAGCATTGCAGAAACATCTGGGCGTGGCTTTGCCACTGGGTGGTGATGAAATTGCTGATGAGTTATTAACCTTCTGAGTGTCAGTTTCTTCAATAAAATGAGGATTCTGGCATTTGTTTGACTTACCTATCAGATGGGTTGTGAGGATCAAAGGCAAGATGTATAAGCAAAATCCTTGGACATGACCAAGTTCTACACTAGGTGTAATAATAGTTGCAACAGAAGCAAACTTCTTGGAAATTATGTCTTTTTTCCACTTTAGACCAAATTGTTTATCTTTATGTTGTGAATCATCCCCACATGGAGTCCACTGTGGAGATATTTAAATTTGAGGAACAACAACGTTCTTTGGTACACCTGAAAACTATAAAACACGAACTTCTCAAAAGGTATGGAATTAAAGTATTTAATTTGCGCCTCTGCTGTGTGCTTTGTTTTCTTTAGTTCACAGCCTTTGTTAAACTTTTGTTTTGAAGCTTTTTCTTCTAAAGCTTTCTAAAGGTTCTCATGGTGACACTGCCCAGCACCTCACTAGAAATTGCTGTATTCGGTATTGAATATCTTTATTTTCTCCAACGTTTTGAAAGCATTTTAACCCTATAAAGTTGCTCTAATTCCATCCTCCATAACATAACAGCGCAGAACCTGCTATTGGGCTCTCTAAACACCCACACCCTTTAGTTGTCCTGGTAGGTTGTATTCTGAAAGCCATACCCATTGGGTGTTATAACCAGCCTCCAGAAGGACCATTCCTTTGTTCAAAGTTTTAAAGTAACATTTGAAAAAAGGCCTGTAGGCCTATATAAAAATCACATTTATTAAGTATTGACTATGTGCCAGGCACTGTGCCAAAATCCCTAATTCCCTTTCACTCTCACAACTGCCTTCAGTAATAGGCATGAGTAAACAGAGACTTAGAGCAGTTTGGGGTAAGTTACTTACCCAAATTACATAATTTGTAAGTGGTAGAACTAGGGTGTAAACCTTGACCCATCTGAATTCAAAGCTGGGCTCTTAATCACTGTGGTGAACAGCTTTGAGAAAAATTGTAAGTTTTTTACTAGTAGGTTGCCTGTTTCAAGCCTGTAACAAACAATGAAGAATCCTTTATAAAATGGATTCAATGCTGAAAGACTGGTTCTAAAACAGTAGAGGTTAATCTTTCCATGAGGTAGAAGAGTAGGGAAAGAAAAGGAAGGAAGTTCATCTTCTCTCCTTTGCTCTCTTTTTCAACAACACATTTGAATTTCTCCCCATAGAATTTGGGGGCAACAAAAGGAGAGGCAGGAGAAGTAAGAGAACTTGAAGTTGTTGACTTTTCCCATGATGCACTGTGCTGGGTTCTGAGGCTCAGTGGGGACCAGGACTGCCACTGCTGGGTGACTGAGAAACTGTGGACAAGTCACTCAACCTGTGCTTCAGTTTTCCTCAGCAAAATGGGGATTCCCTCAAAGGCCTGACTTACCTACCTGGTGATTGTGAGGGTCAAATGCAATAACATCCCCTTGTGGGAAGAGTGCTTCAGAAAGCACAGCCTGAGGGAAAACTCAAGACACAACTTCTTTGTTAGGGAGTGCCAGCCCAGGATGCAGAAGTCAGAGACCAGCCTGAGGCAGGGAAAGCAGAGTGTTATGGGTTGAACTGTGTCTCCTCAAAATGATAAGTTGAAATTTTAACCCCTGATATCCCAGAACATGACCTTATGTGGAAATAGGATCCTTACAGATGTAATTAGTTAAGATGAGGCTGTATTAGAGCTGAGTGCGCCCTTAATCCAATATGATTGATGTCCTTATAAGAAGACAGACAGACACACAGGGAGAATGCGTGTGAAGATGGAAAGTGAGATTGGAGTGATGCACCTACAAGCCAAGGAATGCCTGAGGCTACCAGAAGCTAGAAGAGGCAAGGAAGGATCCACCAGTAGAACCTTCAGAGGGAGTATGGCTCTGTCAACAATTTAATTTCAGACTTCTGGCCTCCAGAACTATGAGACAGTAATACTATTTGTGTTGTCTTAAGCCACCCAGTTTGTGGCACTTTGTTACAGCAGCACCAGGAAACTCATATGGGAGAGAGTCTATAGCAAATGCATTGTTAAGCCAGCTACTGCTACGTGCAACTGACTGCTTGAAATCATGGGATTGCCCTCCAGCAAGCAACATAAACCTCATTTCAAGACAATCTGGCCAAGATAAGAAAGGAAGAGGAGTTTATCCACCCCACCCCCCATCTCTCAGTAGTCAGAGGTGTGCCTCAAGGGGTGTTAATTCCTGCACATACCTTTTTACCCATGTGCAAGGCAAGTCTGGTGATATCCTGTGCTTTGAATTTGACAGGGATGCCTGGAAATGGGACTAAGAGGCCCATAACAGACATGAGGTAAGGCGCTATAAGGGTACACTGTGGAAAGTGTGTCAGATCCTGTGCAGAGCTGGTTGAAATAGTGCCAGCTGGAATAGGGCAGGCGTGGCTTTGAGGATCTAAAGAGGACCTTGAGAGGTAGATAAACACATACCCAAGCATTTCAAAGGGTAGAACAAAGTGCTATGGAACAAATTATGAGGGAATTTAACTTAATCTATGGTGATAATACTTTTTGGAAGGACTGCGTAAGCTGAGACCTAAAAGACAAGTAGCCCAATAACATTGGGAGAGTCATTGTACAACAAAACCTCAAAGTATTTCCTGATTCATCCAAATTTTTCTTTCCTAAATTTAATGTAAACTTGTATGGATATAACTGAATCACTTTGCTGTACACCTGTAACTAACACATCATTGTTAACTATAATATAAAATAAAAAAATTTTTAAATCATAAATGCCACTAGAAAGGGTGGCACATTAACTTTATTGACAATATTGTGTATTTTACAAAGTTGCTGAGTAGAGAAGCTTCACACACACACACACACACACACACACAGGTTCAATCTTTTTTTTTTTTTACATTTTTTTCTAGTCATCATCTCTTTTTTTCTTTTCCAAAATAGAAATGATTTTGTTTTAATTGTTGTGAGAATGAGACTTGGTTCATTTAAAAATTTCAATGGTATTGAAGAACATAAATAAGAAAGAATAACACTCATAATCCCACCTATGCAGAGAAAATATAAAGGTCAGGATGAACTGGGTCTTGCTACAATAATAGAAAAGAAAAACCCTAGCATCTTTAATGGCTCAAACCCACAAAGTTTTGTCTTGTTTTCATACTCATGCTACATATCCAATGTAGGTGATTCAGGGAGTCAGTTTTATGGTGTCCTCATTTAGAACCTTAAGAGAGGACCACACTCTCATTTATCAGAAAAGTTGCTGGTTACTGTGGAAGAGTGAGGGAAGCATGGTGGATCTTGTACTGCCTCTTAAAGTCTCCCATCTCGGAAGCTACATAAATTACTTCATTTTTTTTTTAACTCTTTTTTTTTTTTAACATCTTTATTGGAGTATAATTGCTTTACAATGGTGTGTTAGTTTCTGCTTTATAACAAAGTGAATCAGCTATACATATATGTATATCCCCATATCTCCTCCCTCTTGCGTCTCCCTCCCACCCCTCTAGGAGGACACAAAGCACCGAGCTGATCTGCCTGACCAGCTCTTTATCGGCAACCTGCTGATGAGGTGGACAGGTCAGAGCTTAAAGATTTTTTTCAAAATTAGGGGAATATGGTGGAGCTGCATATTAACAACAGTGGGAAATTACCGACTTTTGGGTTCGTTGTGTTTGATGATTCTGAGCCTGTCCAGAAGGTGCTTAGCAACAGGCCCATCATGTTCAGAGGTGAGGTCCGTCTGAATGTGGAAGAAAAGAAGATTCGAGCCGCCCAGGAAGGGGACCGCCGAGCTAACCACCTGCAGGGACCTGGAGGCCCTCGAGGTGGGCTGGGTGGTGGGATGAGAGGCCCACCCCGTGGAGGCATGGTGCAGAAACCAGGATTTGCAGTGGGAAGGGGCAGTGCTCCAAGGCAGTGAATTGCTCTTCACCACCCTAGCTCCCACAAAACGCTAAATTTCTTCAGCCAACCTTTGGTATCTTGGAATCTGATCCTAGTCTATCATAAACTGCTTAAGTTTGTACAATTTTACTTTTTGTGTTAATGGTGTGTGCTCCTTACCCACCCCACCCCCATTTTAGTCCTTCACTTCCAATTTTGTGGAATGATATTTTAGGAAAAATGGATTTTTAAAGAAGAAAAAAAAAAGACTGCATTTCCCTGCTTTACTTGCATATACAGGCTGGATTTTAACAGTTTCCCCAAAGGAATGTTTCTTGCTTATTACTGACATTTGGTATGTTTCATTCATTGGAATATTTCTTACTTATTTTCTACATGTTTCAAAATCCTGGGAGAATTACAGGATTTGATAAACATTTTGAAGGCAGGAAAAACCCAAATTGTCTCTTCTTTGAGAGTCAGGACTACCTTCTGGTGCAGAAAAATTGCCATTGGAAAAATTGACAATTTAGATTCTCTCTGGTATGGTTAAAAACTGAATAAAAGGTGTTAGTGGAGTTTTTCTTTGGATACGCGATCACCAAACAGTTCCAAAACCTACTGTTTTTACCACTGAAATTTAAATTGTGAGATAGGTTTTAAATGTCTAGAATGCAACTGATAAGCTTTTCTTGAACTGTTAGACTTTTTTTTGAAGTAGAGTTTTTTCACGTTTAATTTGTATTTGTAAAAAAAAGAAAAAAAATTTTTAAATCTGAATAACATAAAACCAGAGCAAAACTGTTGTGCCTTCTATTTATCTTTGATTCCGGTCTTGGCAATTGTTTAAAGAATAATAATTTTAAAAAACCTAGATTTGTTCTATCAGGTTCAGAGTGTGTTGGGAATTACAGAATCCCTCTTTCACCTGTAAAAAAAAAAAAAAAAAAGTCGCAAGTCAATAGATTTGAGGTTTATTTGTATACTTGTCTGTTTTTGCTGATTTCTGTGGAAGGGAGGAGTGAGAAAATAACAAATGGCTAAAAGAAAATCCATCAGGGCATTGAAAAGTCATGTACTTTCTGTGGAATCCTTTAATCCATACTAGTTCATGTATACTTTTTCAAACTGATGAATTTATTGGTCTTTGAGATTTAGTGATTTTAAATAGCCCATGTTTTTTTTTCTTTTCCTCTCTCTGTCTCTTTCTTTTTTTTTTTTCTTTTTCATTTTAGTGTGAATGACATTGTGGTTCTCGGAGCAGAACAGTTCTATGCCACCAGAGACCACTATTTTACCAACTTCTTCTTGGTACTATTAGAGGTGGTCATGGATCTTCGCTGGACTTACATTCTTTTCTACAGTCCAAGAGAGGTTAAAGTGGTGGCCAAAGGATTTATTTCTGCCAATGGGATCACCATCTCACCAGACAAGAAGTAAGCTCTTTTATAAATTCCAACCCTTTACCCTTGACGTTTTCATGGATTCCTTCCCTGAAGAAGTGCTTACTTCCTGAGGCTTAAGTAGTCAATACATGTGTGGAGGGATCCAGCGTGGCCAGGGTTCACAATAAATGTGTGATCTTAAGCCAACCATGCCCTCTTGCACTTTAGGGTCCCCCCAAAAAATGAGGGATTTTGACTCAAGGATATGAGGTCCTTGTTCCAGACTCTTATGTGACTAGAAAAGAGTATAAATGCAGGATACCTCTGCCCCTTATGAAGCTAGAGGGTCTTTAATCACTTATACTAAGTTCAGTTACCCAAAAGTTCTTATTGGAGAGGGAGACCCAACTTAGATTGGGCATTGGGATTGTATAAGTTTCAGACTTGTTGTACTACAACAGAATTTTCTATGAGAAGACATTATTTTATGCAGCATAAAATTTTATGAGAAACTCTTTTAAAGTGTTTTTAAAATGGAAGGTTATTTAAAAAGAAGAGTACCATGAATATTAAATGTAAAGGTGACATAATAAATAGAGATGATCCCTGTGGAAAACAACACTAAGTATTCTTCCTCTTTTTGAAAATAATTGTGACTGAGTTTCATGATCATCTGCTACTTCTTTTCAAGCACGAGTTTCTGGAAGTATAGGCTCTATTGGACTTATGAGAGGTCCACTTACCTCCATTCAATTTAAAGAATAAAGTATGATTCGTAACTGATGAGACTGAGCCTATATGTCATCTAGAAACACGATTCCATTACCTTATGGTCATATCTCATATTCAACGCTTACTTAAAGCACTTCAAGAGTATTAAAAATACCAGTCCATTATCTTTTACTGTGGTTTAGAAAGGCACTGTAGTGGCACTTTGAGCTATTGTGAATTTGTATACTTCTTCTCCAAAATAAAAGTTAGTATCATCTCTCATTACTACTTGCTTAAATGTAAATGTTACTTACTTCAAAGGTATATCTATGTAGCTGATGTACTGGATAAGAACATTCATGTAATGAAAACACATGACAACTGGGATTTAACTCAATTCAAGGTAAAAGTACCCTGTCTTCCCACACAACGTGTTCTATTACATTGGTTCCCAAGCTTGACCTGGGAATGCGCTCCCTGAATGAAGGAAATGAGACGGTTTTAGAAGAATGTTGGTGAGATTATGCTTGCACTTCTAAAATTCAGTAGCAAAAATCTAATTTCAGGAGCCAGAAGGAGCTGGTGGGAGGGAGGAGGTAGGGAAGAAAGTCAAAACAATGTCTTCACTACTTCCTCTTTGTTGGAAGGTAATCCAGTTGGGCACCTTAGTGGATAACTTAACTGTTGATCCTGACACGGGAGATATTTTGGCAGGATGCCATCCTAATGCCATCAAGCTGCTAATGTATAATACTGAGGATCCTCCAGGGTCAGAAGTAAGTTCTTATACTTCTCTAAGCTCATGGGAAAAGCGACAAGAACAATCAATTTGTTGAGGTGACTTGGGAGAATTTAGCAGGTCATATGTGATGTTCCAGAATTGAACAAATTCTACATATGGGAAGAGTAAAGATTTGGGGCAGGATCGGGAGATACAGCCCATTAACCCCTTCACGTCACCTGGTGACAGTTTAACATCAGTGCTAAACAGCATATCCCATCCTTGCAAAGGCTGTACTTGCTATTGGGAATCATGGGAAAAGATGAGCTTGATTATTCATATTGACCCAGATTCCCATATCATAGTTCCAATCAGGATGTAGGCTCTGAGCAGGCCCTAAAGTTAGGCAAAGGGAGAGTCATATATGGAAACATCTTTCATACTGCCCAACAGGAAGCTCCCATGAAAGGGTTTAAACGACTGTAGTCTCATAACAAAATTAGATTTTGCCCGCAGGTTCTATTATATATGATAGTGTTGAAGAATGTCTCATTTTATAGATGTTATTTTAAATCTCTTCTAAAATAATATCATATGCCATTGAATTTTATATGGCATTAGAAACAATAGCATAAAGCATTGCAATTTCTATAGCATTGAGCTTAAGAATAAAAAAACCTCTAGTGAATTTAAATACAGATATAAATTCTTGGCACACATACTAGGAGAGATTTTTTCACAAAAATTTACTGAGCACTTATAATGTACTAGTCTTTGTTCTAATGCTTAGAAAATAATCAGAAAACAAGACATACAAAGATCCCTGCTGTTACGGAGGGAGAAAGACAATGAACAATAAGCATAAGAAATAAGTAAATTAGATAGTAAGTTTGCAAGTGGTAAGTTCTATGGGAAGAAAAAGCATAACAGTAAAAGGGATCAGGATAACTGTGAACAGAGGGATGGCAGGTCTTATTAAATATGGAGACCAGGCTATGCCTCATTGAGAAGGTAAAGTTTGAACAAAGAGGAGAATGTTTGAATCTAGGTATGGGGAGTTGGGAAATTGAGACTCAAATCCCACCCTGGTAATTGGCCCAGTGGATAAAGTAGAACATACAGTTATTCTGCTTCCAATATTGCTATTCTTTAGTATAAAAAAATAAAGATTTGTTTCTTTTATTAACATACTAGTCACAACTTTTTTTGTTTTGTTTTTGGCTCTACCACATGGCTTATGGGATCTTAGTTCCCTGACCAGGGATTGAACCCGTGCCCTCGCCAGTGAAAGCACGGAGTCCTAACCACTGGACTGCCAGAGAATTCCCTAGTCAACAATTTCTTGACAAAAACCAACAACAACCAAAAAACCAAACCAAAACAAAAAAACACCCCAAAACATCAAAAAATATAAAAAGAAACAAAAGTTCAGCCTGAGACTAGAACCTGAAGAATTGTTACCCTAAGCTACCCTGGCCTCAGATATATGCCCCCCAAAGTGATACATAGAACTTTTCTACAAATGCCCAACAACATCTGCTTTAAGAGAATGAAAATACGATCCACAGAATAAGAAAATTGTTTAGACTCTTTTTCATGTCTCCATTTTCAAATTTAATCATTTGTTTATTTTAGATAAGACTTCTTTCTTCACAATCACTGACACCCTTTATTTTTGGTGGAGGCTAATGTTTTCTACATGAGCTCCAGCTTGAGTATTTCCATGTAACAAACCTGAGATAAAGTTGTAGGATCTTCCTCAAGATAAAACAAAAACAAAAACAAAAAAAACTAAATTCTATTTTAATAAGAGATGTTGATATAGACTCATGACTCGTGAAATCCTAATCCTCAATTAAATCCTAATTTAATTCACGTCATGCCCTTTTTGAGTGAACTTCATCCAGGCTATTTGGAAACCTGAGCACTTACGTATTTACTGATTAGCAAACTAAACTGTGTAAATCCTGTGGATCAATAACAGTACTAGGCAGTGATGTGTCAGATTGAATTCCAAAGTATGCATTCTTTATGCTTCCTTGAGGGAGGGGTCCAGCTGTGAAAACTACCATCTACTGCTCTGGGTTGGGTTGGCTGGCTAACTGGTTGTCCCTTCATTATCTTGTCCCGTGTTTCCCTCCTCATCCTGAATGCCCAGTCAAGGGCAAGAACCTTTCCACAGAGGGAGCAACACTGTTCACTGAAGATTAGATAAGAGCATTCACGGTTCTTACCTCTCTCTATAGAGTCTGAACTATCAAAATTGTGTAAACCATCTGCTGAGGAATTTGGCTAATGTGAGATCACTAGTCCACTTGAGTGACTAGATATCGTTAGGACACTGATACTTTCATCAGAAGAAGAAAAAGAAAAGATTGAAGATGTATGGATTTTAGCTTATTGATTTCTGAGAAACATATTACTCCTGGAGTATTTGGGAAGGAAAACATCTCTGATGGCTGTTTGTTCATAGTCTACTAATGAATGATCTTCCTTGACAGGTACTTCGCATCCAGAATGCTTTGTCTGAGAAGCCCAGGATAAGCACTGAGTATGCCAACAATGGCTCAGTGCTTCAGGGCAGCTCTGTGGCTTCTGTGTACCAGGGGAAGCTTCTCATAGGCACCGTATTTCACAAAGCTCTGTACTGTGTGCTCTAGAGTCCAGATATTCCAAAAAGTCTACATATTTGGTAAAAGTATACCCTTAATTATATAATGACTGGAACTGTAAGTGAATGACAATAAAAATAACTAAATAATAAATTTTTATTGGACACACCAATAAAAATGTGTCTGGGGGCTTCCCTGGTGGTGCAGTGGTTGAGAGTCCACCTGCCGATGCAGGGGACGCGGGTTCGTGCCCCGGTCTGGGAAGATCCCACATGCCGCGGAGTGGCTGGGCCCGTGAGCCATGGCCGCTGGGCCTGCGCGTCCGGAGCCTGTGCTTCACAGTGGGAGAGGCCACAGCAGTGAGAGGCCCTCGTACCACAAAAAAAAGAAAAAAAAAAATGTGTCCGCTTTTTCTCATGGATATAAGTAAAGAAGCAGAGAGATTACATAATATCCACCTAATTGCAAGTCAAGATAGTGACAGTCCAACAAGAAACTAAATCTCTTAATTCTTTTTATCTACCACCCCCAATATTCTTTCTACAATAAGATGAGTGAGCTGTGGTAAGTGACGTGTCCAGCTCACCTAGGGCTCCTTGGTAACTGTGTGGCAAAATTAACCTCCTGCAACTGTGATGTTCTGAGCCTCCTGCGGTCCAGACCAGGAGAAAAGCTAATGTTCAAATATTTATAATTCCCCCTCTCTTCCCTCAATTGTACAAGGCACAGACTACCAATCAAGTGCCCAGCCCATGGATAAAAGCAAGAATCGGCATCATGGGACCGCCCAAAGTCCTCCTTGAACTTGCATTCTCCCAATGTTGACACAGGAAATCAGATTCTGGAAAATCTGACAAAGACAGACCACACTGCCTACTTTAAGGCAGGGCAGGGCTAATCTGATCTTTGTAACAGGTCTTTATTTGTAGTGATATCTGTATCTGAAGTGTTGTAATCAGCTTGGCTCTGACCCAGGAGATGGTGCCTCAGGACAGTTATCCTCAGTTGCTTTAAACGGTGCTCTTCTGGTTGATTCAATAAACACTTATTAAGCAACATTCCATACACCTGGCCCTAAAGAATCTGAAATAAATAACAGTATTGTATTGAAATCTTGTCTTAAGGACCAACTCAACCTTAGTTTGATGAGAATGAATAGAAGTGTCCCTTTCTTGGTCAAAAACCAGGACAACCTTTAGGAAATCATTAACAGGACTTAGTATACACAAGCACTCCACCCCCTTCCTTTTTTGTGACTTTTGCTGGGGAGTGGTTGGTTAACTTTTTTTTTTTCTCTTCTGGGGATGGGGTGTTGGGGTGACCTTTTTATTTCCTAAGTCATTTTGCTCAGTTAGATGTAAGTTTTGTTGAAAAGTTTTGTAGCGGGGTAAATTTTTAGCCCAGGTAACCCTTTCTGATTTAGACACTAGGATTGCAGTTTCCATTGCTTTAGGGGATGAATGACTCAGCAAAATGTTAAAGTCAGTTCTCAGATTTTAATTTTGAGAAGCCTAACCATTAGGGGGACACAGAGAAAAATAACTAGGAGCATGTTTACAGCCAGTTTCGGAAAATATGTCTTATTTTCTGTCCTTAACCCTTACAACTACAAATTAGATAAAGTTTACCAGACTAGGGGGGACATGGAGATCCAGAGATGAGAAGAATAAGAGTATTTAGATGCTGGTGTGTTTCTAAGAATTTGCCCTGCCTTCTTCCCAGGCCAGTTTAGGAAAGGCTTCATGATAAAACTCCCAGAGAGATTTGGGGGATCTCATTGCCAGGGACCAATATGTCCTTTCACAGCAAGGGCCTAGAAAGTTACAAAGCTGTAGAGTTTCCCTTCTTGTAGGCACTTCCAATCTTTATGTGTTTATCTTGAGCCTCTTCCCTCACTTGGCTTGGGAGGGAGAGGGATTGCCCCTCACAATAGATGCTGCATTTTGATGATTCCTTGTCTTTTCTTCCCCAGTCTTTCTGTTTAAATTGTCAGAGATGCAGGTAGGGATACTAGGGTGATGAAGAGGAGGTGGTTGAGCTCAGGAAAGAAAATAGTAAAGATAAGTGCAAAAACCAATGTGGTAGACAGCTCCAAGATGGCGCCCAATGATCCTTAATTTCTGGTATTCATTCTCTTGCACAGTTCCCTTCTACATCAAATATGGCTGATCTGTGTAATCAGTAGGATATTCTAGATGTGATGTGTGACTGTCGAGGCTAGGTTATACAAAAACACTTCCATTTCTATTTTGCTTACAAAAAACTGTGCATAGTGATAAAAGTTTCTGATTGTTTTAAGATGCTAAGCTCTGGACTAATTTGTAATGATAGTCAAAAATGAAACAGAAAACCACATATAATGCAGAGATTAAACAAAAGCCAAAAGTTCATTCTTTAAAAAGATTATTAAAAACTAATACACATCTGGTGAGACTTGTGAAGAAAAAGAATGACTCAGTTATCCAATGTCAGAAATGAAAATAACACATGTAGATGCTATAGATAATACAGAGATAAAAAGAGGGGTTGATGAAACACTTTGTGCCAACAAATGTGAAATTTTTATGAAAAGAACAAACTCCTAAAAAAGTATGTAACACTCTATTAATTGGGGTAAGGCTGACCTACTGTAACATACAAAACAAAACATACAATGCCTTAAAAAAAAGGATGATCTATTTCTCTTTTATTTTGCAGTTTTCAGGAAAGTGATTGATGAGGCAGCTTCCCTTGATGGGGCCATCCAGAGAGATCACTGATCAGAATTTTGCAGGAAAGAGAAAGCACACTCAAACAGGGCTGTTGAGAGAAGTTCTTTTAGGGGACTATTGACACAATGGTGGGAATGTAGAAAAGAAGCTAACAAGAAAAAGTACACAACACTCCATTGTTAGCAATGGAGTGAGAGAGATTGGGGGTGGGGGCAGGAGTCCAGGGACTCTTTCCAACCCTAGGTTTGAAGGAACAAGGGGTGGAAGCAGTTACTAGAACCAGAAGAGAGTAGATAAAGTAGAGACTCTCCCAATAGATGCTCTGGTCATTGGTAGAAAGAGGCAGCTAACCTATGACAACTCAGCAGAGACAGCAGAGGGAATAAATGTCTTGACTGAACTCCCCTTCCACCCTCCCAACTAGAATCCAGAAGGCAGGGAGCTATTAATGGAGTCCAGAAAGCCTCCAGGACAAAGCAATGGAGAGTTGCATAGAGAGTGTATCTTGAGCAAAAATAGCTTCATCTTATTGCTGCACCATTGCCTAGGTTACTCTAGTTATCTGCATGGTGGAAGGCAGGTCACCCCCATGTCTGTATTTCATCAAACTGGAAGGAGAAAGAGGTTGGTGGATGTCAGGGAGAAATACCCCATGTCTTAAGGCCTAGAACCAGGAATGGTAGTCATTATTTCTACTCGCTTACCAATGGTAAAAACTAATCACATGGCTGTACCTAACTAACTGCAAAGAAAAATGGATGATGTAATATGACTGGGGAGACATATGTTCAAGGAGGAAAAAAAGAATAAATTCTAGTGAACAATTAGTGGTCTGTGCCACAGTCCACCTTTTAGCCAACAAATATCCATCTGCACCCTTCTCTTACACATTAGTTTCCTCACCAAGAAATATAACCCCAAATTCCATCCAATGTCTGCATCCAGCCCAAAGCACAGGATCTCTGCGTTAGGTCCAGATTTGGCTGCATGAGGCAGCCTAGAAAATAAAATGATTGTCTCCACAATACATCCAATTACAATGGTAGAGTATGAGCTGAATAACTATAATAAACACTCCTAGTTAAAAAAAGAAGAGGAGGAGGAGGGGGAGGAGGAGGAGAAGGGGGAGGAGGGGGAGGAGAAGGAGGGGGAGGAGGGGGAGGAGGAGGAGGGGGAGGAGGGGGAGGAGAAGAAGAAGAAGAAGAAGTATAGAATATACTCAGTAGTCACTGGTCCATAACAATGATATTATTCCACCAGGGAGGAAATGAGGTGGTTACTTGTCTTGGCAGCGGTGTATTTTCCCATGTCCTCTATGAATCCAAATTTTGCCCTTTCAGAATTCTTTCTGGTACATTATGCTATAAGGCCACATCTAAAGTGAGTCTTGGAAAGACTGTGTAATTTTAATAGCCTCCTTCTTATAGGTGTAGGTTTGAGAATCTGAGGACATTTCCAGGCCAGAGTTTTGGCTGCTTTTGAAATGTAAGTATCTTAGAAATCTGATAAGCTTCTGCATCTATTTGTTTCCAGTAATTGCCATGTGCCAGCAACAACATTCAGATTTCTTTATGGAGGTTAGTTTTTTAGCCTAGTTTACTTCCATGTCTACCCACTTCTCTCTCCCTCATTCAAATGCTGTCTCCTTTGAGGCCATCTGAAGGAATAGGTAAAAGGAAGCAATATAATCTCCCACAGGGCTGGCTCCCTTGGCTTTCCTAACTGGGAGGCATTTGGGAAATGCTATGAGCTGTAGCAATTTTACTTCCTGGTGTTGGGGCACAGAACCAAATTTCTAGACCTTCTCTATAGCCTCTGCTTTAGGCCTGCTAGTTCTTACCTGAGCACATAATTTTATTACAGTCCTCTACTAAAAACATTAAAGAACAACCAACCTTTACATATGAACATTCTGGTTGCTCTCTGGGGAAATGGCCGGCCTTTCAAGATACTGCAGGAAATGGTTTTATTAAATATTTTTGTGAGGAACATTACAAGGGTCTCCAGCTTTGTAGCCTGTGATGTTTCTTCAACTCTAACCACATATTTAAGGTTACTTTTAGAACCACTTCTAGGTTCAAATTCCTATATTTTTAAGGTCACGCTAAGCTGTTGTAACAAAGTGACCTCTTATTTAGTGGCTTAAAGAATATAGAATTACTAAAAGATAGTACATCACAGTGGGTGAGAGCACAGATTGCGGAGCCCAATTTTCTGGATTTGAATCCCAGTTCAGTTAACTTAATAACCGTGCAACTCTGGCCTTCTCTGAGTCTCAGTTTTCTCTTCTTCAAAATTGAGGTAGTAAGAGTAACTAACACTTAGGGTCGGTAAGAGGATTAAAAGAGTTAGGATATGTAAAATTTAGAACAGCGCTTGTTATACGCCAGTGTTATATACACGCTTCCTAATTTTAAAAAGCATTTATAACCTCTTTCACATCAGAGATCTCAGATGACTGTTCCTGAGACAGATAAATATGAAAACTCTGATCCTTGTGGTACTCCAGGGGTCTAGTAGTTTTCACGAAGGAGCATGTATTCTTCAGAGCATTAACATGTTCATGATCAATCATCATATTGGATTCCATTATATTGGATTCCATCCCATAGAAAAGGGAAAGAGAGGGTGAAGAGACAGGCCAGACATCTTCAGACCCAACCTGGAAATGGCACTCCTACTGACATTCTATTAATAACAGCATAGTCGTATGCTGACACCTAATTGGAAGGGAAGCTGGGAAATTTAGTTTAGCTGGGGAGCCTTATGCCCAGAGAGGAAGGATTTGGGTAGGTAGCCAGTGCCCTCTATCATAGTTCCTTAAACTGACTCAAGGAGAGTTTGTAAATCATTATAATTCTATTACCATTAAAGAAATTTAGTTTGTAATAAAAAATGTTAACACTAAAAGAAACTAAATACTAGAGATAATCAAGTGTTAATAAAGTTGAAACGGATAAACACATTGTAGTAAACTCATACAATGAAATAGTATACAGCAATGTATACCACAACTAGAGCTATTTGCAACAACATGGATGAATTTCACAAATGATGTTGAGCTAAAGAAAATCAAAATTAATACATGTGGGGTGATTTTATTTGGGTTGAATTCCGAAAAAGGCAAAATTAAACAATGTTGTTGGGGTATGCATGCTTAGGTGGTTACATTAGAGAGAAGAGGAAGATGATGGTTATCACAAAAGTTAGCGTAGTGGTTTCCTCTAGGGAAGGCGGGGGTTGTTTGTGGTCAGGGTAAGATACATGGGGAAACTTCTGGAGTACTAGCACTGTTATGTTTCCTGACGTGGATGGTGGTTTGCATTGATATTTCTTTATAATTATTCTATAACTGTGTATATATTTTTTTATACACTCAGGTATATACAATGTATCTCACAATAGATTTTTCATGCATATGGAAAAGCTAAGAACAACTTCAGAAAATAAAAATGAAGGGCAGGGATAGACCTAATAATAAAAACAGTTTAGTATTTGTGCAAGAAAAAACCAAACAGACCAATGGAATAGAACAGAGATCTCAGAAACATATTTCTGTCTAGGGAATTCAAATAAGATAAAATTAGCAGCACCAATTAATAGGGTAAGGATGTTTGTTTAGCAAACAGAAGTGGGAGAACCCACTCGCACTATGAAAGGACATAAAATTATGTCCTACCTGACATCACTAGGTAACTACCAACCAAGGAGCAACTCTATAACCTTTAGAGTTAATAGGAGACAACATAGGAGAGTATCTTTATGACCTAAGGATAGGGAAGGACTTCTGAAACAAAGTTTCAAAAATGTAAACCCTAAAACAAGAAAGTTGATTGAATGAATCATCGAAATTAAGGATTTCCATTCAGTGCAGGACACCATTGACAAAGATAATAGATGAATATCAGAATGAGAATTATTTGCAATGTTAAACTGACAAAATATTAATAAGTAGAATACATTAGGAACTCTTGAGAATAACAAAGTGGAGCTAGTAACCCCAAGGAATAACAGGCAAATAGTGCGAAGAGGCAATCTGCAGAAGAAGGGAAAAAAATAAAGCACATGAAAAGCTCAGAATCTTTAGCTTTCAGAGAAGTGCCAATTAAAACAGCACTCTTAAATTACTTTATACCTATTAGGCCAGCAAAATTAAAAGGCTCAATATTGTCAAGTGTGGATGGGAAGTTAAGAATACAGGGAAACTCGTGCATCATAGGTAGGAGTGTAGATAACTTTGGCCACAATAAATAAGACCCAGAGCTCAAGGAATCATAAGAACTGTAGCATCCAGAGTCGTGCCTGCAGCCAAACTAGCAGAGCAGATGCTTGCTATACTGCCTCTTTTTTCAAGGTTTCAAATTTACTCTTGCTCAAGCACTTCTGATTTGAGACACAAAATCACCTCCTGTACTATGGCTTCAAGAGTTGTGGAAGTTTAGGTTCTATTTTCCACCTCTTCAGGATAGGAAGGTGTATTAGAAGAGTGGTATCTGACCACCCCCACCCACCCCCCACCCCCCACCCCGGCCAAAAACCCGCCCATGCCCCAGGTGAAGTTCAGGAACTGGTATTCTATAAAATCTCCCTACATGATCTATTATGTAGCCAGGATTTTAAAACACTGCACCCAAAGGGTGTTGGAAAAGTGGTGGATGGTGCTGAGTTGGTGTCTCCACCACACCATCACAGAAGACCTAGGTGCACATACAGTATTATTGATGTACTTGTGTTCATATTGTTTGTCACAATACTGCAGGAAATTGTCTATAGAAAGAAAACAAATCAATTACTTTTTGCCAAAACTCATTTTTCCCATGCATTGTGGTTGTTCAGAAAGCAATTTACTGGAGATGCAAATGACCATAATTAGCACAGTACAGGGCAAGTCATTCAACTGAAAAAATCCAAGAGGAACATGCTTAAGTAGGAACAGAGAATGTAATGGAAACTTTTAACACACAATTTGATACTCTCTGCAACAGACAGAGCAGAAAAAGCTTGGTCCATCAGGGATGACTTTGGGAAATGGTGAAATGATTACTTACCACAAAATTGTGTTCAAAGCTCCAGACTTTGCCCACTAGAGGAGCCCTGTGGTTTCTAACAGCTAACTGGTATATCACATGAACCTGTAAAATGTCACTGATTCCATTAAGAAGTAAAACCTAAATGAAGTACTGATGGAGCATTCTGTGGACTGTTAGCAATTTTCACTACAGAAAAAATAGTGGCTTCTGTAGTGAATCTGAAGGCTGCCTGTGGGTAGAATGTAAATTCAAGATCTTTGGAAAATAGATTATGAGTGGATTCTAGAGAAGCCCACTGGTGTTCAAAATAATCACGTCATGTGCTAAAAGTCACACAAACACACACATTCACAAACACCCATATACACCCACCCCATGTATAATTAATGGAAACAATAAGGTCGGATGTGCCCTACCATTAATAGGTTTAAATATTTTGATCCTTTCCTTTTCTTTATCTTGCTACCCTCACTCCTTTCCAGAATTTTTCCTGATGAGCATTCTCTCAGTAAATCATGTGCTTCTGAAATCCTCTGCTTCTAGGGAACCAGGCACTGACCTTCACTATGATTCCCATTAGCCCAAGAGAAAAGCTAGATACTCACTTTCTCAACCTCTACAGTAGGTTGGATAACTTTTGGCCCAAATACCCTTGTTCTTTTCCGTTAGGCAACAACAGAGTATAAATAAATTAACAAGTTGACTTTAGAAACAGTAAGTGATGAAAAAAAATGTGATAATATCAAAAGGTTGCTGGAGGTGGCATGTGCTACTTTTAGCCAGACAGAGCGGAAGATAATCTGTTAGAGTCACAGTAAGTGGCTTGAGCTAGGTGTGTACATTTTGGAAACACCAGCATACTGATGGTATGTAAATCCACTGGAATTGATGGGATCACCTTGAGGGAGAATGTAGAAAGAGAAGATACCTCAGAACTAGTCCTAGGGCTTCATCATTTTGAGGTCAGTGACAGGAGGACCCTGCAAAGAAGACCAAGAAAGTAGGAGAAAGACTGGGAGAGGGTAGAATCATGAATCCAAGAAAGTATTTAAAAAGAAGGAAGTGGTGATCTGTGCCCAATGTGGTTACAAGTTAAGTATGATCAGGGCAGAGAAGTAACCACTAGATTGGGTAACACGGATGTTATGAGTGATTTAATAAGAGCCAATTCTGCAGCTGAGTCAAAGGAACACAAGCTATATTAGAATGGTTAAGTGGAGAATGAGAGATTAAAGATATTCCCTAAAATTAGTTACTGAACCAAACAATCATTTTCTTATGCTTATAAATGAGAAAAGAATTTGGGCAGGGCTCAGCAAGCATTCATAGAGACAGCACCAACTTCAGGGGAGGGATCTTGTGCCCCACTTTATAATAGGAAGAGTGTCAAAGAATTTGTTTCCATCATTAATCTGTTACAAGAGGTGGTAAAATGGAAGCAGCAACTGTTGACATGTCTTTCAAAGAGATTTAAGATTTTTACAGAAGGAGCAGAGAAAGAGAGCAGTAGGTAGTTAGAATGTGGGAATCAAAGAGTATTTTCCCCAGAAAACTATGAGTGACCCTAAAGCATGCTGGTATCTAATGGCAATATTCCAGGAAAAAAAGAAGAGGTGGATGTTGTAGTAGGGAGAAGTTGTAACTGAGACCAAAATCCTTGAGAAGGAAAGAAAAAAAGGGACCCAGAGCAAAGAGAAGAGCCGGCCTTTCATGAACAGGAAACACTTCATTCATGGTAACAGGAGAGAAAGCAGAGACGGGTGTACAGAGGCACCTTCTACCTTGCTTTGCTCAGAAGTCTCCTTGTCAGTGATGCCTCCCCTGACTCCCCTTTCTTAAATGGTACCTCCAGTACGCCCTATACCCTTCCCTGCTTTATTCTTCTCCATAGAATATGTGCATATCCATAGTGCATATTCGCATTATCCATAGCACTGCATATGCAAGAGTGATATATTTTACTGATTCCTGGCCCATAGCAGGGACTCAATAAATGTCAGCCAAGTGCCTGGAATGAATAAACACCGGAGAGATGTACTTGATAAGCTGTAAAGTCAGGAGTGGTGCGGAACGAGATGCTTGATACCCAGATGTCTGAAGGTGACACACGGTGGTAGACAGGTGAGAATAAAATTATATCTTAGCGGTTCCAATCACAGCCCTCCCTTCCTTCTGTACCTTTTCTGGCTGAGTCACGGTGGGTGATCAAGTTACTGAACCTGAGCCACAAAGATGAGGACCTTGTTAACACAAAGTGAGCGCTCCTCAAAGCCTGGCTCTCTTTTCCCACAGCTCTCCATTTCCTCCAGCCTGCTAGTTCTCCCCTTTTTGCCCGGTCTAGGCAGCTAGTTCTCGGTCTCCTCCCTTTAAAGCGCAAGGAGCGTGCAGCTCCAGGCCGCAGGCGCTGGGCCCAGCTCAGGCCGTCGGCGTCTGGGGCGGGCCGCGCCGCGTGAGCTGCGCCGCGGCGAGGGGTGGAGCCAATCCCTGGGCGGCCCGAGGCTGCGGGCTGATGGGTGTCTCCCGCCTGTCTCCTGTCCTTGCGTCCGTGTATCCTTCCGTCGTCTGTCCCAGGCCATGGCAAAGCTGACAGTGCTCACCCTCGAGACTGGGGCTGGCACTCTTCAGGAATCACCGCTCTTCTTATCTGTAAGTTGAGTTGTGCCGAGGGCTGCGGCCCACCCCGCTTCTTGTCCGTCCCACCCCCTAGCCAGGCCCTGGAGGCTCCCGCCACTCCCAAGCAGGTTCCGGGCTCTTTAGAAGATCTGCAGGCGAGCGCTGGACGTGCGTCCCACAGCGATTGCATCAATATCCAACTTTCCCCGGCCACCTGAAAACGTACCCTTGCTCATGGCCTGGGAGAGAGGTTAAGGAGAGTTGTTGTCGGTGTGAGTGGCCCAGCTGTTGGCACACACAAATTAATTTTTCATGAAAGCGGTGTATCTTGGCTACAGATTCACTTCCCAACTTTGCTTCAAGTTAGATAACCAGATTGGAGGGAGGCCCTGATATTGTGTAAATTTAGGGAAGGAGCTCCCACCGTGGCTGCCCGGCGTGGCACAAACCTTCCCAGCTTGGAAGAGACAGAAAACTCACGTGTGGAGCGGAGCAGGTGGGAAGGAATGGGCGCCGTGATGGCCCACCCGCTCCAGTGGGGGATGCGTGGGGCGTCAGGGGAGAGACCCTTGCACTGGCATTTGATGTCCTGGGCTCTTGCTGTGTCCCTTCCATTGTGGGATCTTGGGCAAATCACTTTACATTGCTAACATTAGCTGCTCCAGTAAGCCTCACATAGGAAGCACTTAACAATGTGCCTGGGATATAGTAAGTATTAAATAAATGTTAGTGCCCTGCTTCCCTTAAAGTATTTTTATAAAGCTTTAAGTACTATACAAGGGGAAAAAGGTTTCTAAGAATGTATCGGTAGTTTTGTTAGTAACATTTTTTTTGGCTGCGTTGGGTCTTTGTTGCTGCGCGCGGGCTTTCTCTAGTTGTGGTTAGCGGGGACTACCCTTCTTTGCGGTGCGCGGGCTTCTCATTGCAGTGGCTTCTCCTGTTGCGGAGCACGGGCTCTAGGTGCGCAGGCTTCAGTAGTTGCGGCACGTAGGCTCAGTAGTTGTGGCTCGCGGGCTCTAGAGCGCAGGCTCAGTAGTTGTGGCGCACGGGGCTTAGTTGCTCCGCGGCATGTGGGATCTTGCCGCACCAGGGCTTGGACCCGTGTCCCCTGCATTGGTAGGCGGATTCTTAACCACCGCGCCACCAGGGAAGTCCTAGTAACTTTTTAATAGGGGTTCAAAGTCTAAAGATCATCCTAATCCCTAAGGCTTAATCAATAAAACCTCATTATTTACTTTGAAGTACAACATCACTAAAAATCAAATTGAACATTTTGGATTTTTAGAAAAAAATCGTATGACCCTATGGACTGATTAGAAACATACATTCAGGATAGGTTTTTGTAACTATTGGGCTTTTCTTTTCTTCTACTTGTTGGTTATTTTTGGAATCACAAACTGTTAGAAAAAAGTAAGTAACAGTGATTTGGGGTTTTTAATCATGTAAAAATTATGGTTTGTGGATTTTCATTAATCATGGTACTATTTGGTGCCAAAGGAGAATATATATAGTATGTATTACATTTATATGTATATAAATACATTATATATGTATATTTTTGCAGTATTACCCTGGTGTTACCCATTATGAAAATAAATGAGATGTAAATATCTGACACCCCTTCTAGGCTTTCTCCTTTTGATTCTCCATTTACATCTATCCCTGGGTTTGTTCTGCCCACACTCTTCAAATTGCCCCACACAATTTGAAGATAGGCCCTCACTCCTTCCTGGCATATCTGTAATCTTCTAAAGGATTACAGATCTGCCAGGAAGGAGTGAGGGTCTATCTTTCTGGTTTACCTTCCTTAATTTACTCTAAGGGTGGAGACTGTAGGCATTTTGTATACGCTTTTGTGTAAAGGTATAGCTTTACCACTACCATCCTAAAAAGTTTCTCTATCAACATGAAGTCTTAGCTTATTTGATCCAACATTAATATTTCCCCAAGTTTGTTCACAAGTCACGCTCCATAAAAAATACGTTCCTTGGATAAATAAATTTGCGAAGTGTTGTCTACTGTAGCCTTTTCCTAGAGATTGGCAGTGTATTCTGGCATGTTGAAAGCTTTGAAAAGTCCTTCAGTAACAAAACAAACAAACAGAAAATGATTTTGCTTTGTCATTTCACAGACTTATTTGCCCACATCCTTCACTGCCTTTTTTGGTACCATCTATAAACATCCTGTATAACTCTCTGGGATACAGTTTGAGACAGACTATTGTACACCATTGATTTGCACCAAGACTTAAATTTCAACTGAAAAAGTTGAGGCCTGGCCTTGGGCAGCAGATGGACCTTGGCCTTGGTTTCTGGGCCCCAAGCCTGATTCTGATTTGTCTGAAGGGACCAACGCACACTATGGTCATAGCTGAACATAATATCAGTCTCTGTGAGTCTCGCTGTTGGCCTTGCCCGTGGTTTCTTTTTGTGGATGGGGTGCCTGCTGGAGCTGCTTTGCCGTGGGGTTGCTGCAGTGGGATGACCTGGTCTAGTTTGAAGTAAGA
The DNA here is from genome assembly GCF_963924675.1 of Phocoena phocoena. Lineage (NCBI taxonomy): Eukaryota > Metazoa > Chordata > Mammalia > Artiodactyla > Phocoenidae > Phocoena > Phocoena phocoena. The sequence goes on from NC_089227.1 coordinate 47,577,113, forward strand.
ACTTACTGTTTTACTTTCAGCACCTGGACCCAGCAAGTGGGGAGGGAGCCTCAGTCCTTGAACTTCTGGCTGTAATCAGATGACTGAGAAGGGAAAAGGAAAGTGGAAGTGGGGTGGACCTCTGGTTTTTGAACAAAAAAGAAGGCTAGAGCAGCCACGGCAGAAGTAGGAGCAGGAATAGGAGCAATGGGCAGCTAGGAGGATGGGTGGTTATGAAGATGGAGGGCGGTTGCAGAGCCTTCGATTAGCCCAGATACGGGAGGAAGGGAAATTGCACTCACTGTTTGAAAAGCTCTAAAGCCTCACTACTCAAAAGGACTGTGGACCAGATGCATGAGCATCATCTGGAGTTCCCAGGACTTGCAGAATCTCGGGCCCCAGCCCACCCTACTGAATCAGAATCAGCATTATTTCACAAGCTCCTCAGGGGATGTGTATGCATGTCTCTAAAGTGAGACAGGAGGGAAGGGGGCGGGCATAACCCTTGAAAGAATGACAGAGCCGTTGAGGACACAACAAAAACTGTTTAGCCGCATAGCACAGGGAGATCAGCTTGGTGCTTTGTGATCGCCTGGAGGGGTGGGATAGGGAGGGCGGGAGGGAGGGAGACGCAAGAGGGAAGAGATGTGGGAACATATGTACATATATAACTGATTCATTTTGTTGTAAAGCAGAAACTAACACACCATTGTAAAGCTATTATACTCCAATAAAGATGTTAAAAAAAAAAAAGCTTAGCACAGATTAGGCCCGAGATGGCAGAAGATTCCACTAACTTGAGCCTCATTATGCACTCATTGTAATACATTACCATATGCCAAACGACACACCCACAGGCGCCATGACACTTCCCCGGCTAACCATAGAAGGCCAAAAAGTGGGCGGTGACCCAATTCCTGGAAATCCTCTCCCCTTTCTCGAAATAGCTGGAATAATCCCCCCACTTGTTAGCCTATGAAATTACCCAGCCCATAAAAAGTAACCACTTCTGCACCCCGGGCCTCTTGCCTTCTGGGCCGGCTGGCGCTCTGTCTGTGGATTGTATTTCTCCCAGAGCTGCTCTCCTTCTGAGACGCCCAAGTTCTGTCTCTGGAATGTGTATCTCTGCTTTCCCTTTACTCTGGCTCGCTGTTGAATTCTTTCCTGCCCAGAGCCAAGGACCCTCATTTGGCGGCCTGAGACCTGGGTCATGACCCTCCTCTCATGCCCCATTTTCCTGCAACCTCTTTACAAAGTCTGTTAATAAATCTACTTCTTACCTGTCACTTTGCCTCTCGCTGAAGTCCTTCTGCGCCGAGACATAAAGAAACTGAGGTTCGTTAAGTCCTGAGACTAGGTGTGCGGTTGCAATCAGAAGACTGTGGGTTCGAGTCCCCTCTTAGGCCAGACATTGTGGATTCCAGCCCCACAGGAGGCTCGTCTGTGTTCGCGTCCCGCATGAGGTGTGACTGGATTCGAGTCCTATCTGAGGTGGTATCTGAGGTGCGTGGTTTCAAAAGGACATTCAAATCCTGCGTCACGCATCTGAGAACCAGATCAAGAGCTCCTGGAGGGTCAGTAAATTACCTTTATCCCCATTTGAGAGATAAGACCTCAGAATCTCAGAGAAAAATCATTAATCTGCCCAAAGGAGTGAAGGGACGAGATTATGTCCTGAGACCGGCAGCAGGTTCGGGGTGAATCCGCAGAGGCGATACATCTTTTTTTCCTCAGAGACGCGGTGTATGCGAGTGGGGCAGGCTCGTAAGAAGTTATATAGTCCTGGGGCTGGAAGGAACTTGTGGAAGAATACTTGAGGGGTTCCCGGATGCTTCTGAGGTGATAGCAGCACAGAGCAAAGAAAGACGGGAGCTCCCCTGGATCAGTAGTCTTCCCTGCGCTTCTTTGTAGTTGGCTGCTGTGGCCTCGCGGGTTGTGCACTGCGCAAGTCCCGGAACTGCCGAGGACTACGATATAAACAGCGCCCCCTGTAGTGTGGAATGTTGCAGCCCCGCGTCTCTGGGACAACTTCCTCATTCCTAAATTGCCCACTGTAATGCATGAGACCCTTCATTAGAAGGAAACAGCAAAGCTAGCATTAATATTTCTGCCACCCCCATGCCCACTCTAGTGGGAAGCACGCTCTATTGGGAAGAGGGCAGTGGGGGAATTCCAACAGACCTGGGTTGCATCTCAGTTCTGCAACTTAGAAGTCACTTTGTCACTGACCCAGATTCTTGGACCTTTTTTTTTTTTTTTTTTTTTTTTTGCGGTACGAGGGCCTCTCACTGTTGTGGCCTCTCCTGTTCCAGAGCACAGGCTCCGGACACGCAGGCTCAGTGGCCATGGCTCACGGGCCCAGCCACTCTGCAGCATGTGGGATCTTCCCGGACCAGGGCACGAACCCGTGTCCCCTGCATCAGCAGGCAGACTCTCAACCACTGCACCACCAGGGAAGCCCTCTTGGACTTTTTAATCAACAGAAATTGATAACAGGTCAGAAGAGAAATTTAGGCAAGGCTTTTTGGGGACCTGTGCTGCAGCACAGGGAGCGAAAACAAATAACGGGTTCCCTTGCTCTCTCCCTGAGGGAGGGCGATCTGGTCCTTTAAATGGGGTGTGGGTAGGGGCAGATCCAGCAGCTGGGCCAGAGGGGCGGCTTAGGTGGCCTGCCCACCCCCTTGGTGGAGCTTTGTGCAGGGATCATGTGCAGTACCCTGTTTTTGTTCCAGACACCTCATGAATGGCGGTGGGTTTTTGGTCTTTTTGTATCATATTGTCCATAATTTGTCCCAACTGCACATGCACGCAGTTATTTTTAGTCCCTTATAGTTTGTATTCTGTTGCTTGAGGAGATGTTTGTCCAAGTGCAAGCATTGTAACAAAGGGTCCTGGGTCCCAGGTCCCAGCCTGTCTCAACTTTACCATTCTGAGCCTGTTTCTCCACCTAAATATTATGGGCTCATAATACATATCACAGTAGGATATATATCAAATCTGGCACATGAAAGATACTCTGTAAATGTTAGCTTTTATTATTGCCATATGCTATCTCAAAAATCTACCTATGAAGGTTGCAGGATACAAAATTAATGCACAGAAATCTCTGGCATTCCTATACACCAACAACAAAAAATCAGAAAGAGAAATTAAGGAAACACTCCCATTTACCATTGCAACAAAAAGAATAAAACACCTAGGAATAAACCTGCCTAAGGAGGCGAAAGACTTGTACTCAGAAAACTATAAAACACTGATGAAAGAAATCAAGAAAGACATAAACAGATGGAGAAATAGACCATGTTTTTGTATTGGAAGAATCTGTATTGTGAAAATGATTATACTACACAAAGCAATCTACAAATTCAGTGTAATCCCTATCAAACTACCAATAGCATTCTTCACAGAATTAGAACAAAAAATTTTACAATTCGTATGGAAACACAAAAGACCCCGAAGAGCCAAAGCAATCTTGAGAAAGATAAATGGAGTTAGAGGAGTCAGGCTCCCTGACTTCAAACTATACCACCAAGCTAAGTAATCAAGACAGTATGGTACTGGCACAAAAACAGAAAAATAGATCAATGGTACAGGATAGAATGCCCAGAGATAAACCCACACACATAGGGGTACCTAATTTTTGACAAAGGAGGCAAGAACATGCAATGGAGAAAAGACAGCCTCTTCAATAAGTGGTGCTGGGAAAACTGGACAGCTACTTGTAAAAGAATGAAATTAGAACACTCCCTAACACCATACACAAAAATAAACTTCAAATGGATTAAAGACTTAAATGTAAGGCCAGACACTATAAAACTCTTAGAGGAAAACATAGAAAAAGCACTCTTTGACATAAACCACTGCAAGATCTTTTTTTGACCCACCTCCTAGAGTAACTAAGGGAAATAAAAACAAAAATAAACAAATGGGACTTAATTAAACTTAAAAGCTTTTGCACAACAAAGGAAACCATAAACAAGAGGAAAAGACAACCCTCAGAATGGGAGAAAATATTTGCAAATGAAACAACAGACAAAGGATTAATCTCCAAAATATACAAACAGCTCATGGAGCTCAATATCAAAAAAACAAACAATCCAGTTAAAAAATGGGTGGAAGACCTAACGAGACATTTCACCAAGGAAGACATACAGATGGCCAAGAGGCACATGAAAAGCTGCTCAACATCACTAATTATTAGAGAAATGCAAATCAAAACTACAATGAGGGATACCTCATGCCAGTTAGAATGGCCATTATCAAAAAATCTAGAAACAATAAATGCTGGAAAGGGTGTGGAGAAAAGGGAACCCTCTTGCACTGTTTGCGGCAATGTAAATTGATACAACCACTATGGAAAACAGTAAGGAGGTTCCTTAAAAAACTAAAAATAGAACTACCATATGACCCAGCAATCCCACTACTGGGCATATACCCTGAGAAAACCATAGTTCAAAAAGAGCCATGAACAGCAATGTTCATCGCAGCACTATTTACAGTAGCCAGGACATAGAACCAATCTAAATGTCCATCGACAGATGAATGGATAAAGAAGATGTGGCACATATATACAATGGAATATTACTCAGCCATAAGAAGAAATGAAATTGAGTTATTTGTAGTGAGGTGGATGGACCTAGAGTCTGTCATACAGAGTGAAGTAAGTCAGAAAGAGAAAAACAAATACCGTGTGCTAACACATATATATGGAATCTAAAAAAAAAGAAAAAATGGTACTGATGAGCCTAGTTACAGGGCAGGAATAAAGAGGTAGACATAGAGAATGCACTTGAGGACATAGGGTGGGAGGGGGAAGCTGGGGCGAAGTGTTAGTAGCGTCGACATATACACACTACCAAATGTAAAATAGTTGGCTGGTGGGAAGCAGCGGCATAGCACAGGGAGATCAGCTCCGTGCTTTGCGATGACATAGGAGTGGGATAGGGAGGATGGGAGGGAGGCTCAGGAGGGTGGGGATATGGGGACACGTGTATGCATATGGCTGATTCGCTTTGTTGTGCAACAGAAACTAACACAGTATCATGAAGCAATTACACTCCAATAAAGATCTATTAAAAAAATCTACCTATGAATGATCCACTTAATGAGTGGTACTTGAATATATATTGTGATAATACGTCACTGAGACCATAGGCTAAGGACGAATAACTCACTGGCCCTCCTCTATCAGTGCAACCAACATCATCTCCATCTGATGCACTAGCCTACTAATTCCACAAAACAATTCAGCAGACATCTACCAAGTACCTTCTTTTTTCCTCGAGTGCTGTATTCATGTGGGAAGTCACAGGGATGAATAGGATGCACTGTATGAATGCATGAATAGTATTCACTCACAGATTTCAGAGTTTACTGTGAGCAATGAGACCACAAACGGATTACTGTAAAACAATATAGTAAGAGCCTCTGTGGATGTATACGTGAAGGTTCATGAGGATAAATGAAGGAGTTACTAATCCTGTCACAGAGTATCAGTAGGAGCTGCGGACATCGTGAGAAAGAATCTTCCAGGTGGATTAGCAGGAAGGACTAGGTGGAGGGAAAACTTGCATAAGAAAGTGATGTAGAGAAAAGGGTCCTTGGTGTCATGGCGCCTGATTTCAAATCCCAATTCCATCTTTTTAAGGATAGTAGGACCCAATAAGGAATATTGAATAATGAGGGGTGTGCAGTGGCAGAAGGTAGACCGGGCGAGGATGCATATGGTCCCAAGGAAAGTTCCAGAATGGATTTCTTAATGCATAGCTAAAGATCCTTGCTTTCTTTTGTAAGGAGCTGGCATGTATTTGCAAAGAATAATTCATAGCAAGGAGTATGTGATTTCTGGCCAGAGTTCAGCAGCAGCTTATAAATCAGCGACCCATCTCAAACATTGAACTTTATCCTTTAGACCTGGAACATTTGGACTTAATCAAGCCCTTGACAAGATATTTCCTGATAATTGAAAATAAAATAGAAAAATATGAGCTGGCTTATAGTAATGCAAGCTGAATTGTCTTCTGGTACTTCCTTCAGCTTTTTGGAAGTGGTGACACCGGTAAATTTTGCTGGGCAGAGGACCAAATGTGATCTTTGCATTCATACTTCAGTTCTAATCCCAGCTCAGCCACTTCCTAATTTTGTAGCCTTGAAAAGCCACTTAATCTTAGTCATCTATAAAATAGGGAAAACAGTACCTCAGGGAGAGATTTGAGGATTAAAGCAGAGTAATTACAGCACCTGAACTGTACTAATAAAGATTAGTCTGTTGAGATTTGACTTCTTTTGGCCACAAATTTGAACCCAGAGCAACTGAGTGCTCACTTAATGCCTCCTTACCTACTGTGGGCTCCCTTTAACTGTGATTATTCTGCCTTTTCCAGGTTAGAGATCAACTTCCATGAGAGAGAAGCCTAAGTTAGAATACAGGCTGATCAGTTCTGCTTTTCTCTGCCCTCTGTGAACACATCACATTTAATGAACCTTGCAAGCCAGGCTGCATACCTCTTCTTCCTGTATGATTTTGACTCTAAAAAAGCTAATTTGGCTATCCTTGGCATTTTTCCCAAGTCTTGACCCACTCACTGATTGCACGTTACTGACTCTTCTTCTGTGTCACTCTTTGTAATGTCCTTGATTGTGACCTCCACTCTTAACATCTTGTACCTGTCCTTTGAGTTCCTTGGGGCACTCTGTATATTCACGGAGCTTTCTGTAGACCAGTGTTTTTCAAAATGGTGGATCACAAAATCAATTTAGTAAATTATGATCAACACTTACCTATTTATTTTTATTTTATTGTTATTATTATTATTATTATTTTGCGGTACGCAGGCCTCTCACTGTTGTGGCCTCTCCCGTTGCGGAGCAGAGGCTCCGAATGCGCAGGCTCAGCGGCTATGGCTCACGGGCCCAGCCGCTCCACGGCATGTGGGATCTTCCCGGACCGGGGCACGAACCCGTGTCCCCTGCATCGGCAGGTGGACTCTCAACCACTGCGCCACCAGGGAAGCCCTATTTTATTATTTTTAAAATTGGATTATAGTTGACTCACAATATATTATTTTCAGGTGTACAACATAGTGATTCGGTATTTTTATAGATTATACTCCATTTATAATTATTATAAAATATTGGCTATATTCTCTGTGCTGTACAATATATCCTTGTACCTTATTTATCTTATGCATAGTAGTTTGTACTTCTTAATCTCCTACCCTTATATTGCCCCTCCCCACTTCTCTCTTCCCATTGGTTTGTTCTCTATATCTGTGAGTCTGTTTCTCTTTTGTTATTTTCATTCGTTTATTTCTTAGATCCCACATATAAGTGATAACATACAGTATTTGTCTTTCTATGCCTGACTTATTTCACTAAGCATAATACCTTCCAGGTCCATCCATGTTGTTGAAAATGGCAAATTTCATTATTTTTTATGGCTGAGTAATATTCCATTGTGTGTGTACATATATATATATACACACACACACACACATCCTCACCAATATTTGTTATTTGTATGACCAGCATCTTTAAATAAATGAAATAGAATTGAGTAGAAAAGTTAAGAATTTATTAAATGTATTAGGGTGAGTATCACTTTGTGAACTTTGTTTCAGGGGTGTGTGTGTGTGTGAGATGTGTGTTTCTACCATGTAAAATGCTTTTCCTAACGTGGGTCTTAGTCTGAAAAGTTGGTAAGGCACTGCTCTAAACTTTCCCTTTTATTTCTTTTATTTATTGTAAACTTTTTTGATTATAATGTCAGATTTCTATTGTTGAAATACCTTTTTGTTTCTCAGGTCATGGGGGCAGATCCCAAGTTTCCTTTGAAGTCTGCTTTCTAAGTTTGTGTCCATCATTCAGGGACCCACCCTCTCCTTGCAGGCCAGGTCTTCGTCATCTATCCATTCACCTCTGGATCTCTAGCACCCAGGTTCTCTACTCTGTGCCTCAAGGTGAACTATGGTGCTTTAGCAAAGCTGATTACTAGACCCCACTGCTAACCTCTTAGCTCAGACCCTCGTAGAGGGTAGAATTGATAGCGAATGGCATGATAGTAGGAGCATGCTACATTTTTATCTGAATGAAAAGATGAAATAATCAGTCACCTCCAAATTCCTATTATTTTATACCATATTGTTAGAAATTTTATGCAAAGTGTCCAGTCACCCTTAGCCCACCTTCCTCCTTCTATGAGACTAAATTATCAGTAAGGCAAAGTGAAAACTTTCTCTGCCTGTCTGTCTTTAGTCAAATAAGATTTCTAGGAATTGTTGGATAATTGTTGCTGCTCACTCTGTATTGTATCATTAGTTCTCAAAAAATGTTTATTGTTTAGCTCTCTTGGCTGTGCTAATGTTGTGGTCCATTTCTTTCAAATGCTGCGTCAATAGCTCTGTGCTGTGCAGGCAGCCTGCTGGTACTTCCTTCTCACATCTGTTCTTTTTTCCTTTGTCCTTCACTCACATGTTCCCCGCAATGTTTATGCACTCAGATTTAGTAAGTCACTTTTGGGTGTGTGTATGTGCAATGGCTTTTTATATGTTGGCCTTGGGTATGATTTTCTGAAGTTATAAATCCTTTAAGCCCACCTGCATTTTTCAAGTAACACACCCGAAAGCAGATGTCCAGTCCAGGCTTTGGGGCCACACTGGGCAGATGGGCAGGAGGCCCATCTGTCAGCAGCCCTAAAACATCAATGGAATAAATTGGAACCCTGTTGCTATTTAACCCAAATTTCCACCTAGGACTCCTGACACAGCTGATGAAATAGTTCCTGTTCTGCCAAAGCGCAGAGTCCTCAAGAGGACACTATGTATCTCCTTTGTGTATCTACCCACCTCTGCTAAATAAATACTGAATGTTGTGCCCAGGGACCCATGTGTCTGGCTCAGGTCTGGTCTGGTAGAATTGCTCAAGTTTCAGGGACCACTAACCCTGGGGTTGAATGAAACCCAGGCAAAAAGTACAGTTAAGGAGAACTTTATTGGCTACTTACCTTTGCAACTTAATTATAATTTCTGGACAGTTTTATGCATAGTTGATTCCTTTTTTTCTCTCCCAGAACAAGAAAAAATGCTTCCCAAGAGTAAAATTGGTAGAACTTCCTAACTGTAAATTAGGAAAAGGAATAGGTAAGTATTTGAGAGGAGGCAGTATCTCGCTTGAAGTATTATCTTGCGAGTTATTTGATTAATATACCTGTTAAATTTTGTTCAAAAATAAAACTACGAATCAGGAGAGTATTATTAAGTCAGTAGGTAGTTATGAATACCAAATTACTTGACTTTTGACTTTACCAACCTACTGTCAATGTTTTTGACTGTTTTTTGATCATTTGTTTTTGTTTGGTCTGTTTAGCAAAAACAATAGACAGTGTTTGATTTTATGGTAATATAACCTGAGCAGATGGCAGAGGAGGGACAAAAGAGGAACAAAAAGCAATGAGTAAAGGATAAAATTTTTAAAAGACCTCACACACCTATGCAGTTACCACAGGGCTTCTCCTCATGCATCTCTCTTTTAATATCTGGGAGGACAGTTTTTCCCAGAAACTCTCAGCAGATCTTCCCTTAGATCTCATTAATCAGAGCTAGACAACAGGCTGGTGCCCTAGCTGCAAAGGAAGCTGGGAAGGTAATTATGGGCCTCCTTTGTGGAAGACTGACCCTTCAGCAAAGATAAAAGGGCCAGGGAATAGCAGCTGGTAGGCAACCAACAGGAGTGTTGGAGGACTCAAGTCCCCATCTGGCTTCAACCAACCAGCTTTGTTATTTGAGAACAACTTGTTTGACATTCATGCTTTTGTTATTTTTTTTTTTAATTTTTATTGGAGTATAGTCAATTTACAATGTTGTGTTAGTTTTAGGTGTACAGCAAAGTGAATCAGTTATATATATACATATATCCACTTTTTTTTTAGATTCTTTTCCCATATAAGTCTTTACAGAGTATTGAGTAGAGTTCCCTGTGCTGTACAGCAAGTTCTTATTTGTTATCTATTTTATATATAGTAGTGTGTATATGTCAGTCCCAATCTGCTTTTGTTATGTTTTGAGGGTTTTTTTTAGAATTATTTATCTCAGTTGACTGAGGTTGGAAAGGCTAGACCACATGACTTAATGCAGTTAGCATCAGTAAGCTTGGTCAGATATCTTATAGTGTAATCTTTTTTTCTAGAAAACAAACATGATATTGATATTAAATATCACTGGATATTTGAAAAACAAACACCTCCACTAAAATGATTAATACCAAATCAAAAATTCCATATGTCTTGAGATTGATTGAAATCCAAAAAATTTACATGTACTTAAAGCATAACTAATTTGGTGATATTTTATTGATGTTTATATTAATAGTAAAAGCATATTTGGCATATGAAATGTATCCCCATTTTAACCAAAGCATTTGGAATTTGTTTATATTTCCAATAGGGTTTTCAAAGAGTTTATTTGGTTTGGAATTATTAAGTATCAAGATATATTGGGAGTTTATGTCTTTAAAAAACAGCAGGCTATTTTCAAATTACTGTACCTTTTGTACATTTAGTGAATTTCCATGTACTTTAAGAGGTTTTGGGCTCTAAGGGAAAAAGTTCTAGCCCATCAATTTAAAACAAATATATTAAGTGTACGTTTTAAATATACTTTATTTCAATATATGAATCGCTTTTAATTTTTAGATAATCACAGTAGTCAACTGGAATAAATAAATGAACCTATCAAAGAAGAGCTAAATATGTAGCCCTATTTTCAAGTTAAGAGTGATAAAAAAGAAAAGGACCCTTAGCTTCCTGCAACAGTATGAAACAATCTGTGCTGTCTATTCTCTTTTCTGACAGAAACTGGCTCTGAAGATTTGGAGATACTTCGTAATGGACTGGCTTTCATTAGCTCTGTAAGTGTTTCCTTTCACTTACTGTGCTCTGAATCATTTTCTAGGACTGGCAGCTTGTCTTTTGTTTAAGCCTTTTTTATACCAATGCCCATCTTCAAGTAAAATGAGCAGTGATATGGTTCAAAAAACAAACCGTATATGCATTCATACTGATGTTATGATTTTGATAGTATATGTTCTATGCATATTTGTGTTCCTGTGTATACAGTGAACTCTTATATGCCCCTGTCTTCCATTGTGGCAATTTGTGAGTCCAGTGAGTTCAAGAATGGCTTCCCGTTCATCTGTCTATTCCTTGAAGCACTTAAGTGGTATATTCACATATTTGCTGAATTGAGTGTATATATGTGTGTATGTGTGTGTATATATATCCCCTCCCACATCACTTAGATTTTTATCTTTTTTTATACTTTTCAGAATAAGCCTTTTAATTTAAAATCGTTGATATTTTATTCCACAATTTCCAAACTTTGAAGAGAAAAGCCACCATGTTGTTGAACCTCTCCTGCGTATAGATCATTGCAGTTGGTGATATACCTCAAAACAAAAGAAGTCAACAACCTAGTCTAGGAAAACAGAGTTGATAGGATACAGTGTACAAGTCATCCAGCCATTGAAAACCCTTTGCTTCCTGTTGTAGTTCATTCAATCCAGTTTGCTCCTATGAAGATGGAAGACTAGTCATCCTCTGCAGAAGTGTCTTACAAACTCTTTTTTAAAGGAACAGAACGTATATTTCCAGCAAAATCTTATATGGGACCCAGATACGTAAAACAAATAGATATGTGTCGTTGTTCTACCTTCAGGCTAAGAAAGGAGTTGCTCCCTTTGCTTACTAGACTTCCCCTAAACCTCATCTCTGAGATGCTTCCAACGAACCTGCTAGGGGACGGTTTAAAAACCATAACCAATGTTCTGTCCGTGTTCCTTGCTTATATTATTGAAGCCCATTCATAAATGTCTCTTTGGCCTGCTCTTCTTTTTTTTTATCTTTGCCATGGGTTGGTAGCTTGATAGCTGTGATATTCGACACACACAGAAGGGTCTGTGCCTGTTGTGTGGGGTCACCTGGTGGAGCACATGGCTCCCAGAGACCCCGTGGGCCTATTGCACAAGCCAACTAAGAGGTTTCCCATGTGGCCCTGTGGCCGGAACCAGACAGTGTGAACCCATGTGCCATCTACCACCTCCATCCACATTTGAAGTATTTATAAAGTGCCTGTGTTTTCTCCTCCATTATTCTATAAGGGATTAAAATATCCTGGAATAAAGAGCTCTGAACCCAATAAGCCTGGAAAAATACTTCTGACGGACATGGACAGCGGATCATGTCCACTGTTGAAGAGGATACAACAGTGTCGGAACTGAGGATCACTGGAAGTAACTTTGATTCGTCTTCATTTAACCCTCATGGGATTAGCGCATTCACAAATGAAGGTAACAATGTTTATTTAATGTTTATTAAAAATAAAGCCAAATTTAAAAAAAAACAGAAAAGTGTTAATGAAAGAATATTTCTTTTCATCCAACTAAAGTATAATCATGAACTATGTTCTTACTCTGGGTTTTAAACTTACCCTCATGTTAATTAAATATAAAGTTATAGGGCTTCCCTGGTGGCGCAGTGGTTGAGAGTCCGCCTGCCGATGCAGGGGACACGGGTTCGTGCCCCGGTGTGGGAGGATCCCACGTGCCGCGGAGCGGCTGGGCCCGTGGGCCATGGCCGCTGAGCCTGCGCGTCCGGAGCCTGTTGCTCTGCAACGGGAGAGGCCACAGCAGTGAGAGGCCCGCGTACCGCAAAAAAAAAAAAAAAAAAAAATATAAAGTTATAACCACGTAAAGGCTTGAGAATGCTAAAATATTTGAGATTTGCAAAACACCTAAATTTTAAAAATACCAACATTCACATTATCTCTGTAATTACTATAGTAATGATATTCAGCTCTAATCATTATGGGTTTTTCCAACTTAAAGAATTTTACAGATCCAGGCATTTACAGGCATAGATTTTTCTAACGTAAGACACCTGCAACCTACAGATCCACTGACGGATGGTCACTTTCAATGCCTCCCTGCCCACTGGTGCCTCTAGTAGTCTTCAAACTGCTTCTCCACATTTTAACATGTTGCCTCATCCCTTATGCCTTCATCCCACTTCTTCCCTTCTTTTTGCAGCCGTTTCCTTGGTCTCCACATTAACTCTCAATCCCGGTTGCACACACAAGCACCAGGAGAGTTTTAAAAAGCCTGATGTCCAGGTCCCAGCCCCAAATATTCTGATTCGGTTGGTCTGAGGGAGGCTTGGGCGGTAGTGCTTGTTACAAGCTCTCCAGGAGATAAAAATGTGAGACCAGGGTTGAGAATCACCCTGTCGTCCATCTCCTCATCAGACAATCCCTTCTTTGGTCCCTGCAGACTTCTCCCATTTTGGCGGGCTAAAATTGCTGCCTTGAAAGTTATCAGCAATGTCTCTCTCTCTCTTCCAACTCTCCTCCTCCGCCTCTCCTTCCTCCTTGCCCTCCCCTCCTCTGCTCCCTCCCTCCCCACTTCGTTCCTCCATCTCATTTTATACTGATCAATCGCCCTTCCCTGATATTCCAGTACACTTATCTGTTATTCTTATCACTTATTCTGATTCTGCTGCAGGTTGTCTCCCCTCTTTATTATTTTGTCACTCATTTCGAATTCTCTGAGCATTCCCCAAAGGACCAATATTTTGTCTCCTCTTTATTTTCTCTATTTTGGAAAGTTCAGCCATGTCACAGGTGTAACCGTGCCGGCTCTCTAGGAGAACACCCCCAAAGTGGATGATGGTGATTTTAATCAACTCTTCGGTTCCCTCCCTTCAGATTATTAGATACTTCTATTTGGGTTCCTCTCCTACAGCCACATTAAACTCAAAATATCGAAAAGTAATTCTTTATCCTCTTACCTTCCATTCTTCATGTTTACCCCATATGACTTCTCTTCTTCCATATATGTATATATGAAATATGTCCATATATCCATATATCTTTCTCTTTCAATGACCTCTTCACCCATTTATCAACACTATATTTTATTTTCATAATATTTTAAGTGCAAAGAAATAGGGTGTTGGGTGTGTGCATGCTCTTTTAAATTAAAATGGGAAAAGTAACCACATACATATTACACAAGTGCTCGTATAAATTGCTTTTGTATTAAACACTACATCATGGATTCCCTCCTCTGACAGTGCATTTAGAGCTACTTTACAATGGCTCTTTAGAATTTTGTTGTGTGGGAGTACCATAATATAGTTCATCTGTTGATGGATATTAAACCTGTTCCCACCTTTATGCTCATTGAAAACAATGCCAAAATAAACATTCTTGTACATATGTCTTCTGTGAATACTTCCTTAGGATAAATTCCTAGAGGTGGAATCTGCTGTGCAAAATGTGAATCCGGGTTTTAGTCCTCACTTATGTTTGATTTCCGACTCCCTCATTCCTCAGCCATCATCAGGGACTTTTGATACTTCCTGTCAAATGCCTCTCTTGTCCTTTCTTGTCTTTTCCTATCAGTGCCATCTTCCTGGTCCAGTCCCTTATCTCCATGTGCCTGGATTACTGCCATACGCACAGGTCATGTTACTCCTTGGTTGAAAGCCCCCTATAAGTAAGCCCTGGATCCCTATCCTAAGCCTCGAAGACTGGCCTTGGCTTCTGTTTCTGTGGCTTCAGTATTCCCACTCTTTCACTCCCCCAGCCACAACCTCACCATTAAGTGTTCCAAGGAAACGGGTGCCTCAGACCCTTTGCACACTCTCTTCCTTCAGCCTGGAACACTCTTTTCCCAGATATTCACATAGTTCAGTTTCTCATTTCGTGAGATCTCTGCTTTGACATCATCTTCTCAGAACTTCCCTGACTCCTGTGAAGAAGACATCTCATTACTCTCCATCCCTTTATCTGGTTTTGTTTTCCCTTTGTAGCACTTAGCACCAATTAAAATAAACATTTGCTTGTCAAATGGACTAATGGGAAGCTTCATAGCTGGCTTTTGTGTTCAAATTTCTTCAATTCAACCTCCTAAACTTTACACTATTTTCCTTTAAACACCAATTCAGTCACGTCAAAGCTTTCCAGAGACTCACTGCTTCCAAAGGCAAAGACTATGGCCTAACTTCACTTGCTGGTTCTGATCAGACCTTCTTGACCACTTAAACTGGTCTCTTTCATGTCTCAGAGTTGCACTGACTCCCAGAATCTGCTTCCCTTTGATATTATCTCTCGCGTGCTCTTTTTATGGAATTGATCATCTCACACTGGGTAAATTACACCTGAGCACACCTTCTCTTATTGATATTCACATCTTTTATCTCTTTTATCTCAGTGCTGCATCTTGCTGAGACCATTTGCAGTAGAAAGCTTAATAAGCTCTTCGGAGTTTTAGTGTCAAGGGCTGCTCACTTAAGTTGAGGATTTTTTTCCCCTTGTGGAGTCTGGAGTTTTTAGAGACTGTCATTGGGTCTTCCTTTAGCCATTTTTCTTTGGAGCAATCACAAATGCTTCTCTACAAAGAGATGAAAATATTCCATCTGCCTGATACCCTAAGTACTGGTTGGAGGTGGGTTGAAATTGCTTTCTGGAGACAGGGCTGACAGCTGACAGCTCGGTTAATGTTTCCATTTTTGTTTTTAATCTCTTCTCAGATAATACCGTGTACCTGCTGGTGGTGAACCATCCAGATTTTAAATCCACGGTTGAGTTGTTTAAATTTCAAGAAGAAGAAAAGTCACTTTTGCATCTGAAAACCATCAAACACAAACTTCTGCCTAAGTACTGGGGTATGTCATATTTCTATTTTCCTTTAACACCAGTGGATGGTTAATCCACTTTTAGTGTTTCTTTTTGGCAGGGAGTGGGGGACGGGGTGGGGGGATAATGGCAACTCCCCTTTCTAATGATCACAAACTCCTCCAAATGTTCTTCTGCAGAAACTTTTTTTTTTTAATATAAATTTATTTATTTTATTTATTTATTTTTGGTTGTGTTGGGTCTTCGTTGCTGCGTGCAGGCTTTCTCTAGTTGCGGCGAGCGGGGGCTACTCTTCGTTGTGGTGCCTGGGCTTCTCATCGCAGTGGCTTCTCTTGTTGTGGAGCATGGGCTCTAGGCGCACAGGCTCAGTAGTTGTGGCCCGTGAGCTCAGTAGTTGTGGCCCGTGGGCTCAGTAGTTGTGACTCACGGGCTCTAGAGCGCGGGCTCTAGAGCGCAGGCTCAGTAGTTGTGATGCACAGGGCTTAGTTGCTCCGTGGCATGTGGGATCTTCCCGGATCAGGGATCGAACCCGTGTCCCCTGCATTGGCAGGCAGATTCTTAACCGCTGCGCCACCAGCAAAGTCCTCTGCAGAAACTTTTGAGGACTCAAGCCCCTCAGAGAAGACCCATCCCTCATTTCCCAGGTTGGCTGGATGCTGCTTTATGGCTCCTGGCCTCAGAGAATGTTCCTTTAATCTTTTAGCAAGAAAACACTCTGCTTTTCTCGAAAACCAGACTTAGTATTTCAAACCCAAGCCAGTTCCATAGACAAATTTCACATTTTGAGCTTATTTGTTATTTATTTTTATATTAAAAGATGTAATATTACATGTTTCTGAGAATTAGAAATACATACCTAAGAGGAGATCTGAAATCTGGTGCCTCTAAGACCTCCCTGTGCTGCCTCTTCTGCTGTTTGTTTTGCACACGATTTTTGAAAGAGCAGCTCTTTGGTGACACTGAGCTCCATCCCCGGCTCCTTGACAGTATGACATACAGAGAAAGAAAACACACATGGATCCCTGATCCCCAACAACCCAACACAGAGTCAACATCCTCGCTTGCCTTAGGGTTTGGTTTATGAGGTAGTGATGGATTTAGGAAAGTAATCTGACGCTATCTTCCCAAACAGTTTTTATCCTCTAATCATTATGATTTTCTAGAATCCTTCCCTCTATTTGAATAATTTACCTGCAGAATTCAATTATCTCTGAATTTGTAAATCTAGATTTCTTTTAAACAGTGTGTTATGTACATGCAGGTGCCTAGCAGAGCACCTGGTAAGTGATGTGTGCTCCGTGTTACCAGTGCTCCTTCCTCTCCTTTCTTACCTGGTGGATTTGAAGATGAGGAAACCGAGATCGGCGAGAAATGGAGTTACTGGATGAAAGTCAATCAACCAATTAGTGGCCATTACAGACTACAGCCCAGGTCTTCATCTGCATGAAAGTTCAGACAACAGCTTTTGGTGGGAGAGTTTCTTCATACATTCATTCAACAAATACATTTTGGAAAGAGAATGAGGACACTGAGTGTCTGGAGAATGTGCTAAATCCCAGGATCTAAATGAGAAGAAAGTATGTAGACTAGAGAAGCTGGGCTAGTGGTAATGACAATAGTGATAATAACAACTTAATGAGCTTCAACTATAAGTTGGGTGGTGCAATAACCAATTTAACAGATTATTTTATTAACTTTTTACACATATTTTCTTTTTTTTAGTTTTTACTTTTGGCTGTGTTGGGTCATCGTTGCTGCGCTCAGGCTTTCTCTAGTTGCAGCAAGCAGGGGCTACTCTTTGTTGTGGCGCGTGGGCTTCTCATTGTGGT
The DNA here is from genome assembly GCF_963924675.1 of Phocoena phocoena. Lineage (NCBI taxonomy): Eukaryota > Metazoa > Chordata > Mammalia > Artiodactyla > Phocoenidae > Phocoena > Phocoena phocoena. The sequence goes on from NC_089227.1 coordinate 47,594,607, forward strand.
GGCTTCTCTTGTTGCGGAGCACGGGCTCTAGAGCTCAGGCTCAGTAGTTGTGCACGGAGCATGGGCTTAGTTGTTCCACAGAATGTGGGATCTTCCTGGACCAGCGATTGAACCCGGGTCCCCTGCATTGGCAGGCGGATTCTTAACCGTTGCGCCACCAGGGAAGTCCCACAAATATCTTCTTAATTAGGTTTTATTTCTATACCAGTTTGGATTAAAGAAAATGAGGCCTGGAGTATTTCACTTGCCTCAGGTGACACTGTCAATAAATGGTACAACTGGAACTTTAACCCTGGTTGCTGGAGTCTGGAGCTTGTGCTCTGAGTCACTATGAAATAGTGAAAACTTATTTTATTTGTTTTACTATTTAATCTTGGAAATCTCAATTTTGTCCAATTTCCCAGGGTTAGAGTATTTTTTTCTAGGCAATTGCAAATATATTGATCTTCGGCAATATAGAACCAAACTATAGTTAGTGCCACAATTAACTAAAATTCTGCTCTCTCAACCCAAGGATTAGCCATGTATATTTTCTGCTTTGTGTTTGATGGTTGTTTATATGGTTGTCTACAACATTAATATTCCAATGACTATTATAATTTGAGCATGTTATTAATAATATTAACAACACAGTGGTCATTACTGGTCATTTACTGTATGCCAGGCATGGTGCTAGTGTCTTTGATTCATTATTTCATTTTATTCTTACCCCAACATTTCAAGGTATGGAGAGGCTCAGAGTTTAGGGACATGCTGTGGCCCCATGGATGATAGCAAGCAACTCCGGAATTCAAATGGAGTTCATCAGATTTCAAAGCTATTACTCTAAACCCTTCTGCTCTGCTCCTTTTTATGAAAAATAGCAAAGGATTATAAAGCAAACTAATTTCAGAAATCTACCTTTAAAAAGGAGAGGAAAAAACCCCAGCTTGCAGGCTTATGCCTGAAGCCTGTACAGACTAATCCTAAATTCCTAGACCCTTTTTCTCATGTAGTAACTGTGGCTACCATTGATGGAGGCTTTGTGATTGGTAGGCTCCCCGCGAAGCGTACAGCAGGCATCATCTCATTGTAATTCCTGCTGCAGTGCCACAAATGAAGATTCTGACCCTTAGTCGTATACTAATGAGCTGTATGACTTTGGGAAAATCATTTAACCTCTCTTTACAGATGAGAAAACTGAGGCTCTGTACGCTTATCAAAGTCGCCCAGGAGCCCAGAGCTGCGTCAGAGCTGATGTGCTGGCCATGACGCCCTCCGCAGTGGAGCGGAGATAATTCTCTCCCAGATAATGGCCCCCGGGAACTTCTGTCACCTCAATCAGCGCAGCATGACTCACTTATGTGTTCGCTGTTGTACCTATTAAAGCAGAAAAATAGACTCATATATCTTAGATTTTCAGTAACACAGGGAGAATCAAAATCAGAACAGCACCGGAAAAGCCACAGCATCCTATTTCTGAGCATTCTTGCTCACAGACATTTCACTGCATTTAGAATTATGAAACTTCATGGCTGGATGTGATCCTGTAAGGCTGAAAGATAGACCGGTCCCTCTACTCCTTTTTTATAGATAAGGAAACTGAGGCCCTGGGATGTGAAATGATTGATTTTCCCTAGATCACACAGCTAATAGTAGCAGAGCTTTCACCAGGATGAAAGTCTCAAGATTGCCAGGGTTTTTTGCACTGCCTGATGCCGACTTGGACTGTTCTATATGAGCATCAAGAAATGTGTGGCCCTGATAATAATTCCTGGCCTAATTTAATGTCTGTGGAGTTTAGTCTATCTAAACATACACACACACACACACACACACACACACACACACACACACACACTTTTTTAAAGACACAGTTTATATAGGATTTTTATGTTCCATTGCTATTAATTAATAACCTTTTAGGGTTTCTTAGGGTAATTATTGTCTTTGAGGATTGTATAGGTTGGACTGATTTCACATAATTCTGGGCTGTAACAGCTATTGTGAAGGCTCCATTCCACTTTTTGATTTTATAAGTAGACATTAATGAATGCCAATGCATAATCCTGTAACGTACCATGGCTTCACCTGCATGTGTCATATGTGTGTGTTTGAATTGCAGTTTGAATGGCATTGTCGGTGTGGGACCTGAACACTTCTGTGCCATCAGTGATCGCTATTTTGTTGACCCCCTACCTGAGATCTTGGGAGTTGTATTCGGGTCTAGCGTGCTCATTTGTTGTTTACTGCAGTCCAAAGGAAGTTCGAGTGGTGGCCAGCGGATTTGATTTTGCTGTGGAATCAACGTCTCACCTGATGGCAAGTATGTGAACTCTTTAAAATGCCATGCATGTCCCCAGATTCTCCTTAGACATCTTTAGAGCATATTCATTTTCTAAATGATGGGATGCATTTTAACATGTTATCCCAGTAAGAGGATTAGGGAAAATGTAAAATATCTTAATTTTTCAGGGGGTAACATATATCAAATCAGAATTTTCTGTTTTGTGAAGGCATACTCTTTTTAAGTTGCTTTTTTGGGGAAAAAAGTGCATTTCAAGAGGGGGTACTGCAATAAACATTTAGTATTACTAAACAGCTTTGTTTTGAGGGAAGATTTTTGAGCGTATAATGAGATTAACAATTTGAAGGCATGTATATATCAGTAGTGCTGGTTTGTGACACGACAAAAAGCTTGTACCAAAATGTAAATCAAGGCACCACTTCCTTCATAAAGACAGTGTTACCGTGGGAAAAAAGTCAGCCTCACTAAGTAGTGTGCTTAGTGATGTAGCTGATTTACATTATTTTCTGGTGGTGACCGTGAAACAATTCACAGACCAGCCATGGTTTGGGGACCACACTTTGGGTAGCATTGGTGTGTATATAAAATCCTCCTCGTCTTGTATCATGAAGGATTTGTAACATACTTAGAAGGTTAGTAACATATTTAGAGGGTAGTAACATATGTAGAGAAAGCAGCACAGACAGTTTTCAATTATTCATATCATCTCCTGGTCTTCACAGATAGCAGATAATCGCGCAGTCATTTATCTCTTTGTCCTGGGATGCACTGTGCTTAGACTGGCCACAGATCGTTATGATGAATGTGACATTGCACTCAGGGTAGAGGGGAGGAAGTCTCCTCTCAGATACAGGCCGAGCACTTGTCTTCTCTTGTGCTTTCTCTGGCCTAAAACGAGGGGCTAAAATGCAGAACCTGGGGCTTGCCATTATGTTGACAAACCAAGAAAAGCACTGTCATGCTTTTGCTCCCAGATATTTGTGTTAGAGTTAAGTTCCTTCCCTACTAGTCAGTGCCAATTAGCTTCCCACCTTTAGAAATAACTTTTCAGAGATTAAAACTCCGCTGTCAACTCATTGAGTTCCTTCAGAATTTGGTGTGCTTTGAGACAGGTTCCATTTTCCAGTCTCTAAGCAAAGTTCTTCCCTAGGAAGAGTTATTACAACTTCATGGTAACCTTCTGAATCACATTGCTTCACGAGCTTTGATGGAGCTCTTTCTTCTTTGAAGGTATGTCTGTATATCTGAAGTGCTGGCTCATAAGATTCATGTGTATGAAAAGCACACTAATTGGACTTTAACTCCATTGAAGGTAAGATGTATTAATACTATAAGTTTGCAGAGTGATAATTAGATTCTAATTGATTTGTGAAATTAAAAGTGAGGGAAAAAGGATTGTCTAATTGGAGTGGGTGAGAACCAATTCCCCACTCTTTTATTGAGTCGTCAGCATCATATGGGTTTGTCGTTCACGTTTGCTTAGCTGCAGAGGGGGAAGCAGCAAACCACACACATCACCTGTGAAACTGATTCTTTCTGCTCTAGTGAATTTTAAGCTTGGCATTGTGTGCTTCAGTTCTCTCTTTCCTTTCTTCCTTCCTCCTTCCCTCCCTCCCCGCCTCCCCCTTTTTTTTCCCCTCCATGTTGATGGAACAGACAATAGCCTCAACTTGTATACGATAGCACAGTATTTATAAAGTCCAAGTACTCACAATGGCCGCCAGGTGCCCTGGCAGCCCATCCCTTTGCTGCCTTTGTCTCCAGCCCTTGGCCCGCTGCTGAGACACTCCTGCTTGAGTATTTCTGGGGCTCCCCCGGCAAGGCCCTGCCTCGGGACGGGGCACTTGTCTCTCTCCTCAGGTGCTCTTCCTCCAGATCTCCATGGCTCTTCCTTCATACCTTTCCAGATTTCGCTAAAATGTCACTTCCGCGAGGCCTTCCCTGGGCACCTCATCTAAACTTGCAATTCTGCTCTTTGCTAAACACACACACACACACACACATTTCCTCTCTCCTTTATGGCTTTATTTTTAGCATCCTTTGCTAACATATTTTGTATTTTACTTCTCTTCTCTATTGTCTGTGTGCCTCTCCTACTAGGGTATAAGCGCCACAGGACAGATATTTTCTCTATGTGTTCCTGGAAGAATTCCCACACGTAGTAGGCACTGAACAAATTAATTGTTAATTTAACGTGCTGGGACAGGGCATTCTTCAGAGCTTCATCTTCACCCGAACCAATTCTGATCCGGTCTGAAGGTTTGGAGCAAAAGGGGTAAAAACACAAAGGAGAGGAAAGAAGAAGTAAGAGCAAAGTGGAGTATTATGAAAGTAATGCTTCGGAAAAACACGAAGATAATGCTCCCCTGTCACAATTGCCCACGGCATATGAAGCGCTGTCCCCAGGCCCCGTGTGACTGTGCCCGTCGGCGCGTCTCAGTGACTGTGCCCGTCGGCGCGTCTCAGTGACTGTCCTGAGGGGCTTCACTCTGAGAAAATTACCTTGAAGCAACATCAAATGTAACATCATGTTTGACATTAAAATCACTGGCAGGGCTAGTTTGGTATTAAGTTGAAGTAAAATGGAATTACTCATATTGGCTGGGGGAATAAAAACAAATTGTAGTTATAACTATAGGCACTTCTGCAAATTGAAAGTTAGAGGATTTTATAAGAATAAAACCCAATCCAGTATACATTCAACACAGAACCATAAAGGCACTGCTCTTGCCGAGGCAAGATGGAGGGCAAAGCTTATTTCAGGTTCGGCTCCCACTTCCGGCAGCAAATCATGCCTGTCTCCTGACACAACATTTCAGTTGAGACTCCCCCCCTTCAAGTGTAATGTTATCTTTCTTTTGAAGGATCATATTCATGAAGACCAGTTAATTGATACTTGGAGTGCCAAGAAATTTGATAAACTAGCTGGGATTGTTCTTAGAATTTGGGATGAGATGCAGATGGGTTTATGTCCTGTCAAAGTGTGGTATATACATACAATGAAATATTATTCAGCCTTAAAAAGGAATGAAGTACTAAATCATGCTGTAACACCTATGAACTTGAAGACATTATGCGAAGTGAAATAAGCTAGACACAAAAAGACAAATAGTGTATGATTCCAGGAACCTAGAAGAGGCAAATCCATAAACAGAAAGCGGAATAGAGGTTACCAGGGGATGGGAAAGGGAGGAATGGGGACCTACTGGGTACAGTTTCTGTTTGGGATGAGGAAAGGTTCTGGAAATGGATCGTGGTGATGCATTCACAACATTTCGAATGTACTTGATGCCATTGAATTGTACACTGAAAAATGGTTAAAATGACAAATTTCAGGTTTTACATATTTTACCGCAATAAAAACGATCCCCTCCTCAAAAAAAAAAAAAAAAAATTCCAAGACACAGCCAATGAATAGTCTCACTTCAGTGAGTTCCAACTCTCTAAAAATTGGGATATTTGTTAAGAGGTTCCAGTTTTTCCCAAAGAGAATAATTTACTGTTTCCCTTACCAAGGAATGTAAACATTTCCACTGGACTTTGTGGAAGCATGAAACGCGGTCTGAGTGTGCATCGTGGTGAGTTAGTATTGCTAGGAATTACGGATTTGCAAGGGAAGAGTTCATTGCTGAGGCCAAGCTGGGCTCCCTGCTGGACTGTCAGCTCTTGCTCAGCAGGACCCAGGCCTGCCCCTTGCTCAGCAGGTGTGCAAGGCAGGAGCTCATTAATCATGCAGTGAATGAACGGGACCCCAGGTTTCTGTGTCCTTCTCCCACTCTCACTCCCCACCCTCATCTTTGCAGCCTTTCATCTGCCATGGAATTCACCAGCTGGCCGTGACCCCTTCCAAAGATAATAGCAGAACGCTGCAACAAACGTTTTCCTCACATAAAGAATTTAACGTTATCAGCCTAGAATGTCTGACACTGGGATAGATGGGGTTTGGGGATGGAGGAGACTTGGAGCTGATTTTGGCCAGAGGATGTTTGCTCAGCCGCCTCCTTTGGCCAGACTTGCCGGTTTCCAGGGTAGGAATGAGTGATGGCACTGCATGAAGGTCGAAAGGAGGCTCTGCCTCGATGCTTGAGCCCTCTCGTCCCTTCCCGGCCATGTGGAGAGAGCTCATTTTGAGTAGGAAGCACAGGTCAGCGTGGGCTCACCACAGCTGTCTGTCTGCCCACGCTCTGGCCTGTGCAATGAGTCACCGCCAGTTATTACAGGGTCTCTGGGTGCTGAGGTAGGCTGGCCTCTGTGTGAGGTACACGGTAGATATTGTTTCTCCAACTGAGAGTTAGAGGTAAACAAATAGACGCGATTTCTCCCCAGTAGAAGGCAGCCAGGATGATGAATGATGGAATTAAGGATCGTTGGTATTATTTATGATCCCGGTACAAAGCCGCGACAGCAATCTGTGCAGTCATCACATGCTTGCAACTTATATTTAGAAAATAAGCAGCAGAAGAACAGGGAGTTGAATAACATCAGGAAGCCAAGGAAGAAACTTTTCCTCAACTCCAAGGCACAAATTAGACCCCGGGTGATCATTTCTCCTCTGGCTGCAGAGCCTATGATTAGCCATTAAAGAAGAGCCTACATTTCATTGATGTTCTCATCAGAAATGAACCTACATTTCCTGGTTGTTTTCTGAATGCTTATAAAAATATCATTTGCACATGCCGTTTTAGAAGGAACTGTTTTAGGCCGCACTTAAAACTTTTTTTTTTCTTTCAGTTTTAATTTCATACACAGATGTTAGTCCAAATGCCTTCATCTAACTTTTAACAGTCTTCTTTGGTTTTCTGATCTTCCCCCTCCCTCGTGTGTCCTGGAAACCGGCAAAATACTAGCATAGATGGAAAGCTAGAGGAATTCCCTTGAGTGCTAGTGAAATGGGGCAGAATTGTCGTGTCCCCGGAGCCAGGAGTGTGGTGACCAAGGAAGGACAGGATGATAGTTTTCTCTGATGTACTGCTCCATCACCTCTCAAATTTTTTTCACTTTCTCTCCTTCCTTCTCTCCTTGGTTTTCATCTAGAAGCCTCTGGACTTTAACACACTTATGGATAATGTATCTGAGGATCCTGTGACAGGGGACCTTTGGGTTGGTCGCCACCCCAATGGCATGAAAATCTTCTTCTATGACCCAGAGAATCCTACTGGATCAGAGGTTAGTTTGCAAAATGAATCATATCAGTGGTTGAAAAGATAAATCTCAATTATATGTACAAATAAAAGGGGGCCATGGATAGATGACCCCAGAGATCAGATATAAAAGGGAATGGGACTCCGGGAGGCATTTGAATCAGAGTCCAGGCGGGAGACAGATGGTACATGTAAACTGGGCGATTTGAGGGGACTTCGTGAGGGCACTACGTACAGAGGTGTAGGCACAGGCAGTGAACAGGGATAACGCAGTACCCCAAGGCTAACAAGGAAGGCAGGGATGGTAACCGGAAGCCAGACGAGAAGGGAGCTGTGTGTGGAGAAGGCGCTGGGAGGGGAACCTGACCTCTGGTTGAGGGGTGTAGCCAACCAGCAAGGGCCTCACGGGGTTGGGGGGCTGGGGTCAGCACCCCACCTCCCTCTCGGCCCTCCCTCTCCCCACTGCTGCTGCTCCTGCTCCTGCTCCGTGGTCAACCTCTACTGGAGGCTGGAGGGCAAGGGAGCCTTGAATGGGCTTTGTACAGGCTGAGCACAGTGGAGGGTGGGCCTGGAGGGCTGGGTTAGGATAGCAAGCACTGGACTGGGGTCCATATCTTTATTTCAATAGTGAGTTCCTCCAACTTGGCAATTCACAAGAGTCTAAAAAATATACCATACCACATTGCTATGGTCTAATCATTTGTGTGTTACCTGCCTTCCTGTTCAACCCCCTTTTCCTGTGTGTCAGTACACGCACAAGTTTGTGTTATGGACCAGTCCTAAAGCAGGGATGGCCATCCTCTCCAAACCTTCCTGGCAGAATGGAAACCTAAATCCCTTGCTGGAATGATCTGGGCTTAAAAGAACTTCTCTTCCATCTTAGTTTTAGTACCCAAAGACCCTACTGGTGTCCATGGTCTTTTTTTCAGAGGATTGTTTTAGCAGTGCAAACAAGAATTTGAACCTCACTTTGCCAGGGGCATCTGAACGTTTACTATGACTTACCTGGGGTTTTTGACTCGGAGTTTTCAGTAGGTACTAACTGTACTTGTTACTTACGTCAGATACACGGTATACTTTCTGACATGGTTTACTGCTATGTATTCTTTTTAAAGCTCAGTTTTAAGAATCAGTCTCGGGCTTCCCTGGTGGCGCAGTGGTTGAGAGTCCGCCTGCCGATGCAGGGGACACGGGTTCGTGCCCCGGTCCGGGAAGATCCCACATGCCGTGGAGCGGCTGGGCCCGTGAGCCATGGCCGCTGAGCCTGCGTGTCCGGAGCCTGTGCTCCGCGGCGGGAGAGGCCACAACAGTGAGAGGCCCGCGTACCGCAAAAAAAAAAAAAAAAAAAAAATAGTCAGTCTCATCCCACCCTCCACCCCTGAAAAAAAAAAATTTTTTTTTAAAGCCTACGTCTCTTGGATAAGAAACAAAAACCAGATACATATTTCCATTTGCCTGTTGGCCCTTCATGCCCTTTATCTCTGGGTTTACAGGACAATTGTGATTATGGTGAATGGCAATCCTCTGTGCCTTCTGTTAGTTCTTAGCTATTACGACTGCTGTATGGTATGCTGAATAGAATTGAAGCAATGTATGCTGTGGCGTGTTCACTGCTCAGAACTGGGCAGAATGTTAGATTCTAATTTGTTCTTGCTTGTTAGCTCATTTGGGGAACTTGGGCCATTTGCTATAGCATGGACTTAGTTTGCTGTTCTGGAAAAAAAATAGTTCCTTTCTAATGATGCATCTGGTAAGGTATAGCAAAAAGTAATAACGATCCATTGTCTAATGCAGTGACCCACAGGAGAGTGATTTAGTTTTATTAGAAAGTGGTTTCCTAAAGCCAAGGTGCACCATCAACTATTTCCCAGTAACTAACTGCGACATGTGAATGCTACAGCAATTTCCTAAGACATCTGTCGTTGGTCCAGCTGTTTTGGAGAGGTCCTTTTAAATGCTCACGTTGACCCTTTAATAAACAAGCACTAGCCTTCCTATTCTGCCATATTTGGTGTTTTTGTATATCGGTATCTGTTCTTCAAGTCACCGTACTTTATCCTAAAGCCTTCAGAAGAACACGAACTTAAAGTTGAAAGCGAATTTAGAGTTAATATGGTCCCACCCATCTCATTCTACAAATGAGAAACAAACAGTTAAGTGGAAGATCCAAAATACAACCCTGGGCTCCTGCCTTACAGTGTGCTCGGTATAGTAGGTGAATCATATGAAATTACCATTTTATGGGCCAGAATGGTCAAACATCGGCTATCATGTACAGCCATCTTAGATACTATCAATACTATACTGCTGCTAACGATACAATCAAATTTCTGCTCAACTAAATGGAGGAAACCAAACTCATGAAATCTTACGCATTTAGAGTTGGGACCCTAAGTTCAGAGGAATGATGAATGTGGTGGAGAGGTATGTTCTTTTTTGGGCAATGCTCTTTTTTGTGTTTGTTTTTGTTTTTATTGCCACATTTAAAAACCAGGAATTAAGTGTAAACATCCAAATTCCTAGCTTACCTGAAAATATACAAAAACTGGCCTGAATTCCAGCATGGCAATAATTTGACTATTACTGAGTAATACCCCCTCCTTCCCGCAATTTACCATAGTCCCTACTGCTCCTTTATGTCTCACACCCAGGCTGTACTACTGATTTATAGTTCTTGTCCCTATAGGTCTTTGAGTCTCTATGTCTGTTAAAGATCATCTGATCAGAATCTGTCATTTTGCCAAGGAGGAAACAGGTATGATATAGAGAGTAATTTTGGAACAAAATATGGTTTACCTAAAGGCTTCTTCTTATGGAGAAATGACCCCATATTTAAAGTTATGTCTTGAGTGACTTTAAAAAATATTAATCTAATGTTATTTTTCGATGGGTGCTCCAAATCCAGAAGATTTTAGAAGAACCCAAAGTTACAGTGGTTTAGGCAGAAAATGGTACAGTGTTACGAGGAAGGACGGTTGCCTCTGTATACAAAGGGAAACTGCTGATTGGTGCTGTGTTCCACAAAGCTCTTTATTGTGAGCTCTAACAGGCCGATTTGCACCCATGCCCTGACAACAGGGAGCTCCTCATTTCAACTGCTTGCCACATCTAAGGGGCCACAGTGATCTCATCTGAACAATGAATGCTGACCCTAAATTTGGACATCACAAGAGATGAAAGTGAGTTTAGCTGGGAACAGATGTGATGCATAAGGCTTCTTTGAGAGTACAATATCAAATCAGTCTTGGGATATTTGACAACTTCATTTACCAGTAAAAATCCTTTAAATGGAATTGCTAAAATCGTTACGTCAGTTGTCAGGTCTTAAGTAACTTAACTATATGTGACCCAGAAAGTCCTTTCCCTAAAACACGTTTTCCCTGAGAGCACGTGAGCTTATGGCTGCCTTGCCTTGTCTTGTTCAAAAAGCAGGATGAACGCACATGTCATCAGAGCCCCAGCACCCAGAGCCTCCAGTTCACGTGCTGGACAACCAGACAGGCACTAAGAAGCTGTCCTCAGCTCCAGGCCTACCTCCTTAGCAAAGCCATTAGACATCCTGGCACACTCAGACCCATTCCCATTTCCCTTCTAAATATGGCTTTCCCAGTAAAGAGAAACCTAAATTACCGCACCTCTCCTTTTACTTTTGCTCATTTTTGCATCGCCAAAGGTTTAGTCACAGATAAATTACGGTTTGTGTGTGTGTGTGAGAGAGAAATTAATATCCCCCATTTGTTAACATTCAGTCTTCTGAACATTTAAGGCTTTAGGAATAAAACTGTTGAAAGGATCCCCCATACTCTGGGGTGGGCTGACTCTAAGCTTGCCCTATGCTGCGTGAGGGCAACTGCTTAATGGATTTGTCACAGACCTGCACCTGGCTAATAGGTATCAGAAGCTGTGATGGTGAAGCCATGATGGGGACAGAAAGGTGGACGAGGGAGCATCTAGTGGGAGCTTTGATCTTTTAACTTTATGCCCAGTTCCATAATTGTGCTTTCAAATGTAATTCTAGCTGCCAATTTACACTTCACCAGGGCAATTTACACTTTACCAGGGCTGAAACTTATTTTTAGTGTCATTTTCATGGAAAATGTGCACTTTGCTCTTGATTGATAGATGTATTTTGACAGTTAATACAGGTTTACCCAGTCAAGGCTTGTTTTAGTTGAAAGTGAAAATGGAAGAGGGGGGAAAAAAATTACTTTGACAGATCTTGGTATTTCTCTTTTTATTGCATTCGTTGTCTAACAACAATAATACTCATTGGCAAGAAATTTATTTACACTAACAAATTAAATTTAATCAAGGAATTTTTAGATTGGTTAGAAAACAAAGGACCACTGTGATATTTTGCTTTGAATGCCTCTGAAAACCAAAGAGTACGAAATGGCGTTTGAAACAGAACAATCTAGAGAAGTACACGTTAACCAAGCACAAGAGAACAATCCAGACGTGGCACTATTGTCTCTTCCATGCAAATGATCAGACACCAAAAGGTACAAATTAAAAGTTTCAGATAACATGCTATCCATACTTACTGAACTTAGAATGATTTCCAAACAACTGTTTTCCTTTAGTGATACATAAAGAAAGATGAAAATAAATCAACTCCTCTGCAACGGAATAGAATTCATTCTCTCTCTTTTCTTTGTTTTCAGCCGGCCAGTTTTGTTAGTGATACGTAGCAGATGTACTAGTGGTTTAACTGCAACACCATTAAAAGGTACGAAAGCAGCAGTGATGATCGTAAATAATATTAAGGAAAACATATACATACATATTTAAGGGTTTTCACTAAGCACTAACTAACTCTGATGTTGTTGGAGGTGTTATCTAGCTGGAGTGCCTCCTAATTTCCACTTTTTAAGGGGATTTAATTATTTTGGCCAATTGTTCTTTCATGGGTGAAAGTTTAAATTCTTAACAGGAAACCTGGGTGTGTGAATAAGACAGCTGAAGGAAATAGAAGTGTACACCTTCCAACAACACACTCGCGCTCCTATCCACTTGTGTTATATTTGGTGATGAGCTAACTGTGGCATCACTCCACAGAAGATGGCGGAGGACCACAAATAAATGGTCCTGTGATAGCAACGCTGCCATCGGAGAGCCAGTAGTTAGTGACTTATGCATCACAGCGACCAAATATGTAATTTCAGAGCGTGAGCGAACGTACAAGAACACAGTGCAATTTTTAGCCAAGGAAACTGCGATCTGCAGCTGAAAATCCCCAAAGCTGTATAAACTTCTGAGCTTCAACTCAGCAATGTGCAATCTTGACATCAGAGCATTAACCAAACGTGTGAGGAAATTTCATCCTGCTAAAATACCAAGTATCTAATAAACCAATTTTACCAAAATATATAAACATGTAGAAGGATAAGTGCATTTAATAGAAATACATTAAAAAAATCTCTTAAAATCTCATGAGCCATTCAGTGTACACACACAAAAAAAGTGGCAATAAGGCTATGATACTGCTCAGGGTCCTATCTGACATTACCAAGTTCCATATGCAATATATATTTTGATGCCATGTGATTGCAGTATGTGCATGTATGTATGGTGGGAGATATATTCACACGTATGTAGTTCTGTACGTCTACACAAATGGCATGCACATTCTTGAGACGTTGCCTCTTGTTCTCTTATTCTTTACCTCATTCATTCTCGCGTCCCTAGCGATTTGGGGGGGGGGCTGGGGGGAGGGGCAAGGATTGGAAATCATCATGTTTCTTTCTTTCCCCACTCTGCAGGTCCGGAAGCGGGTCACGCGCCATGCTTGGTCCACCCACTCACACGTGTGAGCCTTCCAGTAACCACCATTCCCTCAGTGCATCCACACAGACACGCGCACACACAAGCACGTGAGGACCCTCTGTTTTGCATAAGGTAGAGCCTGATGTTTTCATTTTCCAGGGGAAGTTGCTTCTGTAGGCTTTTTCTTTGCCCTTTGATTTCTAGATCGGGTCTATTCTATGCCGCTACTTTAAATACTACTGCTGTACTGTCTGGTGTTATTTTTTTCCCCCAGTGTTTTGGACCAAGACTAAGTTTCCTGAGACTTTAAATGCCTAAGACAAATATAAACAAGATCTGCCTGCATACACAGGCTGTTCTTCAGGAGTGAATTTCTGAAGCACGTTCGTATTTCTTACAACGCTGCTTCTTTTTGAGAACTTACTTCCCACCCCTATCATCATAACGAAAGCAATTCTAGTAGAAAATATGGACATTTTATTTCTGGACTTCTTCCTTAAATGCTTAGCTTCATAAAGTGTGCAGGTAGATCCTTGATTAAAGGTAAATTGGAAAAAGGTATTTTAAAAACTGGGCTTTTCTTTTTACCTTTTCATGCAGAAAGCACTAAGGACTTGGCATTAAGCAGGTGACTTGAACCCTAGTGACTGCCGTCCACCAAGTTGAAATGCCCCTCATCTGCAGCTCTATTGGGACAGTAAATTTACTCAAATGGAAGTTGGTAATTCTGAAATATCTCCATGTAATGAAGGGGCTACATCACATCCCAAGCATAGACATTCGATTTAGAATTGCTGGGATACCTCCTTTTGAAACTTCTTGAATAGTATGGCCAAACACTGGTTCTCCTCTCTTGCAGCTTGGTCTGTATAAACTTTAACACTTACAAATGAGTTAGAATAGCCATATAAATGTGAGTTTTCATTTACCTTTTACGATATAATTTTAAAGCACACATTTCCTATTACATACACAAAGAACCTAGCCGAGAATTCTTTGTCTTCAGCAGAAACCATAAAGGCTAATTAAAGTGCTAGATCAAACAACCTGGCTTGGGCCTGTAGCTTGGGCCTGGGATATCTCAAGATTTCAGGGTAGCGATGACTACAGGATAAAACAAGGGTTCATTTGGTTCCTCTCTTGGCCTCTTGCCCCTCTGTTTCCAACGACAACAAAGAAGCACAAGGTAGTTTTCCCATTTCACGCCCCGTTTAGAAGCGGAGGCACCCCTATCACACTGCAGTCATGAACTGTTTGTTTGGGTTAAAATGCTTACGGGATGTTGAGGGTGGGAAATCCATGTCAACCCCAGCTAAAGGAGGATAGTATAGAGTAGCTTTACTGTCATGAAATTAATGCTGGACTTCAGCCGTGTGTTAGAATGGGCAAAATTAGATTTCTACCCTAACTTATCACTCTGCAGTGAACTTCTGATTCAGGCAAAGAAAGAAGGAGAAAACTACTACATAACCTGTGAGTTACTTTAAGGGAGACAGTCTTTAAATAAAGTAATCTAAGTCCTTTAGTGGAACACCCTGCCCCAGACACCCAGCTCGTACAATGCTCTCTGTCTACCGCTTGGCCTCACCACAATCTCCTGTCCCCCAAAGCACTACCTGCACCCCCAAAACACTTTTGGCTTTTGTTAGAGTCATACTGAGCTGTTGTTTAAGGAATATAATTCCCAGTAACCAGATATTCCCTTTTTGTTCATTTTCTGATAAATAAAAAAACTACAAAGCCTGTAACGTTCATGAAGCAACGATTCTGGGCTAAACTGTAAGGATACGGAAAACCACTAGCGTTAAAGTTAGGATTGTGTAAGACACTGGAACCTCAATTAGGCATCATGCACCAGAGTCAATAAAGGAAGTAACAGGAAAACAAAATGTTCACAAGATCTGAGGTCCTTCACCTTGTTTTCATATCCTTTTATCAATATGTTTACGCTTTATCCTTTGTTGGACAATCAAATCAATTTCAGCAGTTTTAATTAGTAATGTTAAAATAACTCATTAAGACCTAAAATTACTATAATTTAACTTAAAAAATCAAAACTGTTACACTACAACCTAAATGATTTGAGGAATAAGACTTTGATGTATAATATTGTCAGTTGGTTGTTGATCTAAACATTGGAAGTGTACAAATAAAGTTAAAATAAAGAACAATACTTCTAAGACATCTAAAAATGCAATATAATAGATCATAAATTATGTGCAGAGACTGAGACTTATACACATTTCCAGTATATACTTCCATTTTCAAATATTACCAAAGTGTAAACATAACTTAACATAAATCATCCTTCTATTTCCACTCTTAAAATGAATACAGAGAAACTTCCAGTACGATCCAGATCACTTTTTTCCCCCAAAGATAAGCGAAAATGGCAAAAAGTTACAATAGCAAGCAGTAGCATTACCGGATTTTGACTAATTTAGTCTTTTAGTATTGAAAAGATTTGCTGAATTTTGTAGTTCATTGATAGTGGTTCCTGGTTTCCCATGGTATTAATAAATAGCAAAGCACCACCTATCTCAAAATATTAATAGAGATTCTAGTATGGAGTTTCATTATCATACCCCAAATGACGATAGAAAAAAACAGGTAGTGACTTTGATAATTGTAAAACACAATGTTACTTTATGCCAGTGTTTCTGAGGAGCAAATGAATGATCTATACCTAGTGACAAGGGAACTGAAGCTTAACAGACAACACTGTCACTGAATAGGAAACAAGCCTTAGGGAAGAACAAGATTATAAATTTCTAGTTTAGACAATTTCAGATTTTGGATATTCAGACAAGCAAAAAAAAAAAAAAAAAATCACAATGCTTCAAAACAGGAGACGGAGCTATATGGGAAGAAGCCCCTTTACGTTATCTGTTACTTGTAACCTTCAAAAGCCCTCCCCTAAGCTCTGCGTATAGAGCATTTCCAGTGGAAGACAAGGACAGAGACCACCCCCCCCCCACCCCCCAAAAAACAAAGTAAAGGAAGTAAAATACTTGTCCAAGGATTGGTCTGGCCTCAACTCTTATTTTGAAACTCGTCCTCTGGAAAGTGGATGACCTCATTTTTACAGCCAAGGCAGCAAAGAGAACCAGATGCATGAGCATAAAAAGCAAAACAACAACATCAATGACAAAAAAAAATCCATCGTTTGAAATTTCTCAAGATGAGTTTATTTTCTCCTCCTTCTGCCCCACTCTCCTGCACTTGCATTAGTTTGATGAAACACTGAAATCCTTAATACTGGCTTTAAAATAGTATAACCGCCTGCACTGCCAGCCTGCATCATGTGTACCGTCTTAAATAAACTTTAACTGTGAAGTGGAGATCTCCAAAGAATGAAAGAGAATGGCTCAGAAAAACCATTCAAAACATCTCTAAAATATAACTGACAGCTCTTCTTTATGGGAACATTCTGTGTGCTCAATAAAATTGCTTCTCTGGTCCAATGTTAGTCAAATCTAACTTTTCTCTAACTGGTATTTCTATTTTTCTTAAAAGTCTAACTGAGCCCACTTGGGAAATCTTGAGTAGAAAATATGTGATGAGTTCCTGATTGTGTCATAGTCAGGCTGAAGACCAGCCAGAATGTTCCCCAGGAAGAGGAAACCTGAAAACGTTGGTTTCCTTAAAAATCAATTTTCTGTTCAATTTGTTGGGGAGAAAAGGAACCGTGTTGTGTGTGTCGGTGCTGCTGAAATACTGAACACGCAGCAGTAGCAAAGTAAACAACAGATCCCAATATCCCATGGCTGCACTAATGTCTGAATTTTTCTTTGCTTGGCTAAATCTGGAGGATAAATGTTACCGTCAGAACCCCAAGGTAACGCCCACATCCGCATTCTTAAGGCTTTTGCTTCCTTCTGGGGTTAACAGATAAGTGTAATTCTTTTCTCTCTTCCCAGTGCCCAGCGGGCAGCACAGTTTGCTTGCTTTTTGCCACAGTAGGCAAAGAGCACCCACATTTCCACAGCGGGGTTGTCTCAGTGTCCAGGCACAGAAATGAGGGGGAACCCTTCCCATGCAACCGGGATAGATTCTGCAGCCCAGATCTCATGGCAGAGCGGTGTTCTCGGCCATGCAGATATGTGCCGTTGCTCAGTTTCAGGATCGCATATTGAAAATGCATGGCATTCCATGGACAGCGCCACGGTGTGTCATGCTCTTGTCGAGCAGGATCACGCTGGTTCTCCAAGTGACACCACCCACCCAACACAAGGAAGAGAGAAACACTGCTACTTTGCACCTCTCACAAATGAGATCCTTGGTTTGTTGCTAAACCAAAGGTGGCTTGGGATGATTTCAGTAGGTTAAGAGCGAGTGTACTCTATTAATGCAGAAAATGCAGTTATTGAACACACAGTTCCCCAGTCTGCCTAGAGCACATTACCCCTGTCATCAGTTTCTTCTTCATCCTCCGGGGGAGAGCAGGGCAGGGAAGAGGTGGAAACTTCTCCGTGTGTGTCACTGCTCACCAGCACCCTCTGTGGCAGCTGCCATCTTCTCTGTCTTTTTAGACTTCCTCTGCATTTGCTCTTGTTCCTTCCTCCTCAGCTTTTCTCTTTGTTTTTCTATTTTCTCTTGGGCCTTCCGAGCCTTCTCTAGAGACACTTTCATTTCTTTGAGTTTTTTTTTGACCACTGCTCGGTCCTGGGATGATGTCATTCCAAGAGCCTAAGAAGGAAACACATAAACAAACTGAATTTGAAAACCAATGACTTCTCTGCTTATGATGAGGTTGATATCACAAGATGTTCAAACTCAAGAACTAATGTAAACATAATCAAAGAGGTAGAAAGAGCTGATTACCTTTGCCAAAAATCTACATACTGTGGGGCTGAGCTTTATTTGTTCTTTTATACTTTGAAGTCCCTAGCACAGTACCTCCTAAACCTCAGCAAGTAAATGCTTTCTGAACTGGTAATTAATGGGTCAGTGAATGGAAAAAGGGCACAATTCTGCTTCTCCAACCTTTGGGCTGTAGACATTTACAGCCAAAAGTATTGCTAAACTCACTGATATTTTCAAAAGATAGGAGTGGGCACCTGCTGCCACGGAGGGTTCCAAGAAGGGCAGGAGGAATCGAAGTGGCTTCCTTTCTGCCAATGTATTCATTTACAATGGAGACCAAAAACGTCTCTGGGACCAGAATGCTCATGTCAGCATGATTAGCCATTCTCTCCCTCTAGGCAGACCTATAAAGGAAGCCTGATCATAAATGAGGCTGCTTGATGAGCTTGGAATTCAGAATAAGGGGAGTTGGTTACGTACTTTAAATGTTTCATGACCTTCAGAATCAACAGCGGGATGCATCCATCTCCCCAACAGGGACAGCCTTGTCAATGGGCCTTCATATTCACAGGCTATTGATTGATCTCTAACCTTTTCAAGACTGTCAAGAGCTACTCATCTGCCCGTCAGCCCAGCAGGGGGCCGAGGTTGGGGGTGGCAGGCTGGCTGTGAGCTCCTTTTGCCCTTTTTCCACAGGGGTAGGTGCCACCTCAGGCTCTAAAGGAGATGGACTGGACAGGTGAAAATGAGAGTGCCAGGGCAGGGGAGGGAAGACACGGCCTGCACTTGGTGGGGGAAGAAAGTTCTGGGGAGAACACAGTCCCATTTTTTGAGTGGTATGCAGGGAAGAGGGAGGGTGGGGGGAGCAATGAGTTAAAAAAAGGGAAGATTCATGGACCTGGGTTTTAACTCTAACGTTATGGGAGAGTCCACATCGGCCATTATTAAAACTCATACTACACAGGAAGTAAGTAGAGTTAATACATGGACCATGTGTTGCTTGGTGGAAGCAATGGAGTGAGCCTCTAGCTCTCCTGCTCCACAGCCTACTGTTTGATTCAGAACCCGACGACTTTCCGAAACTTCCTTTACCACTCAGAAATCATTCAAGGTCCTTTCTGCTAACTGTTGAGTGAGAAGTACCTCTCAGATACGCGGGATGCTCTCATCTAACGGAAACATTTTAGGCGCTCTGTGTAATACAAATTACACTTGGTAACCTAACACAAACATATAATTCTTTACCTTAAGTTTATTTCCATCCAGCTGCAGGAGCTGCTCTCCAGTGATGTTTTGGGCACTGAATTCAGAGACATACTGCTCCAGATTTAGGCTCATCAGCCAGTGAGAAACCTGCTGCACGCTCCATTCGTGAACGGCCCGACTCAGACACTGACTGTGTTTGGGAGACTGTCCGTCATCAAGAATCTGAGGTAGGAATGTTACGCAGGGTTGTTAAAGGACCAAGAAGCTGTAGCTCAGTATGGCATGTGATGCTATCAAAAGCCATTTCTTGCCTACTAGAGCCACACTTGTTTTTAAACCATAAAGTAAACGAATGGTTCTAGCTGTATGTGTAACATACACAAAGTTATTAACTCTACATTTTGTTTAGGTATTTGGAAATTTAAAAATTCCCCCAAACAAAGCATTTTAATGTAGGAAGTTTAAAACTGAAGAATACACTCCAGTGTTGCAAGTTTTTACATTAAAACACTATGGAAAGATTATCAGATGCAGAAAACGAATACATCATTAATCTCTACATGTAATGCATCACTGCACTGATCCTCTGCTAAGACATCAGAGATATGTAAAGATACATTTAAAAATACTGAGGTATATCTTTTACTTAGAAGGGGAGAACATTAAGTCCTCAAACATACTTAGGGGAAATTTCACAGCCATTATTTCACTTGAGCAGCAAGCAAACCTATGAGGAAGGTAGGACAGGTAATTTCCATAATTACTTTTAATAAACGAGGCAAGTGAGGCCCAGAAAGTCTCCAGATCTGTCCAGTATCACACAGCTAGTGAGTGGTGGAGCTCAGCATTTACTGGTTTATTCCAAATCCCAGGCTCTGTCCAATGCAGGACGTTGCTATGAATAGTGCAAAGGGCAGCTGGGTTCCCAGAACCACTAAGCTGAGAGGAGATGAAGGCAATGATAAATCTGGGAGGAGAGACAGGCGTCACCTCAGTGACCATGCAGGGAACACAGAGGAGGGGATGGGGAAGCTGAGATGAAGGCAAAGGAGGTGAAACACAATGGGCTGTGTCAGGGTAATGGTGATGGGAGGCACAGCAAGGGAATCTGGAGATCCTCTTGAATGTCTTTTCAACTAAGATATAGACAAGGGCAGAGAGTGAAACTATTTAACACGAGGAAACCCTCCACTACAGAGGAAAGTTTCTTGTCTTGTTTGATTTTAAATCATTTGCAAAGAAAAGAAGTGTCAGACAATACCATGTAAGCCACCAAACACAGCCCACTGAGAGCTCACCTCGTCATCTATCATATCCAGGCTCTGAGTGAGAGAGCAGCAAAGGAACCAAAAAGAAAAGTGTTACAGGAACAGGAGACACACACGTACAGTACAAAGTTTTAATACAATTAAAATCACGCCAAGCCTGAAGAATATAGGCAGAAGAATTTAAGGGAAAAAAAAAGTTTTACAAAGCAAAAATCACATTAGAAAGAAATAACTAAGAGCAAATATTTTGGGTGAATATATCTTTACTTACAGCGTTTCTCCCCAGCCCCACCCCCGCCCCCAGTACTGGTATTTCTTCCTTCTACTTATCTCTTGGAGCACTAAGTCAATCACCAGTGTAATCTCCTGCCCTCCTCTACACATTATATCTCCTGAGAATCCATTGCAATGCACACTTGACCCCGGCTTCTAAGTGGTTCTCCCCCAGTTTTCCTTCCTTATCGCAAGTGCACCTCTCCCCTGCGGTGATTCTCAATCAGGGGCCACTCCCCACTCAAGAGGGAACATCAGGGATGGTGAAAAAGGTGAGGGAGGAGGGGGATGGATCGTCTGTAAACTCCCTCGAGATTTTTTTTTTTGCCGCACCTCGCAGCTTGCAGGATCTTAGTTCCCCAGCCAGGGATCGAACCCGGGTCCCCCTGCAGTGGAAGCACGGAGTCCTAAAGACTGGGCCTCCAGGGAATTCCCTCCCTTGGGATTTCTGGGCCGTTCCCTCTTGCTGCTCTCCAGTGCCCAGCCTCCCATTCCCAACCCTCTGTTGATAGTCATCCCATTTATATCAAAGAAAGGCTGAGGAGGTCCCTGGACAGCTTAAAGGGGCTCAGAGATAGTACTCTGCATCCATGTTGAGACAGAGAGGGAGCGAAATCATGAGGACTGATATGCAAAATCTGCCTAAAAACATTTTCCCCAGTGATAGTTCATCGGTAAAATGTATGATCTGAGAAAGCAGCTCTGTCGTCAGTGCCATGCACGTACCTCATCTGATGAGAGCACCAAGGACTGAGAGAGCCCAGGTGTTTTGGGTTCTGCTCCCAGGCCGCTCAGGTCTGCTGAACTGGTACTGCTGGGGCTGAAGTCGTCACTGAAGGTAAAATTCTGAAAAAACAAATAAAGCTCACTGTTAAAATGAGCATAGTGAGTGAACCAGAGGTAGGTATGTTTGCAAGTTCTGGAAAGGTTCTTTTTAAGTAATCTTAGAAGAGATTCATATTGGGTTTGGTGACCTTCATCCGGCAGTGGTTGAGAACACTGTGCCTTCTGCGCTGGATAGGGAATTCTGGGTGCTTTCTCCATCACATGAAAGGATAGATATCTTAGAGAAATGATTCTTCAACGTCTCTTCAAGGGTACAGCATTCATTATCCTCTGCAACTGCTCAGAGGGGTAATATTAATAAGCCTATATTCTTTGACCCCAATCGTGATAAGTAACAGTGTAAGTAAAAATACAAGATGGTGTGGTGAGCCTGAGTTATTAGGAACAGATGGCAATCCATATTAGAAAGGTAGCTTGAGCACCCCCTGGGAAGGATCACTTGCTGTTGGCCGTGATAAATACTGTGAGAGATGGCAGATCCTCTCCTGGACGTAACCTTCAAGATGATGAGTTCTGGGGTAGGTCACAGTCTGCCATTACACTAGTAGTCACATGCTAAAAATACAACTCTTGCCCAGCACCAACGGAGTACCAAAGAGGCTGCAGCACGGACAGAAACACATTTCCAAATAACCACCTGGGGGTTGGGGAGGTTGAGGGTGTGTATGTAAAACTTCCCCAGAATTTCATTAAAATGTTCAGTGGATATTAAAGTTAAATAAATTCACAATGACTACATAGCTGCATTTGTAAAAACATTTTAAACCAAATCTGGTGTCTCTCCAGTGCAAGATAATGGTAGAATCTATTCAAACAACATTTAGATTTCTCAGATCCAAGACTGAAAATGTTTCAAGACCAAAGTGGCCTTCTGCTTCCAGAACTTCTTTTGCTAATAATTCTAGAAGGACTGGCTTTCCTGGAACTCTAAGTACCTGAACAACACCATCTTGTTTCCTATTCCCCTTCCTTAGGAACTGGACTGTTAGTTTTCCATTAGGTTCCCTTGCACTGGGTTTAGCTGGTTGTCAAGAATAAATACCATGCCAGAGGCTAGAGAATTCAGTACCAAACAAACGCCAAGTTTGCCAAAACTTCAGAAAAGGAGACGAAATCAGAGCACAAGGAGCTAGGCTAGTAAAACATTTAAGCAGGTGAGCATTTAACACAGCGCATTACCATTTGACATTGTCATTGGAGATATGACCCCAAATTCTGTCAAAACCTTATGAGCTGTTGACCTCAAGAAAAGAATTAAATTCAAGTTAACATTAATCACAGATTTCTGTTTGAGAGAGAAAAGTGAACACTGATAAAGGGAGACCAAACAACATGTGAAAGTTAGCCACCGTATGTGTTTCAATAAAATGTTAGGTAAGGTTTGCAGCGCCATGCTGGAAATAACCATCGTGCATTTAAAAACAAATAAGCATATAATTCCTCATTCTGCTAAAGTTAAAAAACTTTGGTGATAGAATTGTTACAGTTTATCAACATGGAAGTTTGATTTAAAAGAAGAAATAAGGGTGCTATGTCAGCATTGGTCTGTTTGAAAGAGTTTCATTTAGATATATTGAACACATATTCAGTCCCAAATTTATTTGTTTTCCAGTAAATCTTGAAGAGCACAGCAAAAATAGTTTTGTAATGTAATTTAAAGTGGAATACCTGGTAAACAGATCTATCATACTTGTTCCATGATTCAAATGCATCTTTCCCAGCATGGCTTGACTGTCAAACTGAGATTAACTAGAAGTATGTGAAAAGACAGGCAAATCAAAGATTAACGTACAATCTAGAATGGAACAGTATTAAAGAAGGTGATGGTTAGATGAGGCTTTCTTCCTCCCCCACGCAAGAAATACCATGCATTGTTTACTGCAGTGTTATCACATTGGTTTCTCGGATCCAGAGTATACACACAAGTTGAGAATGCTTTCCAAAGATCGAAGAGGAGGAAGGATTGGGGGTTTTCTTGTTTGCTTTTTAAATCCATGTGTTTTCTACCTTAGACCCCTTTTTATCTGAAATTAGAGTTTCAGGAGAAGGCTGAAGGGGACTTGCAGATGCAGGCAGGTTCCTGAAGGAATAGGATCCTTTCCGGCTTTCGTTAAACCACGAGAAAGGCAGGCCCGCTGATGGCGTGGAGGCCTGAGCAGTGGAGGACAGCTTCGGTTTCCAGTGTTCCAGCCTGCCGCTGAAGATCCTGGGTTATGAAAAGAACGGGTATGTTAGACAAAGAAAAGGCAGATGTAAAACTTATTGAAATGAATTCTGAAGGGACTCTGAATATAGTTTGAAGTCATAGTTTGAGAAATTATTCTACACAACGGATAGAGTAAAAATGTTGCCCTTTTGACTAGAACGTTAATCTTAATAGTTATCTTTTTTTTGTTAATTTTAATTTTTCTTTTCTTTTGGACCACACCACGCAGCACGCGGAACTTCCCTGACCAGGGATCGAACCTGCGCCACCTGCAGTGGAAGCGCAGAATCTTAGCCACTAGACCACTAGGGAAGTCCAATAGTTATCTTTTTTTTGCATCTAATTGGATTCTATAACAATGATCAATATTTTGTTATCATTATTGCCACGATGAATTTTATGAAATGTGCCTAATACATGTATGTGGATAAATTAGTATCAGGCATGGTCTTTTAGGAATTGCTATTAAGTTAATCATCACAGCATTCCCTTTATTTGGGTCACATAACAGTGCCTCACACTAGTGACATGAGCTCATAACCAGCATTCTACCCTGGCCTCCTCTGAGCACAGGTTCTCAAGAGCCTGAGACTTTAGAAAATGATATATTTAAATACTTGGAAATTTCTGGGTTCATGACACTTTAAGCAGAACACACACACCTTATTGGTTTTTCATCATCATCTTAGTGCCTTATCACAGGAGGAACATCAGACCCAAGGTCCTAAAACAGTACACACTTCCTGTGTACATGGCCTTGGTCCTTCTCTCAGAGTCTATTTCCTCATCCATAAAAGGTGGATATTTTATATATATCATATGTGGTTGTTAAGAATTAAATTAGATAAGTGTGAAAGTGCTTTGAAAATGTAAAGGTATAAAGGTCTATGCTTATTTACTACTTAAAGGACTCAAAGGCATTTGAAAAACACAGTTTGAAAACAGACTTTTGGGACTTCCCTGGTGGTGCAGTGGTTAAGAATCTACCTGCCAATGCAGGGGACACGGGTGTGAGCCCTGGTCCGGGAAGATCCCATGCACCGCAGAGCAACTAAGCCTATGAGCCACAACTACGGAGTCTGCAAGCCACAACTACTGAGCCCGAGTGCCACAATTACTGAAGCCTATGCGCCTAGAGCCCATGCTCCACAAGAAGAGAAGCCACTGGAAGAGTATCCCCACTCGCCGCAACTAGAAAAAGCCCGTGCGCAGCAACGAAGACCCAACGCAGCCAAAAATAAATAAATTAATTTAAAAAAAAAGAAAGAAAGAAACCAGACTTTTTTTTCTTAATGCAGTTACCTGCATATTTATATTTACCTTTTGGTTAAAAAAAATTATCAGGAGCTGAGGCAGGAATGGGCAGTAGTTTCTATGCACTTGGAAGAAGTCACCCTCAATATGTCCAAGTGATCTCTGGTATAATGTCTATTATTTGTTAGCTGTTGATGTCATGACAACAAAGAGATTCCCCTTCAATTAAAAGTGCCTCAACAGCATGGCTTACGGACAACTTTTGTCCCAGATGTATACTGAATTTCAACCGTCTCACATCTCATTTCTCATTACTTTGAAATATTTCAAATTTATATAGGTAATACAACTCCTAACAATTTCTGTTCCATTTCCAAAGATTATTGTGAGAATCAAATGGGACAATTAATGTAAAAGCATCTTGTAAACTGTAAAGCAATATATGTATAAGGGGATTATGAGAACGATAACTAAAGAGAATGCAGAAGTCAGCGAAGTTTTGGTAGCATACTGAAACCACAGGTTGGGTCGGTTAAAGTGTTTCTCACACTAAAGATTCCAGAAGATCTGATGATTTTAATGGTGTATTTATTTAAAAAAACAAAACAAACCCAAAGGGGTCTTCAAGGATAATAAAGAACAACCAGAGATGTGTCAACCTTCAATTTTATCCTGACGTTGAAACTAAAAAAAATTTGTATCCTTAAATCCACTTACTATCAAAATATGGGGGGATGTGGGTTTACAATAACTGAACTTAAGTAAGCATGCTAGCAGGGGCAGATTGGTCTTCTGTAAGAAGCACTTTTTATTCCTGGGTCTTGGACCAGTGCTGTGGTCCCCAAATAAGTCTGATAAGGATCATCTGAAGTAGCTATTCAAATACAGATTCTTGGGTACCTGGACTTACCAAGTTAGAATCTGGGGGAGAGGGAGGAGTTGACCTGGAATCTATATTTTTTAATAATACATGTCTGATCTCACTCTTAAAGTTTTTAATAACTGTATTTATTAATATTATCCTGAATATAAATGTGAGGTTTCTGGAGCAGAAACAGGTTATTATTTACTTACAAAAGTTATTGCACTGGTTTCCCATGCCCTAATTTCCTCTTTCCAGGCTGCCACAATGGGAACAAGTTGTCATCGTATACTTGGTCTACATTATAGGTGAGGAATCTAAAAAATATGAATCTGGATGATTATATAGGAGAGGGACAGCTGTCTGCCTTCTCTCCTCTGAGAGAGGGAGAGATGTCTTATCTCCTTAATGTAAACAGTTCAACTTGAGAAGGATCTTGGGTTCTTATGCTTTGGAAAGTAATATATGTCAGAGTAATATATATAAGTAATATATGTCAGACTAGTGTCTCCAGCTTTACAGCCCCGGGAACGTCTCCATAGAGTTGGGTCTCAGCCCCCTCTCCATATCCCCACTTCTGGAAAATGTAATCACATACCTCTGGGGAGGTAAATCTCTCTGCAGGTAAATCTATCTATCTAGTCATACTTTAACTTCTCAGGCTTATCATTTAGCTCAGGTCCCACATTCCAGTAAAAGTGCTCACAAAGCTCTGACTGGGCAGAAACATAAAAATATTTCCCCTGTAGCCCCACACTCTTATAATTGGGGATATTTGAGATTAATTGGACCTGATGATTATTTTCCTCCTCTTTGGTTATAAATTTCTGAATCAATTAATCAAAGTAACATGGGAATTTTTTAAAGAGTTCCATCCATAATTCAAATAAGACATGGTAGTGCTTAAATATATGGATACTGTTTTAAAGGTTATAAACAGGCCATAATGAATGACAGCATGAGTATCTTGTCTTACTCCCAAGTGAAGTGCCTTTGTGGCAATGCTTTTAAAACCACCACCACTACCACATTAAAAAAAATTTTTTTTAACATCTTTATTGGAGTATAATTGCTTTACATTGTTGTGTTAGTTGCTGCTGTATAACAAAGTGAATCAGCTACACGTATACATATATCCCCGTATCTCCTCCCTCTTGCGTCTCCCTCCTACCCTCCCTATCGCACCCCTCTAGATGGTCACAAAGCACTGAGCTGATCTCCCTGTGCTATGCGGCTGCTTGCCACTAGCTATCTATTTTACATTTGGTAGTGTATATATGTCCATGCCACTCTCTCACTTCATCCCAGCTTACCCTTCCCCCCTCCCTGTGTCCTCAAGTCCATTCTCTACATCTGCGTCTTTACTCCTGTCCTGCCCCTAGGTTCTTAGAACCATTAAAAAAATTTTTTTTAGATTCCATATATATGTGTTAGCATACAGTATTTGTTTTTCTCTTTCTGACTTACTCTGTATGACAGACTCTAGGTCCATCCACCTCACTACAAATAACTCAATTTCGTTTCTTTTTATGGCTGAGTAATATTCCATTGTATATATGTGCCACATCTTTATCCATTGATCTGTCGATGGACACTTAGGTTGCTTCCATGTGTGGCTATTGTAAATAGAGCTGCAATGAACATTTTGGTACATGACTCTTTTTGAATTATGGTTTTCTATGGGTATATGCTCAGTAGTGGGATTGCTGGGTCCTATGGTAGTTCTATTTGTAGTTTTTTAAGGAACCTCCACACTGTTCTCCATAGTGGCTGTATCAATTTACATTCCCACCAACAGTGCAAGAGGGTTCCCTTTTCTCCACACCCTCTCCAGCATTTGTTGTTTCTAGATTTTTTGATGGTGGCCATTCTGACCAGTGTGAGGTGATACCTCACTGCAGTTTTGATTTGCATTTCTCTAATGATTAGTGATGTTGAGCATCCTTTCATGTGTTTATTGGCAATCTGTGTATCTTCTTTGGAGAAATGCCTGTTTAGGTCTTCTGCCCATTTATGGATTGGGTTGTTTGTATTTTTGATATTGAGCTGCATGTATATTTTGTAGATTAATCCTTTGTCAGTTGCTTCATTTGCAAATATTTTCTCCCATTCTGAGGGTTGTCTTTTGGTCTTGTTTATGGTTTCCTTTGCTGTGCAAAAGCTTTGTACTTTCATTAGGTCCCATTTGATTTATTTTTGTTTTTATTTCCACTTCTCTAGGAGGTGGGTCAAAAAGGATCTTGCTGTGATTTATGTCATAGAGTGTTCTGCCTATGTTTTCCTCTAAGAGTTTTATAGTGTCTGGCCTTACATTTAGGTCTTTAATCCATTTGGAGTTTATTTTTGTGTATGGTGTTACGGAGTGTTCTAATTTCATTCTTTTACCTGTAGCTGTCCAGTTTTCCCAGCACCACTTATTGAAGAGGCTGTCTTTTCTCCATTGTATATTCTTGTCTCCTTTATCAAAGATAAGGTGACCATATGTGCATAGATTTATCTCTGGGCTTTCTATCCTGTTCCATTGATCTATGTTTCTGTTTTTGTGCCAGTACCATACTGTGTTGATTACTGCACCTTTGTAGTATAGCCTGAAGTCAGGGAGTCTCATTCCTCCAGCTCCGTTTTTCTTCCTCAAGATGGCTATGGCTATTCGGGGTCTTTTGTGTTTCCATACCAATTGTGAAATTTTTGATTCTAGTTCTGTGAAAAATGCCCTTGGTAGTTTGATAGGGATTGCATTAAGTCTGTAGATTGCTTTGGGTAGTATAGTCATTTTCATGATGTTGATTCTTCCAATCCAAGAACATGGTATACTTCTCCATCTGTTTGTATCATCTTTAATTTCTTTCCTCAGGGTCTTATAGTTTTCTGTGTACAGGTCTTTTGTCTCCTTAGGTAGGTTTATTCCTAGGTATTTTATTCTTTATGTTGCAATGGTGAATAGGAGTGTTTCCTTAATCTCTCTTTCAGATTTTTCATCATTAGTGCATAGGAATGCAAGAGATTTCTGTGAATTAATTCTGTATCCTGCTACTTTACCAAATTCATTGATTAGCTCCAGTAGTTTTCTGGTAGCATCTTTAGGATTCTCTATGTATAGTATCATGTCACCCGCAAACAGTGACAGTTTTACTTCTTCTTTTCCGATTTGGATTCCTTTTATTTCTTTTTCATCTCTGACTGCTGTGGCTATAACTTCCAAAACTATGTTGAATAATAGTGGTGAGAGTGGGCAACCTTGTCTTGTTCCTGATCTTAGTGGAAATGGTCTCAGTTTTTCACCACTGAGAACGACGTAGGCTGTGGGTTTGTCATATATGGCCTTTATTATGTTGAGGTTAAGTTCCCTCTATGCCTACTTTCTGGAGGGTTTTTAATCATAAATCAGTGTTGAATTTTGTTGAAAGCTTTTTCTGCATTGAGATGATCATATGGTTTTTCTCCTTCACTTTGTTAATATGGTGTATCACATTGATCAATTTGCGTATATTAAACAATCCTTGCGTTTCTGGGATAAACCCCACTTGCTCATGGTGTATGATCCTTTGAATGTGCTGCTGGATTCAGTTTGCTAGTATTCTGTTGAGGATTTTTGCACCGATGTTCATCAGTGATACTGTCCTGTAGTAGTTTACTTTTTTGTAACATCGTTGTCTGGTTTTGGTACCAGGCTGATGGTGGCCTCACAGAATGAGTTTGGGAGTGTTCCTCCCTCTGGTATATTTTGGAAGAGCTTGAGAAGGATAGGTGTTAGCTCTTCTCTAAATGTTTGATAGAATTCACCTGTGAATCCATCTAGTCCTGGGCTTTTGTTTGTTGGAAGATTTTTAATCACAGTTTCAATTTCAGTGCTTGTGATTGGTCTGTTTATATTTTCTATTTCTTCCTGGTTCAGTCTTGGAAGGTCGTGCTTTTCTAAGAATTTGTCCATTTCTTCCAGGTTGTCCATTTTTTGGCATAGAGTTGCTTGTAGTAATCTCTCATGAACCTTTGTATTTCTGCAGTGTCAGCTGTTACTTCTCCTTTTTCATTTCTAATTCTGTTGATTTGAGTCTTTTCCCTTTTTTTCTTGATGAGTCTGGCTAATGGTTTATCATTTTGTTTATCTTCTCAAAGAACCAGCTTTTAGTTTTATTGATCTTTGCTATCGTTTCCTTCATTTCTTTTTCATTTACTTCTGATCTGATCTTTAGGATTTCTTTCCTTCTGCTAACTTTGGGGTATTTTTGTTTTTCTTCCTCTATTTGCTTAGGTGTAAGGTTAGGTTGTTCATTTGAGATTTTCCTTGTTTCTTGAGGTAGGATTGTATTGCTATAAATTTCCCTGTTAGAACTGCTTTTGCTGCATCCCATAGGTTTTGGGCTGTTGTGTTTTCATTGTCATTTGTCTCTAGGTATTTTTTGATTTCCTCTTTGATTTCTTCAGTGATATCTTGGTTATTTAGTAGCATATTGTTTAGCCTCCACGTGTTTGTATTTTTTACAGTTTTTTTTCTGTAATTGATATCTAGTCTTATAGCATTGTGGTGGGAAAAGATACTTGATATGATTTCAATTTTCTTAAATTAACCAAGGCTTGATTTGTGACCCAAGATATGATCTATCCTGGAGAATGTTCCATGAGCACTTAAGAAAATGTATTCTGTTGTTTTTGGATGGAATGTCCTATAAATATCAATTAAGCCCATCTTGTTTAATGTATCATTTAAAGCTTGTGTTTCCTTATTTATTTTCATTTTGGTTGATCTGTCCATGGGTGAAAGTGGGGTGTTAAAGTCCCCTACTCTTACACTGTTACTGTCAATTTCCCCTTTTATGGTTGTTAGCATTTGCCTTATGTATTGAGGTGCTCCTATGTTGGGTGCATTAATATTTACAATTGTTATACCTTCTTCTTGGACTGATCCCTTGATCATTATGTAGTGTCCTTCTTTGTCTCTTGTAATAGTCTTTATTTTAAAGTCTACTTTGTCTGATACGAGAATTGCTACTCCAGCTTTCTTTTGATTTCCATTTGCATGGAGTATCTCTTTCCATCTCCTCACTCCTCTTCTGTATGTGCCCCTAGGTCTGAGGTGGGTCTCTTGTAGACAGCATATATATGTGTCTTGTTTTTGTATCCATTCAGCTAGTCTATGTCTTCTCGTTGGAGCATTTAATCTATTTGCGTTTAAGGTAATTATAGATATGTACGTTCCTATTACCATTTTCTTAATTGTTCTGGGTTTGTTACTGTAGGTCTTTTCCTTCTCTTGTGTTTCCTGCCTAGAGAAGTTCCTTTAGCATTTGTTGTCAAGCTTGTTTGGTGGTGCTGAATTCTCTTAGCTTTTGCATGTATGTAAAGGTTTTAATTTCTCCGTCAAATCTGAAAGAGATCCTTGCTGGGTAGAGTAATCTTGGTTGTAGGTTTTCCCTTTCATCACTTTAAATATGTCCTGCCACTCCCTTCTGGCTTGCAGAGTTTCTGCTGAAAGATCAGCTTTTAACCTTGTGGGGATCCCCTTGTATGTTATTTGTTGCTTTTCCCTTGCTGCTTTTAGTATCTTTTCTTTGTACTTAATTTTTGATAGTTTGATTAATATGTGTCTTGGCATGTTTCTCCTCAGATTTATCCTGTATGGGACTCTCTGTGCTTCCTGGACATGACTGACTACTTCCTTTCCCATATTAGGGAGGTTTTCAACTATAATCTCTTCACATATTTTCTCAGTCCCTTTCTTTTACTCTTCTTCTTCTGGGACCCCTATAATTCGAATGTTGGTTTGTTTAATGTTGTCCCAGAGGTCTCTGAGACTGTCCTCAATTCTTTCCATTCTTTTTTCTTTATTCTGCTCTGCAGTAGTTATTTAATACACTATTTTATCTTCCAGGTCACTTAACTGTTCTTCTGCATCAGTTATTCTGCTATTGATTCCTTCTAAAGAATTTTTAATTTCATTTATAGTGTTGTTTATCATTGTTTGTTTGCTCTTTAGTTCTTCTAGCTCCTTGTTAAACGTTTCTTGTATTTTTCCAGTTCTCTTTCCAAGATTTTGGATCATCTTTACTATCATTAGTCTGAATTCTTTTTCAGGTAGACTGCTTATTTCCTCTTCACTTG
The DNA here is from genome assembly GCF_963924675.1 of Phocoena phocoena. Lineage (NCBI taxonomy): Eukaryota > Metazoa > Chordata > Mammalia > Artiodactyla > Phocoenidae > Phocoena > Phocoena phocoena. Next base: position 47,626,621 of record NC_089227.1, read on the forward strand.
TTAGGTGTGGTGGGTTTTTACCTTGCTCCTTCATCTGCTGCGTGTTTCTCTGTCTTCTCGTTTTCCTTAACTTACTGTGTTTGGGGTCTCCCTTTCGCCAGCTGCAGGTTCGTAGTTCCCACTGTTTTTGGTGTCTTCCCCCAGTGGGTAAGGTTGGTTCAGTGGGTTGTGTAGGCTTCCTGGCGGAGGGGACTGGCGCCTGTGTTCTGGTGGATGAGGCTGGAGCTTGTCTTTCTGATGGGCAGGACCACATCCAGTGGTGTGTTTTGGGGTATCTATGAACTTAGTATGATTTTAGGCAGCCTCTCTGCTATTGGGTGGGGTTGTGTTCCTGTCTTGCTAGTTGTTTGGCATGGGGTGTCCAGCACTGGAGCTTGCTGGTCATTGAGTGGAGCTGGGTCTTAGTGTTGAGACAGAGATCTCTGGGAGAGCTCTTGCTGATTGATATTACGTGGGGCCGGGAAGTCTGTGGTGGTCCCATCTCCTGAACTTGGCTCTCCCACCTCAGAGGCTCAGGCCTGACAGCCAGCTGGAGCAGCAAGACCCTGTCAGCCACACGGCCAAACTTTAAGCTTGATTTATTTGTTTAATTTGAGTGCCCATCCTTGACTCTGTTCCCATATGGAATGGATCTTGATCTTATATATCCTTTTCTTAATCCTCCTTGGAACCAGGAAAAAGAGAGTAATGTATCACCTCATTTCCAGCATAGAGTTCACTGTCCACTACCACTTTTAATAGGTAGGAAATAAGAATATTGTTGCCAAATTGTTGTCATTCTAATGCCCTATTTGAAAAGGACTTTTGGTAGTTCATATCCTGGCCAGGTAACGTTTCAAAGAAAATCTGCAGACCATGTCTCATTAAACCCTTTCATAAAATTCTCACTGCCAGGGAAATACTCAAGAGTAAAAATTCCATGTGGACTTGTACATCCAGCACTAAAGACGGGTCCAAAGGCCAATGTGATGAATGAGATCATAGAAGCTCAGCCTTGGATAATATCCAGAGGCTTTCTGCTCTAGCTTTCCACACCACGATAACGGAGGAACAAAGGAATAGTCACATAGAAAGCAAAGAAAGCCCACTTCTAAGGAGACAACCACTGTCCTCACAGCTGCAAACCACTAGATCCTGGGATATTTTGAAGACTATTTTCGAGGTCTGGCAGTGCCCCTGCTGGGGCTGTATCCTGTCCCCCTCATTTCTTTGTGTATCCTTGACTCTAAAACTCCCTGAGCTGATGGAACCTCTGTGTGGTTCCTAGTATCCTTCAAAAAACTGAACAGTGATATGCTTCCATTTGCTTGGACCTAGAGTATAGAATATTCATTTAAAAGAGCAAACTCTTCACTACTTTAAAATTATAGACCTATCAGCTCACCAGCTTTCTAAAATAAATGCCAATTTCCTTTTGGATATACAACTCTCAGGCCTACAAAAGGAGCAGAAAGGGTTTGGTAACAGTTATTCTACTATTGACCACTCTTATAGTCTGTTTCACTTTGTGGAGAAATCTGTTAAGAATAACATAAAATTCTTCCTTCCCTCCCTCCCTTCTTAACTTTTTTGACTCTGAGGGCAGGTTATGGGCCAAGGGACATAAACTCCATACAGATCCTTAATAATTCCCTTGAAAAATCAAGATTGGTAGAAATGAATACTTAATAGATCTGAAAATAATTTCTAGAGGATCAAAACAGGTTATGTGTTCTATACTTGCTTCATTTTCTTTTTTAGCTTATACACTAATGACTTACTATCATTTTTGGAAAAAATAGATTCACAAATCACTGCTATATCCCTGATTGTTTTATTGTTAGGAACTGGGAGAAAGCATGTCTTCAAATTAAGTCTCTATAATCCGAAAATGCCATATGCTGGGGGTGTGAGGTGGGGAGAGTAACTGCCTCCTGGCATTTAAATGGTTTATAATTAACAACTCTATAAACAATTAACTCATTTATATATCTTGAAACCAGTTTACCCTGGTGCTAGCACCCCAAAATTAAGTTGCTCAGGTAAACATTCCATGGTGATTTTTTTTTTTTTGGTTTGTTTTAATTTTGAATACAATTAAGTATTCAGAGTCTAATTGGATGTCATCAAAATATAATTAGGAGTTCAGGAACTTCCAGAACAGAAAAAGTATAAACAGAATATAGAATTCAAGCAGGTAGTAAAGGAGGTTAATTGAAGAGAGTTAGGTGCAACCAGAGGAAGGATTGCAGACCTCCATTTACTCAAATCAGATGAAGTAATTCTGCAAGGTTCTAACATCCACCAAGGACACGGAGGTTGTAAAGCCAGCCCCTTCTGAAGGGGACTGAGAGACCTGAACAGGTAACAGCTATAACAAGCAGGTATCCATCTGCAGCCAGGCCGACAACCTTGAAATATCCTTCTTCTGGATCCTGAGTTATGGTCTAAATATCTGATCAATAACTAACAGTCCATTTGAGGTGGTCAGCGTAGAGTGCTTTACCTTAACTTATGATGGGGTTCAGGACACGCTACCCCCAAATAGGGCACACCTTGGCATAGTGAATATTTTAAGCTATGAATATTTTAAGGAATTTGAGAAATGGCAGGTGCAGGAAGGGCTCTCTGACCTTCCCCATCTCCCCTGAACCAGGTCATAAGACCCTCATGTAAGAGAGGTGCCCTCCCTATACCCAGAGGAAAGGAGCATCCTTAATTCCATAGATGGATAGACGCGAAGAGGAACCTGAGCAAATGAATGAACAGGCCTGGTTAAGTTTCCCCAGTTTACTACCCTTAGGCTCATACCTTTCTGTCCTATCACACTTCCCCACAACTTTCCATGCTTCATCAAACCTACGATAAAAATTCTCCAGGCGTAACTCCTTCTTTGGGTCTTTATTTCCTAAGGAAGGCTCCTGTGTCTCATAAAACTTACATTAAATATATTTGTATGCTTTTCCCTTGTTAATCTGTCTTCTGTCAGTCTAATTTACAGGACTTCAGTTGAAGAACCTAGGAGTGTAGAGGGAAAAATATATTTTTTTCCTCCCGTACACTCACTTGAGATGGAGAAACTGTTCCCTTAATGAGTCTCCCCCATACTGGGAAGATATAAAATGAAACAGCAAGATGATCATGTGAATAAAATCCGTATTATCAAAACAAAAATATTAGTTTAGGAATAATAAATATACTGGTTAGTTTTAAAGAAAATTTATATTATTAGAAACTGAGAAAGAAACTTGTCTATTGAGTCTACCTTAATATATTTAACTGATTTCAGATTTAACTAATTAGGTGTAAAACTACCACACTGATAAAGAGTATTGGGGGGCTTCCCTGGTGGCGCAGTGGTTGAGAGTCCGCCTGCCGATGCAGGGGACACGGGTTCGTGCCCCAGTCCGGGAAGATCCCACATGCCACGAAGCGGCTGGGCTCGTGAGCCATGGCCGCTGAGCCTGCGCATCCGGAGTCTGTGCTCCGCAACGGGAGAAGCCACAACAGTGAGAGGCCTGCGTACCACAAAAAAAAAAAAAAAAAAAAAAAAAAAGAGTATTGGGATGTTTAAAGTCACTGTAGTTATGTTAATTTAGTAGATTTTCAAGAGTTTTTTTAAGTAGGAAAAGTGTTGATTTGTTAGGAATGTAAGTCTGTCAGGTTTTAGGCACTGGAAATTACTTAAAAGGAAAACTAAATAGATTAAATTTATAAATGCAGCTAAAAACAGGACAGACAATTATGGGGGAACAGGTCTACTCTCCTGAGGCTAAGCTAATATTGTTCGAAGGTTTTCACAAAAGTGAAACCTTTTTTATTTCATATAAAATTTTACTCGATGTGTAAAACGAAATGACGGGATTTCTAAGTTGAGCTAAACTCAAAAAAAGCTAGGTTTTAAAATTGGAGACTTTAACAAATTACTCTTAATTTATAACCCAAATAATCCTCTTTATAAGAACAAAGCTACTACCTTTGGGCATTAAAAATATCAAGTGAAGGGGAGAGCCCACGTGAGCTACATGGCCAAGGTTAAGTTCTCCAGTGGTGAGTTTTTGCCATCACTGTTCCTGGCCACCAGTGTCTTGGTAATGTGCACTCTAAAACTTTTCAGGCTCAAATTATTCTGCCATTTTCTAATGGCCATTCTCCACCGGCATTTATAGCTACATTTTTGTTTCTTGTTTTTTAAAATGTTTTTTTTGAAGGAAAAAGCTGGCTCCTCTCTGGGGTGCCTCTGTGGACCGGGTTTAGGCAGAGAAAGGGGTTTCTCTCTCTGCGTACATGTGTTTATCCCACTCCTCAGCTCTTCTGAAAGGGTGTGTTTCAACTCCAGCTCAGGAGCAGAGGCTTGGCCCTTGCTCAGCAACAGGGCAGAGCTGCCCTGCAGATACTTGTCATGCAGTATAATCTCAAACTCACTGTAGTACCATGATTTATCTAAAGTTTCTTTGAGAGAAACGGCATCTATGAAGGATTGCCTGAACTATAATCCACATAGTCCATTTATTCGTCAAGATATTACCAAAGTCACCCCTGCATGAATGAGACTGCCAGAAAAATATGTCCAGAAAATATTTAGTTTTATATCCCTGCAATAAGAATTACTTTAAGCGTTAATAGTGATGATAGCCATTTATATTTATTAAGGACTTAAAATGTGCTTAAATGTGATCTCAATCCCCTTAATGACCTGAAGAGGTAAATATATGTTTCCATCTTATTGATGAGAAAACTGAGGTACAGAGAGGTTAAGTAACTTGCTCAAGAGGACAAGTGGCAGAGCTGCGATTTGAACTCGGGCTCTTAATCGCCTTGACATTATGCTCTTGGCTTTTACTGGAGGTCACTGTTATATTTACTATGAAAGTACTGCTGAAGATGTTCTAAGTACCAACCTTATTTTTTGCTTTATCTTGTTTTACCCTATCTGATTTACTTTTAAAATAAATTATACTGTTGTACCATATATATTTTTGTATATAAACAAATAATATTTGGAACAAAGAGGAGTACATACAGATAAAAAAAGAATGAACAAACAAATGAATACATGCTAATTTACAGACCAACAAAATAAAGAGTCAGAAATCAAAAGAGTATGTTTTTCATAGAATCATATAGATCAACACTGTCCAATAGAAATATAATATGAACCACATAAGTCAACTAAAATTTTCTAGTGGCCACATGGAAAAAAAGAGGTAAAATTAATTTTTATAATATATTTTATCTCACCCAAAATATTCAAAATATTATTTCAACATGTAATCAGTATTATAAAATTATTAAGATACCAAGACACGTCACATTCTATTTTTTTCCATGCGAAGTCTTTGAAATCGAGCATGCTTTTTCTCCTACAACACATCTCGATATAGACAAGCTACATTTCAAGTGCTCAAGGGCCACATCTGACTAGAGATTACCATGCTGGATAGTGCAGGCAGAGATGGATAGGGAGTTACAGACCATGTAGTTTTAGTTGACCACACTTATTTTTTGGTAGGAAACCAAAGTCCAAGGAATTCAGACTTACCTATGGCAAAGTCAGGACGAATAACTGGATTCCAGCTCAGTGTTTTCTCCACTGTTCACACTTCTAAGGTGAAAGCGGATTTGCTTCCACAGAGGAGCGCCATCTCCCTTCCCCATAATTTCCCCATGTGCCACCCTCTAGCCTTGCTTTGAGATACACATATCTGCTCACAGGGCTTTCCATTCAGTGACTAAACTGGGAGCTTCTCCTACAGAGCTCCAAAAATAGACACTCCACTGACACCAGTGGCTCCTTACTCTAAGGAGAGTATTTTATCTCACTCTTTGGTATGTACTTTAAGGGATGAACAAGCTCTGACGATTAAGTGTTTCCTGCTTTTGTTATCTGCTATGTTATCTGGTTAAATCAGAAAGTTCACTGAGCACGTGTTTGAAAAGGACAGAACCAAACCATATATGTCTGTAGGGTTTACTTCTTCTTATTTTAACCTCATCTACTTGTTTCATGTTGGTCATGTATTTGAATCACTTTGTCTCCACAAGGAATACAGTAAATTCTTTACTCTTTGGGAAGGGAAAAACTAAAACCAAGACCACATTTAGAGAATGTCTGGCCTCTTTCAAGTCCGGTAGCCTTAGGTTATCACTGATTGAATGACCTGATCAGGTTTTTACAATCTATAAGAACTGGATGAAAAGCCTAAAAGATAAGATTATTAACTCAATTTGTGAATCATTCCCTCCTTTTTCTGAGGAAACCTCACAGGAGTGATGAGTTTACCCCCGGTTCTTCTCCACAACTGCAGTGGGACCCTGCAGCTGATGGTGCTTGCCACCCACCTACCTTCAGGGGCCCTGTGAAACCAATTCAACTGCATTATGCTCCTACTGGGCAGTAACTGTACTTCCTGGAATATGTTCTGAATAAGGTTCTGGCCCATTATTCATCTACATAGGAGAATGGAGGCTGTCATTAGATTTGATTACTGTTAACCAATTACTGTGATACCTCAAAAATTTATTTTTTTGAAACTGAAAAAATCCTTCTTCTTCCCTGCCCTACTGTTTCAGTTACATGAATTCCTTTCAGTCCTGTCAACCTTCTACTGTAATTACAAATAATTATGAAACTAGGATTCTAACTGAAAACTACTTTGTAATGTTGTACACGTGAATTGTTTGTGACTACTGATGCAGAGAGACTGCAGAGTTAATGTTTTAAAATGTAGCTGACTAGGCAGCCTAGCTGGCTGCTGCTTCAAAAGCTGGTATCGGCTGCGGTTCAGCAGCAGGATGATGACCACCCACCCTGGATTATGGTGGTTTTGCCTGGAGTAAGGTGAGTATTTGCCAGGAGAGTCAACACCTGCTTGACTTTCACCTGCAATTTACACAAGGGCGTGAGAACTCTCTGGCTCCTACGACGCAATTCAGTCAAAGCTTCTCCCCTCCACTCTGTTGGATGCCTGCGCTTATGTCCCATTGAGGGTGGGGCCCCAAAGGTGAGAGGTAGTGGCTGCCTCAGGAGCCCAGGGACCGAAGGGAGCACAGTGTCACTTCAGAAGTGTTCAAGTCTCTCTCCCATTGTGCATTTGGGCATCTCTCTCTCTCCCTTAAACGGTTTCACTATCTGTTGTTGTTTTTTCCCCTGAGCGTATTTGACAGTTTTCTATTCTTAATTCTAAGGCATAAAGTAGACTGTTTTATATTTCTCACTCTAAAACCACACAAAGTTAAAAGTGCTCTTGAGTTGCATTATGGCCTTATTTTTCCTGAAATTCCTGTCCTTAATATAAACAGAGCTTTCTTGCCTTTCTCCACTGCACAGCATAAAGGAAACCCAGACTAACAAAAATAATTAATTTTGGAATTCTCTCTTCTCATCCCTCACCCTCTCCCCCATTCTCCTGTAATCCCAGGGAGAAGGTACAATTTCTCACCAAGGTGTATGCCAGAAAAGAGAAAAAAGGAAACAGCTGGGGACAACCTATAAAATGGATAGGTGGTCCCCAAATAATTTTACATTCTTTTATTCTTAGCATTTTGTCTGTTTCTTCCTTAGTCTATACTATTGGGATGATTCCCAAAATTCATAAATAAATGTAAACATCATTAGATGCTTAAGTAACTAGGAGGTGACATGCAGTGTTGGAAAGACATCTGGACAGGAGGCCAAGCCCCAGCTAACTGACATTAATTGCTTGTTGCATAATCATGGGCTAATCAATTAAATTCTATGAAGGTGAAGTTCTTCATCAATAAAGTATGGTATTATTATCTGCCCTCCCAATCTTATTGTAAGGATCAAATGAAATGATAAATATAAAACTTCTTTGTAACTTGCAAATAATAATAAGAATTATAGCAGATTGCTATCATTATTATTGAACGCCTCCTTATGTGCCAGGTACCATTTTAAATGCTTTACATGAAAACTCATTTAATCCTTACACTAACAGGTAGCTACTCTTATTATCCTCATTTCATATATGAGAAAACAAAGGCACAGAGGCTAAATAACTTGTCGAAGGTTTTAAAGGTAGTAACTGGGAGAGCGCTGATTCAAACCCAGGCAGTTGGACTTCAGAGAGAGCTCTGTGCTTTATTGTCTCCCTATATAAACCTAAGTTTACAATTATGTAATCTCAGCATAAAGTTGGGAAACCTTGACAATGTGCTATACAAAGTTCACTTCTCTATAGGAAAGTCTCTATTGAACAGTAAGCATAGTTGATGGCGCCAGCAAAAATCAACTTAATAGCTGAGTTCAGTGAGACACTGGTGGGTAAGACACTGGTGTTTCTTACCCACATGTGGACAGAACAGTCTTGAAAGCCAACAATATACTTAAATGCAAAATTACCCTTTCAGACTTATAACCAGAAGACACAAGAATTGTGGGTAGCCAGGCAAAAAAGCTGAAATGTGTCTGACACATCACATAGATACATTTATACTGTATTTAGATAAACATTTATTAAAACTCTTCATGTGACCATAATTCTGCAACTAAGCCAATGGATCTACCCAAGGCCAGGTGTAGGCTTCAATCGGAGTAAGACAAATACCAACTGCAATTTGTTTTCATCTCACCTCTAGCTGTATCACTTCAGCAAAGAGGTAACGACCGACCGCTAATTCCGGTTAACAACGGAAAGGGGCCAGAAAGTTTAGATGCAGAGATACATCTGTTCTTAATCACCCACCCGTACCTGCTACCTGGAGAAAACCTACTGGCTTCTTTCTCTTTTTCTTTCCATTTCTTTCCCTTGTTGGAATTCCTTCGCAAAGGCGCCCTATAATGACAGCACACAGTCAGAAAGGGGGATTTGACATTTTCTCCTTTAATCCTTCTCTTACAGAGGGCTTGCTTTTTAACTTCATGAAGAGCTTACCCCAGATCCACAAACTTCCGCTTAATTTTTCCTCCTCGCACCACCAACAAACTTGATGCCCTCAGTGATCTGGGACCTTTGGCACCATCTAGGATATACACATATGTGAAAAAAGCAATTATTATCATTTTTAAAAAGCTACTGTCAAAAGTCATTGCGTCTCTGAATCTACGGGGTTTGCATCAATTCCTAACAGTAAAAGAAAATACTGGATGCCTTTATTAACATACAGGAAACATAGCTATGTTGAGGAACATTCAGTCAAACCAGGAGAGGTCCTGTTAGACAGAAGCCCAATACTTATCACAAAGAATTTTAGCTTCAAATAAACTGGAATGAAAAAAAATAAGCAAGAATAAACACTATCAAGTCATTCTTTACGTTCAAAGCAGGGACCAAATGACTTTCCTTCTGTTCCTTCTCTGGCTCCAACTCTTTGCTTCAAATGTCTGGGCTCTGTCCTCCATGCCTTTCTTGCCTTTGGGTTTTAGCACCTTCTGACAGGACCCCAGCTCACTTCCCCCATATGTCCCAAGTCCAATAAAGAACGTCACCCCTGAGAGTCTGGGAGATTAGGGAGAAAGTGAGAGTCAAAGCTTTCCCTTCTCATCTGCCCCTTGCTAATGGCTTGTGGCCAGTCTTGGGATAGAGGAGACAGAACATGGGGGAGACTTCTCAAGCAGGAGCTCAGCTATAAAACATTTATATTTTTGAAAGGTCTTTTTTTAGAAGTTGGCTTTAAGCACAACTTGGCTGGCTTCCCATGATGTGGAAGACGCCAAAACCTCCCCAGTGCTTGCAGCTGAATGATCTCTGCCTCTCTCCGAGTTACGCTGGCACTCTAAAGCACAGCAGCTGCTGGGGGATGGGGACCCTTGAAATGATGCCAAAAACCAATCAGAGGAGACGCTTTGCCAATGGAATTCAATGTCAGTTGTAGGAACTAGATTCCACTGGTGGCACTTACTCTACCTTGGACAAGGTAGAAACTCCTAAGGCTCTACTTGGAGCTATTTAGCAAAGAATGCTGTTTGGCATTGTATTTCAGCATATCCAGTCATCTGAGATCATTAACAAGGGGTGTCTTTGATGCATATCTGTGTATGAAACTGCTCTTTCCCAATTGTCTGTTGGTGTCTTTCTCTTCTTAAAATTAAGAAGAAAATCCAGCAACCTTCTGGCATGGAGTGTAATTCTCCTAAGAGAGTGTTCAATTAACCTTGCAGTTAATTTTGCTTATGCTTTTTGTCTATTTCAGGAGAAACTTCTAAACACACATAACTTACAAGCCATGATGTGCACACAGTTCTCATTTAGGAGCCTATTTTCGAAGCTCTGAAGAAGCACAGGATGTTGAAAAATACTCTAAGGATTTTTAGCAATGAGCTTTTCATAGTTTTAATGATACACAGATTATAATAATCAATTCCTTGAAATGTACATAATCAAATAGAAGAGTAAGAAATATGTTCACGTCAAAATCCACTTCTAACCTCAAATATTTATTATGGCTCTTTGCATCATTACTCTTTGGGTAACTGAATTAAATAGACACAGATGTGACACAGGCACATAAAAAAATATACACACATGGCACAAACTCATTCTAAGGTGATTTTGCTAATGGACATTAAAAAAAAAACAAAGCAGGATTTCAATTTTCTTAACAGAAGCTGAAGGAAAGAAAGTACTGGATTCTTCCAAATAAATTCTAGAGCAACTCTCAACAGCTAGGAATGTGCAAAGTTAAAAGGAGACTGCCTTATTAATTTCGGAAATAAAGGTGGCTGGGAGATATTTTAACGAGTGGTGCTAAGACCAGATGAAGCAATGTACGTGGCAACACTCTGTAACCTATTAGTGTGGCAGTTATGTGGACATCTTGGGACTAAAAGCCTGATTCTGCCCATCAGAGAGCCTGCTGCTAGGCAACCTCACATCATTATCTCACACATTTGCCAAAGTGTGTTCCAAGGAACACTTCAATGAACTCTTTCAAAAGGCCGAAGAGGCAAGATTAAGTAATAATACACTTTCCCACTTTAAATCAATCAAATCCATCGTTAATGTACCTCAGAACTTCTAGTCCGCATAAAAACCAACATTGGATTGGTATGATTTCAGGAAAAGAAAAAGAATTGTGACATTTTTGTTTGTTATTTAGCTGTATGTGGAATTTCCATTAGGCTTTTTGAAATCTCTCCAATACTACCTTGACGAGCAATTAGAAGTCCAAGTCCTCACGTTGGGTGACCCAGCTTTAATCTTTGGCAACCTGGTCTTCATTTTCAAAGGTAATGATTGATCTCCTGAGCTAAATACTAAGGCCTTTTCTGGGACTGCATTCTTCTTAGTCTCACTGCAACAAGACCCTTGACTACCTCTTCTTTTATTCTGGGGACTCTGAAATCTACCTCCCAGCCCTGGCTTCTCTCTTTTATTTATTTATTTGCGGTACGCGGGCCTCTCACTGTTGTGGCCTCTCCCGTTGTGGAGCACAGGCTCTGGACGCGCAGGCTCAGCAGCCATGGCTCACGGGCCCAGCCACTCCGCGGCATGTGGGATCCTCCGGGACTGGGGCACGAACCCGTGTCCCCTGCATCGGCAGGCAGACTCTCAACCACTGCGCCACCAGGGAAGCCCCTGGCTTCTCTCTCGAGCTCAAGACCTCCTCTACTAAAAATGAGTTAATCACCTTTCCCTCATAATGCTTCTGATTTCCTACTTTCTATCAATGACAAGACCGTGTTTTCTGAGGCTAGAAACCCTGTGATCAGTTTTGACCTCCTCACTCTCTTCCCCCTGATCTCGTCAAGTTACATACATTTCAACAGTTCTCATATCATTCTTCCCTGTCATTGTCTATTGCTCCTCCACCTTTCAGGGTCTCTTAACTCATCTTCCTCATACCTAGTGTCTTTTCCTTTTTATTCCTCTGCTCAAGCATCTTGTGGTTTTCTAGTAATATGATAAGGTATCTAAGGTATTTAAATTCTAGAGCTATAGCCCTAACCTACCTGTTCAATTTTACGAGCAATCACTCTAACCTGAATAAACAGACTGCTTCCAGCAGGCTGGGACAGCCCCACTCCTGTCATTTCATCTTACGTGTGCCTGTCTCTATCAATGCCATCTCCCTGCCTTATATGCCTTCCTTACCTATCTTTTCTGTTTTTTCAGTCCTTCAGTAGTTACTCTAATTGTATTTTCTTTGTCATGTCTCGTTTACCAATCTCAGCTAGGGTTAACCTTGCCGTCCTCCGAGCAATGATAAAATTTACTATTTCTATATGTATAAAGGACTAATGCAACATAACAATAAGTGAATCCTGTAAAGATTTCTACTTGCAAGGACATTAATTCAACAAATATTTCTGAAGACATGTTCTGTGTTAGGCAATGCGCTAACGGCCACATATACACTTAGAATAATGAACAAATCACAAATAGAAAACTGATAGTACTTCATTTACTCAACCTTGTCTGAACAAAGGCCCACTGCTATGTAAGTCCAGAGACTAAAACTTTAGTATTAGGCTACTCAAAGAACAGACGAGGGAAAATATTTTCATGCCCTTTATTGCTATATAACTTGCTAAACAAACCTCTCGGAATAATCTTTTACTTTCTCTAATTTTAACTGAAATGGGGTTAGATGTTTATCATTTAGCCAGTTGTAATGGGATTCTTTCTATCCTAGTTTCCACTGAGGTCCCACAAATATGACAACAGAATTATGACTTGTGAATGTGGTACTGGTGCAATTTAGAAAACACCCAACTTCAGTTAGGTGTTCAACTGAAGAACGGAGAATTTGCCCCAGGAATGGAATCAACTACAGCTGTAACTTAATTAGTACCCTTGTGGTACCTTGTTAGATCAAAAGTAATGGTATATCACTTTAAAAAATCTTGATAAACAGCAACCAATGACTAAGACATTTTCAGAGTTTATCCAGCAATGCTGAGTGGAAGAAAATGTATGTCTAAACCAGGAGTCAGCAAACTTTCTGTAAAAGGCCAGAGAGTAAACATTTTAGGTTGTGGGCTACTGACTCTGCCACAGCTACTCAACTCTGCTACTGGAGTATGAAAACAGTATGTAACTGTTTGAGTGTGGTTGTGTTCCAATAAAACTTTACTTATAAAAACGGCTGGCAGGGGCTTCCCTGGTGGCACAGTGGATAAGAATCCGCCTGCCAATGCAGGGAACACAGGTTCAAGCCCTGGGCCAGGAAGATCCCACATGCCGCAGAGCAACTAAACCCGTGCACCGTAACTATTGATCCCATGTGCCACAACTACTGAAGCCCACGTGCCTAGAGCCCGTGCTCTGCAACAACGAGAAGCCACCACAATGAGAAGCCTGCGCACCGCAACAAAGAGTAGCCCCCGCTCGCCACAACTAGAGAAAGCCCACGTGAAGCAACGAAGACCCAGTGCAGTCAAAAATAAATAAATAAATAAATAAATAAATAAAATAAAAGCATTTATCTCATCGGAAAAAAAAAAGGGGGGTGGCGGGACTTCTCTGGTGGTCCAGTGGTAAAGAATCCACCTTACAGTCCTTACAATGCAGGGGACCTGGGTTCGATTCCTGGTCAGGGAACTAAGACCCCACATGCTGCAGAGCAACTAAGCCCATGTACCACAACTACTGAGCTCACGCGCCTCAACTAGAGCCCGTGTGCTGCAAACTACACAGCCCAGACGCCTTGGAGCCTGCGCACCACAACTAGAGAAGAGAAAACCCACACGCCACAACTAGAGAGAAGCCCATGCACCACAACGAAGAGCCCGCACACTGCAACAAAAAATCCCACATGCCTCAATGAAGATCCCGTGTGCTGCAACTAAGACCCGATGCAGCCAAAAACTAAATAAAATAAATAAATAAACCTTAAAAAAAAACGGGCGGGGGCCAAATTTGGTTTGACGACCTCAGTTCTAGAAGACTTGTACTGATTATCTAGAGTGACATACTTATTAATTTGTCCAAGAACCTTATTAATATCAATTATATGCATATACTTTACTAGGGGCTATGAATACAAAGATGAATCAGACAAGTGAGAAAACTCTGGCTCACACTTGACAACCTGATCACTTATTATCACACACAAAGTGACAGAAGCAGAAGTAACTGTGAAAATTTCTGTGGGATCAGAGAGAATAATTCACTTTGCCCGGGAATGGGGAGGGTGTGCAAAGGGTCCACTAAAGGAGGTGAGATTTAAGCTGAGCTTTGAAGAAGGACCAGAATTTCCTGGAGTGGCATGTTACGTATGAAGTTTGTACTTGTGAGTACAAATCCCATTCTAGTTCCTTTATTAAGGAGCCAGTGAATTGTAAGAACCACACACATATAAACACATACACACAGGTAAATCAGGCTAGCCACACTTAACCTCTGTTGAGTCCTGCTCTGAATAGTCGATTCGTCTCACATGGCAAAGAACTCAAGGATTTCACAGAATGTAAAGAGTCTTGACTGATAGGTTTCTTTGCTATCTTTCAAGGTGCAACAGAGGCTGAGAGTGGAAGGCAGAAAGTACAGGGGCTTCCTGGGGTTATTGATGGTGGTGGTTGTGTGGTGTCAGAGAGACAGGGTCTGTCACCAAACAAACAAGCAAGCAATAAATCAAAGAGAGAGAGAGAAACAGAGACAGAGAGACAGATAAACAGTTTTTTTTTTGCAAACTCCCTGCAGGAAAGGATGGAATATTATCACTGTATATTCAGCCTTTAGCACAATGCCGGACGCAGAGCAGGAGCACAATAACTATTTGTTGAATAAATACGTGAATGAATGGATTAATACTAGTGAACATGGAAGGCACAGGAAGCTCTTCAAGGCTGGAAACTTTTATCAAGGGAAGGAAAGAATGTGAGGCACTGCTTTCATCTGGTCATAGTTAATGTCTAATAATGGTTATCATACTAGTAACTATTTATAAAGTTAATACTTTATAAAAGCTCAATTAATTGCTCCTTTCTAGTTACCCAGACGCATGACCAATCCAGGAAAATTTAAAAAATGGGAAAGCTTAAGAGTTTGTCTCTGGAGAAGAAACTACCCACCCCCTATTTCTTGGTCCTGCTTACTACAGCTGGAAGCTTAATCCCAAAGAAGAGGCAGTAGCAAGCAAAGGAGGTATTGGAGAAAAGATGGAATTCTCACATTTTAATGCTAATCACTGCTAACCACATTTTGCTCTATATTACTGCCAATGGACTGTGAAGCACAACTCACATCCATGTAATACTCCTCCAATTTGAGATGAAACATTTGCTTTTAGAAGGAAAAGGAAAAGAGAAATAATCTAGACAAGATGTAGCCACTTTAAAAAAATTTTAGTCAGATTTCATGTGTGAGGGATCCACTCTCCGACTATAAAGCACTTTCTTTCAGACAGCTAAGTTATGCCTTATAAACTCAAACAGTGGACTACAAAGTATTAACCTATATTTCCAAAATATATGCTCCTGCTCTTTTGCCGCCTTATGAACCAAGTAAGGTCTATACACATTTTTTTTTTCCTTGAGGAGATGACAGAGGGCTTCACACAAGTATATTTCTATAAAAGTGCCATTACAATCCACAATTTAGGTTAGTTAATGAGAGTTTCTGAAGCCTTCATTCTTTTGAAAGTAGGTCAAAATCACAGTCTAAGTCCTTCACCAACTTTACAACTGCTTTTGATGAATTAGCAGGCTTGGCATATTTTCTCTTGCCTCCGCTAGTATCTTGTACTCCCTAAGTACTTATTTTTTACCTTAAAACGTCTTCTGGAAGACTTGTGCTTAGGACCAGTCTGTGGAAGAGAATTCCAGCAAATCAACAGGCTCAGGGAAGGAAACCAGGGAAAATGTCAGGGATAAAGCTATGACACTTACTAAGAGTTACAAAACAAGGTGAGCCTCCACCATCAACTGTATTTCTATGTTCAGGATGTATTTGTAGAAAGATTACAACTTTTGCTCTGGTAGAGATAAGTGCACATGGACTTTTCAGTGCAGTGGTGCACAATCATATCTGTAATGAATGAGTGTGTCCCACATCTTTGCTAGCACTGGTTGGTGGAAGTAATCTGATGGGTATCTAACTCAAATGACTATTTCTCTGGTCATTAATGAGGTTGATCACCTTTTCATATTTTATAAGTAACATGAATTTTCTCTTCAATAAACTGACGATTTATTACCTCAGCCTATGCTTGACTTAAAAAATTCTTCGAAGCTACTTGTATGTTAGACATATAGAGTCTATCAGTTAACTTTGTATATATATTATTGTCTACTGAAATCAAGAGTATTTTATAAAATAATTTTAGAGTTTAAAGGAAAAACAATAAAATAAACACCCATTTCACTTCTCACCCCACTCCCATGAAGTTTATACCTAGGAAGTCCCCAGTATATTCTCTTCCATTTTCGTTCCCTGACACTCCTCCCAAGTAATTAACTTTGTCATTCCATTTGTAACCTCAGCATTTTGTTTGTGTCTCTAAATAATCTGCTAGTTTTGTGTGGCTTAAGATTCACTATTCAGTATGATGTTTTGTCATTGCTCTCTGGTGAATAACTAATCTTATTTAGATGATTTTTTCCTAATACCTTCTTTACTTAACAAGTTTTTATAGGAAATGTCTGAAAAATTATATCAAATTCCTTTCAATGTCTATTAATATTATAACACTTCACTTTTCCTTTGTTGATATGATGATTCATACAGTTAGATTTTCTAATGTTAAACCATCCTTACAGTTCCATAATCAACCCTACATGATTATGGAATATAAGTAATTTTCACTTCTGGATTTAATTTATGAGCATCATATTTAAAATGAATCTACATTTAGATTTTATATAAGATTTTCTTATATAATAAGAAATAAGATATATTTCTTAAGGTATAAGATTTTCTTCTTCCACATGATCTTAACTAGCTTTTAAGACTCTAGCTACATAAAATAAATGAAAAACATCTCCTGGAATAATTAACATAAAATAGATGCTCTATTTTATCTTTTCCTATCTATTTTTTTTATAGGTGAGTCAGAATTCAGTTATAAAACCACCTGGGCCCGGTACCTTTCTAAATGGAAGCTATAAAAATATATTTTATATTTCTGTACTTATTGGCTTATTCAGGTTTTCTTTTTCTTAGACCATTTTGAGTACTTTATATTTTGGTAGGAAATCCTCTATTTCCTCTAGATTTTCAAATCTGCCATAGAGTTGGGGTGCTATCTTAAAATTTTTTTTAACCTCTGTATCTCCTTTCTCATTTCAAACGCTGTGGGTGTTTTTGGTTTCTCTATTTTTTTTCTTAACCTGTCCTTCCAGGGGGCTATTCACTTTTACATAGCTTTGCTGCGTTTATTTTGTGGAGGTGTTAAGAGTAGGCTTTTCATGTTAATAAAACTTCATTAAACTCAGCTTTTCTCTTCATTATCCCCTCCTTTCTATTTTTTGGTTGTTCTTTCCCTTTATTTTGAATATTTATTTTATTTATTTTCAGTATTTATTTTTTACAATAAAAGCATTTAAAGCCATACATTCTCCTCTGAGTACAATATACTCTGACTACTGATTCAACTTTTGGAAATTTATTCTACAGAAATGAAAGCATCAGCATACAAGAATGTAAAGCATCAGAATGCTTATATCTTTTTCACAGTGGTAAGCAAACAAGCAAATCAACAACAACAACTTACCCCCACCTGGGATACAACTTAAATGTCCATCAATACTACAAGGGTTGCCTCAGTTATATTATCGGCTCACTATAGAAGATTATCTTGTCATTTAAATTTGTGTATATTGCCCCAGAGGGATGTCCATAAAATATTATCATGTGTATAACAAAACTGCAGAATGTCATTTGTAGAATTCACTTTTATAAAAAAAAGTATATAAAACAAAACACACACCAGAAATTATTTTTGTTTATATATATATATATACACATTTGTTTAAAATATATGTGTATATATATACATACGGACACACATACACACTATATATATCTATGTGCATTTCAGATGTGAAAATAATATAACCAAATCTTCTTGGTTACTTTAAAGGAACACATCAGATGTGGTAGGAAGAGAATGAACCTATGCTTTCTATATCTCTGCATCATTTCATTTGTTTAAACAGGAATTTATTACTTCTATAAATTAAAGCACACAATTAAAAGGACAACAATCTGTTGACACTGCTATGAAATTCTGATGCTAATTCTAGGAGCATATTTTCAAATTTATTGACTAATCTCCCTGCATTATGTTTATCATAGCTTTTCTATCACATTCTTTGCAATATAAATTACTGTGAAAATTTCTTCTAAATAAAAACCAATTAATGGGTTAAGACCTATATTGTTTTCACTTTCATATATACATATTTTTTTCTAAATGATTATGTTAGTAGTTATTGAAACTATGGGCTACTATTACACAAAATCTCTCGAAGGCCTCCTGAAGAATTTCCTTCAGTAGTAAACTTGTAGAAAGCTGAAGAAGTGAAATACTAATCAGGTAGGAAAAGGTTTAAAAAAAGTAAAAGAGAGAAGGGTGTTCTCTTGTCCCATAATATAAAAGGAATGCAGTATTAATTATTAGTTATGAAAAGACACAGGCCTTTGTTTTTGTTGCTTTCTTTTTTTTGAAAAGAGCCATTTTTACATGGCACAAATTGAGGTGTTAGTGAAGTCAGACAAAACAGAAGCTAAACAACAACAAAATTAACGGTACCTTTTTCTTGTAGTATTTTCTTGGTGGTGGCTTGATGGTGGCAAGGAGATTCTTCCATATCATGATCAGATTTTGAAGGAGAGGAGAATGACGTGTCTCCCCCAGTAGAGGAGGAAGGCTCCCTTTCTGGGTGCAGGGGTCCCTCTTGAAATTCAGCTATGTGGTCAGACGAGAAGGGCACACTGCCAGCCACTGGAGTGAGGGATGAAGCACCAGAATCTGATTCTGGAGAAGTTCTCAAACCCTTGGGCAGAAGTGATTTGGTAATGTGCATGTGGTTATAGAAACTGTTTGAAGGCTGTTGGTATAAGAGATTATAAAGGAGGTTATGCCACTGAGCATCAGTCCCATGTGATACTTACTTTGAAATCAGATGGACCTTTTTTTAGTAAATCCCTATGAAAACCCATTTTTGTTGGTTTACAGATAAGACTACATAGTTCACAACAATTCACCATATTACCTTTGTAGCTACCACAGATACCTAAGACATATAGAAACAATGACTTGTACACTCATTAGTTACCATCAGATAAAACCAACAGCTGAATATCAAAAGCACCATCATGAAATATGACAATATGGACAATGCTCTTGGTTATTAGTTCATCAAATGAGTACAGAAAGAATTTGAATTACAACGATATATCGAGGTGAATAAGAATTTAGGAGACAAAGAAGTGAACTATTCCAGCTGTTTCCAACTAGAATACAGAATATGGCTGCAGGAAAATCATTATCTTCAATAAGCTGTAGGAACAAGGATACAGCCCAAACTCACAAGTCAGAAAGCAGTCAGGGGCACTCACCTTTCGCTCCAGACTGTCCTCGCCATCTGTTGAACTGACACTATCATAGAGTCTTGTCCTAGAGGGCCTCTGGCGTCTGTTCTTCACGGAAAGCTGGGCCCGGGTTTTCAGTGCTTTTGAATCCAGGCGTTCTGTCTCTGGGACTGCTTCATTAAAGTCTAAGAAAAGAATATTGCAAAATAATCTGTGAAAACTTTAGAGAGGACTGACAGAGACCACAGACACTGATAACAAAATCTCAAGGTTATCAGTAATACCAGGCAGGAGACAGGTGACAACCATGGCGGCCTGTCTGGTAACAGAGGTAACAAAGAAATCAGTGAGATTTAGGAGAAATGTACAAAGCCTAAGGGAATAAACGAACACTAAAGATGACCAAGTCGTCAACAAAAATCTAACATCCAAAGACCATTAAAACCTTTCTACAACATAACTATTAAAAGCACACACTTGTATTTATTTATTTACAAGAATGCATGCTGGAGTGTTGGATGAACAAATATACAAGAAGGTGTATCAAAGTTGGGAGCTCTTAGAAATCAAGAAAAAAAACTAAAAAAGTCAGGTGCCAGGTCAAGAGCAGATAACGAAAGGTGACCATCGGCATAAATTTTCTACAGCAAAAGTTACCAAGACTGTAACTGTAAGGACTGTACCATTTTGGTCTTAATATATTTTTTTCCACCCAAAACAGAGTTTCTGAAAATTTAGCTTGTGCTTCTTTGAACTCTCTAGAAAGACCAGCAAAGAACTTACCTCAACAGCAAATTTAAGATAGCTGGGGAAATAAAACAAGGTCGGGCTATCCAAGCAAAACAAAAACAAAAAACAGGTAAACCACCACAAGTACTTAATTTATTAGTATTATGGATGAAGTATAATAAACTGACCACTGATAGATGGATGGATAAAGAAGATGTGGTGTGTGCGTGTGCGTGTACACAACAGACTATTACTCAGCCATAAAAAAAGAATGAAATCTTGCCATTTGTAACAACATGGATGGACCTAGAGGGTATTATGCCAAGTGAAGTAAGTCAGACAGAGAAACACAAATACTGTATGATTTCACTTATGTGTGGAATCTAAAAGGGAAAACAAATGAACAAACATAACAAAACAGAAACAGAGTCTTAGATACAGAGAACAAACAGGTGGTGGCCAGAGAGGAAGGGATATGGAAATGAGTGAAATAGGTGAGGGAGATTAAGCAGTACAAGCTTCCAGTTACAAAATAAATGAATCATGGGCATAAAATGGACAGAGTGGGGAATATAGTCAACAATAGCATAATATCTTTGTATAGTAACAGATGGTAAACAGACTTTCTGTGGTGATCACTTTGTAATGTATAAAAATATCGAATTGCTATGTTGTGCAACAGGAACTAACATAGTGTTGTAAGTCAATTATACTTCAAAAAAACCCCCCAACCAACCAAACAAACAAACTCACAGAAAAAAGAGATCAGATTTGTGGTTACCAGAGGTGGGGGTGGGAGAAGGGGGAGTTAGATGAAGGTAGTTAAAGGTACAAACTTCAGCTATAAGATAAATAAGTACTAGGGATGTAATGTACAACATGATAGATATAATTAACACTGCTGTATGTTATATATGACAGTTAAGACAGTAAATCCTAAGAGTTCTCATCACAAGGAAAAAATATTTTTTTCTCTTTTTCTTTTACTTTGTATCTATGTGAGATGATGGACATTGACTAAACTTATTGTGATAATCATTTCATGATTTATATAAGTCAAATTATGCTGGGGCTTCCCTGGTGGCGCAGTGGTTGAGGGTCCGCCTGCCGATGCAGGGGACACGGGTTCGTGCCCCGGTCCGGGAAGATCCCACATGCCGCGGAACGGCAGGGCCCGTGAGCCATGGCCACTGAGCCTGCGCGTCCGGAGCCTGTGCTCCGCAGCGAGAGAGGCCATAACAGTGAGAGGCCTGCTTACCGCAAAAAAAAAAAAAAAATTATTATGCTGTATGCCTTAAACGTATACAGTGCTGTGTCAATTATATCTCAATAAAACTGTAAGATAAATAAAGTAAAAGAGCTGAAAAGTTAAAAGAAATACCATCCCCCAATTTCCTTTTATTAACTTTTAAGTTTATATTCCAAGTTATGTGTATGCGTCTTTGTCTCATTTTGTTTTTCTTGGATATCTTCTCTCCCCACCAGAAACTACACTGATTTTTCAAAGGGAAGTGTTTAAGTCTTTAAATAAAAAGACTCAAAGAAAAAAAGAGTGAAGTGGAACACACACAAAATGACCTGGTAAAGGCTAGAGGGAGAAACCACTTTAGTCTGCCTCTCCCCACCCTTAATGTTGCTGCCCAGAGTCTAAGTCAGGACTCAAAAGTTGCAATTCTGAAAGGGAAGAGGGTAGGTTACCCACGAACACTGGCTGAATAGGCACTGGCTGAGGAAAAGTGTTCCACTAGTTGAATTTATTTGGAATGCTACTGCTCCTTACATTTGCATATGTAGCCACTCCTTAGAAATAATGAAGTTTGGTCATTAACTCTATTTTACCTTTTCAGAGCGGCAGTCATTAAATGAAGTCATAATGTTCAAGAAATTAATGATCAAGTGCTTCTTGGATTTAAATTATTAAGAATAAAGCAAATAACTGAGCTGTAGAAAATATTAATATGTACTGATATTAATAGAGTAAAACAATTTCTCACAGTAGCATTACCCCCAGGAAATTCTTTTCACAGTATTAAATATTATGAAGTATTATGTTCTAAATATATTATATTATAAAAGCAAAACAAGAAAGCACCTCAGGTTGTACCTTTCTTATCTATGGAACTTAGCACTTGGCGTATGGTTCTAACAAATAAAATTAAATATATTTTTCCCTGAGAGATACATCCACTGAATAAAAATATGTACAGGCTTGCCTTTTCATTTCATTTGCCTTTCCTTTCTTGAAAGAAAAGTGGATATTCAGAAAAGTCAGACCATTCAAGTATATTTAAAGACAGCTAAATATTTTCTATCAGTAGTCCCTTTATTTTTTACATGTCAATGAAGAAAAAATAATCTCCTTGATCACTTTAATTTCCTCTTTTCAATAAAATCTGAACCTGTAGCTGCCCATTAGGAGTTGTGATAATTGGGAGAGAATCAACTTCACCAGCTCTTGTTTACATATAAAAGGTGGAAATACCACATGGAGGAATGCAATAATATAATTAGATATACTGCCATATACACACATCTTACAACTTATCTATCTCATATTTAGACTGTACATTTTATAACACCAAGCACTGTCACATACATCATCTCATTTGTTCCTCACAACAGCCCCAAGAGACAGAGCAGCCAAGTATATTTTTTCCTCTCCTGAAGCTCAGAGAACTTGACTGCCTTGTCCTCATCCACATATCTAGTTTATGAGCTGCCGTGACTACGTATTCTAGTTTTCTGACTCCTAGGCCACTAGTCTGTACACACCAATTTAGCTAGTGTTCAACAAATTATTAGAATAAGATTTTAATGCAGTTAGAGTTCAGTGTGTTCAGCTGTCAATCCACAATTGATGTGACTAATCTAGAAAATTCACTTCTCCACCATGTAACTGTGAAATGTTATTAATCTTCCACATTCGTGGAAGAGCATAAAAAAGGAAGACGTTGAAAACTATAATTTCTCGGATGATTTCTTCTTTGGTTTAGTAACAACTCTGGTTACCTGGTGACAAAAAGAACCAAGTAGGAAGCTCATTCTACTTCTGTAAACATGGTTCCTTTTGCAATAGAGACCTAACTCTGGAGGACCTAGCATAGTATATAACATCCAGGATTGCAGTAGCTACCTCATCACTAGGTGCTGAACAAATAGAGTGAGGGAACGTGAGAACAGCTTATCAGCAGGGTTGAGAGCAGAGAGAATTATTCTGGGGCTTCTGCCCCATTACTGTTCAGTAATTTGCCTGGTCCTGGTGTTGGACAGCCCCCAAATGGCAATCTTGTATGTTTGCTTTATCATCAGCTAGCACTGACTGGACTCCACCTCAGTACACCTGCATTTTAAGTCTAGCTTCAGTATTGCTTCACATTGGATCCTTTAAAAGAAGTTAATGGATTCGATCACAATTTTAGCAGCTGTTATGAAAAATGTTCTGTGAAATTAGGATGTTATAGATCATATCACACAGAGACCAGTTCTCTACAGTAATGCTCTGAGTCATTCAGCTTTTTCACTAGATTGACGTTATTTTTGACGTAAATGGAATGCTGCTCACAGATCAGACATAGGCTGCGAGGGAAGTAGGGGAATGGTGCAGCATAACAATGGGGTCTGCTCCGCATTCTTATGTTCACTATTCTCCTCAAAAACAGTCCCACACACCTTATACCATCACACCGCCTGGCTTGTGCTATTATCAACCGAAATGCCGAGCATAACGAGGCACTCGGTGGCATCTTTAAACTTGAACAGTATCTGCATATCGTTCAGTCACTGCAAGTTCACAAAAGATGGACCCATGGGGCTTTGGGTTGATACACACCGCATTCAGAGGTAGGCTAATGCACCTCAGAGAGGCGGTGTACAATAGTTGCCGTGAGAGGAGACCTGGAGTTAGTCTTCCTTGAACAGAATCCAAAACGGTGGCTCTGTCACTAAATTGGGCAATTTCTCTAATCTCTCTTTCCCTCAGAATCCTCAGCTGCTAAAATGGGCATGATAATAACAACATAATAATAACTGCATTGTCATGAAGACTAAATGCATTGATATACAAATGCTTGAAAGAGTACATTATAAGCACTGAACAAATGCATTTACTGACATAAAAAAATTAGCAAGATATTCTTAAGTGACTAAAGCAAGGTGCAGAACAACGTGTATATTCATTTTAAATATTTAAAAAATCCCAGCAACATAAAATACATTTTTCCAACAGTAAATATATGCATATAATTGCATAGCAAGCGAGCTGAAAAGGTATACTTCATACTGATAATGGTGGTTACCTCCAAAGAAGATATTAGATTTGGAGATGTTGGTCAACAGGTACTTTAGTCTTATTTGTAATGTTAAATTTGTGTTTTGTTTTTTTTTTGCATTAGGTATTAAAAAAAGTCTATATATTACTTATATAGTTAAAATTAATAAAAACGAAAAAACACATATTCAGTAAATTTACTTTTACAGACATCTTAATTCCATTCCAATCTGATAGTTCTCGTGTTCTAGGACTCAGGATTATCAGATGTTGGTATCAGCTCAGGATACTCTGTCAAAATCCCTGTGACTGTCAGCCTGCCCTGTGTGAGATGGCTATTCTTTCATCACATCTATGGAGACTGTTTGCCTGCCTTGCTATTTCACTGCCAGGTGATTGGGACTAAATAAGGGCCCTATAGTTTAGCTTCCTTCCAGTTACTACTTTGTTTCAGTATTGTATGGGGAGGATGTACTGAATCAGACACGGTAATTTGAGACCAAGTTATACAACTTCAGCTCATCTTATGATAGCACTTTGGTTAGGAACCCATCCATGGGTAACTCTCACTCTGAACTCTATTAATAGTCGAATTCTTTATAACCACCCAAAACCTGATAAATTTTGTATCCCAAGTAGTATTTATGAAATTTTAGGAGGCTGATTTGATTTCTTACCATTTTAGAACCAGCAGAAGATTCTTGCTGTTTCTTAATTTTTTAATTAGGTCTGAGTTTATTGCTGTGTGAACTATATATTTCATTTGCTAATCTTTGAAAAACATTGAGGAATTCTTTTTTTACCTATTTATGAATAAATGCAATCTCAAAACTATCTGTATGGTTTTGAAACATAATTTGGTAATTTGTTTTAACGTAGTGCTTCTCCAGTGCAGTCTGATATTTAACTTAGCCTTCTTCAGCTTACGGTCAACCTACACTCCTATTCTCAAAGGGGAGAGAGGTCCAAATTTTGCTGTCTATATCTCTTAAGACTATATTTTCAGGGATCATTTCTACAGTTCATATCTCAGGAATGACTCTTTAGTAATGCCACTAGGCTAGACTACCCACGGAAGAAGTGACTACAAGTCAGAAAAAAACTATATAAAAAACGAAATTCCATCATATATCATTTGAAATACTTGTAAGAGTTGCTTGATTCTGAGAACATAAAGGAATACAGAATTGAGATTTAGACAACAGGGCATTTAAATATCTTCGGACTCCTTCATTGTAAGCTGTCTTTAGACTCTGATAGAAAAGATCTGCATTACCCAAAATTTGAAGAAACGTAAAATCAAATCAAATGGGCAAACCGGCTGGGAATTGCAGACTTCTGTGAGTAGGACTATGAAGTCATGTCAGAGCTTGGGTCTAGGCAGGTGGTTTATGTGCATATCCTTTTCTTAACACTATAGTGTCTTTGCCATGACAACAATAAACAAGCTTCTGTATTCTCACTCAGGGTTGCTTATAGGAATCTAATCAGTTTTCCTGTCAATAATCTCTGGATATTAGTAATTCCAAGCATGCTAGTTAGGCAAGTCCCCAAATTATATACTGTGACATAACATCTTCCTTGATTAGTATGGGAAGAACTAAGATTTTACGTCTTTGGTAGAAAATAACCTAAGTTACCTGAGGTGATAATTGTTGGCTTCCAAAACTGTGCAAAAGATACTTGCACAGTATCTTTTGAGAGGAAGATTGAGTTGCATAATACAGCATTAGAAGATTTAAGAAAACTTTAAAGATCACAATACTTGTAAGTTTAATAGAACAGATGTATAAGAGCTTCTTAAGTACTTGCAAAGACTGTCAGTTGCTAACAATAGTACTTAAAAAGGAAATCAAATATAAAAAATTTATAAATGCAACTTTAAATATTTGTACATGTTCAATTAGCTAAGTCTGTAAATAGGAAGTAAATATTATTCAAAGATCACTTAGCAGTGATTTGCAAATCAAGTTTTAAAATGTAAAGAACTAGGTTTTTGATAATATAACTTGAATAAATCAAATATTAAAATAAAAATAAGAATGACTTTTTGGTGCCCCAAACCCTTCTGTTTCATCAGAAAACTCACAAGCAACAGAGTTTTCAGTTTCAAATTTTCAAATACGTTCTAATTTTTCCTAACTTTCCTCATAAGTGGAATTTCCTATAGGTCTCAGAAATAATCAGGGCACAGCACTGAAGTAGAACATTACTTCATGTCCACCTAAGAGAATTCAGTTATAACCTGATGTCTGTGCCCCACATTAACAGAAAAAAACCTTAAGGATCTCAGTACTATAACTACTGGAACAATATGGTTGGCAGACTGTTCAGAACCATGCATACAAGAGAATTTTCTGGTCCTAATTCCAGAAATAGCTGTTCATCGTTCGAGTTTTAATTCTATAGATGCTGTGACCCCATGATTGATTGTGTTTCCCTCTTGGCTGGTAGACATCTTAAGTGAAATCTTAAATAATCTACAGGAACCCACTGCACATACTTCATATACAAACCACCCCGTGCAGCATCTTCTCCTTCCTACTTTTATATCCCTCCACCCTGATTTCCCAGCTAATTCGTTTAGTCAGCTTACCTTAGCATAATCATATGCTGTCTTCCAATCTATAAAATTAGGATTCCACGGTGAACCAGAGCATATTTATAAAATATAAGAAACACTTCAAAACACAGCTATCTTGTGACATTTCCTTGAAAAGGAGCTACATTCCACATTTGGGTTAAAATTGTCTTGACTTCCAGAAGATCATAATCTACCTTTACAGTTCAATTGGCTTTTGAATAAAATTTTATTTTAATTGAATTTTATTCAAAAGCCAAAATACTCAAAAGCCAAAATAAAATATGAAGTAGCTTACTTTTCCTAAAATGAACAGAAAATTACTTAGCTTCTGAAAAAATAACTTGCTTTCCATCAAAACAACTTTAGATCTCTTCTAGCACTAATACATATTCTCAGTATGACTGAAGGGTCTGGTGACTTCTGTGAACTTATGAAGATGCAGTGAGAAACATGAACCAAGGAGAGTTGCCGTTTTGCCACTAAATACCTCCTTTTGAATGCCTCATTGATTTGTCAACAAAAGTCTTAAAGGCTTACACACAGACAGATGCAAAACTTGCACAAAACTAGACAGGCAATTTAGGTGCTTTGCTTTTTGAGTAAGAGAACAGATTTTGGCTTTAATGATATGCCAGAAAACAATCAATAAGTATCGATTTCTCATTTATTTGGCTTGTTCATTAAAATTTTCCACAGTGATTTACTGGGAATGTTCAACCTTTAATTAGTGCAATTCAATAGTATTTCATGGTCAAAATTACTTATTGGGGATCAAGAGTTACTGAAGGGACTTCCCTGGTGGTGCAGTGGTTAAGAATCTGCCTGCCAATGCAGGGGACATGGGTTTGAGCCCTGGTCCGGGAAGATCCCACATGTCGCGGAGCAACTAAGTCCGTGCACCACAACTACTGAGCCTGTGCTCTAGAGCCCACGCACCGCTACTGAGTCCACGCGCTGCAACTACTAAAGCCCACACACCTAGAGGCTGTACTCTGCAACAAGAGAAGCCACTGCAGTGAGAAGCCCGCGCACTGCAACAAAGAGTAGCCCCCGCTCGCCGCAACAGTGAAAACCCAACGCAGCCAAAAATAAACAAATAAATATTTTTAAAAATTACTGAAAATAATCTGTTCAGGAAAAATAAAAATTGTGAAAGTTTACCAAAAAATTATATCTATAGGCATGATAAAGAAAGCTTCAATCTAGTCAAGAATTCTCCCCTGCCCCAATTCAGAACTAAACAACATGACAGCATGGAATAATTACTTCGCTGCTCTGTATCTCATTCTCTTGTATAAGACACTCCTGATGATGTAGTGTAAGCATTCACTTTCCTTTTAATAACTTTCCATTTCATGAATTCTGACTTTAATCATGCCTTTAACTTTCTTTTAAAATTCTGGGTTCCAGTGCTAAAAGTGAATGTTTAATGTACTCTCAGACTCTATCAGGAAATAAATCAGATGCGGTGGTAGGAGTCTGGCCTGGCCTCATATCTACAGGTAGCAGAAAAGAGCCACTAACATTGAGGGCTCAGGGAAACACAAAGATAACACATAGTTACAGCCTCAGCAGAAAATAATTTCTTGGAGGAGTCCAAAGACCTCATGAACTTCCTTATCAATGTAAATGTCTGGCTGGTGCTGGCTTTTTTTCTTACAAATCTTAAACTAATATTTTAAGCCTAAAAATCTTTTGTGGTTTTTCTCATTCTCATCTTTTAATTATGCTACTTAATTTTTTTATTTTAAAATATTTTATTTATGCAGAAAAGTATACCATATATGTAAGTCATATAGAAATAGAAGGGGGAAAAAAAGACACCCATGTACCTACTATCAAGCCTAAGAAACAAAATTAGTACTTTTGAAGCCCTCTCTATGTCCCGTTCCTAGTTGTAACCCCTGTTTTTTTCTCCTAGTTATTCCACAAAAGTATCTCTAAAGAATATACTGATTAATTTTGCTTGCTTTTAAACTTTATACACATGGTAATGAACTGTACATAATATTCTTCAAATCATTTTTTTTGTTTGCTCAACATTACGTTGAAAGGTTTGACTAGAATTAATTAACTTTTTACTGTAGCTATTATGAATGATGTTGCTGTGCATTTCTGAACATGTCTCCTGGTACACAACAAGAATTTCTGGAGAGCATATATATACACAGGAGTGAACTTATTGGGCCATAGAATTTGTACATCTTCCATTTTACTAGATAATATCAAATTGTTTTAACAAAATAGTTGTATGAGTTTTCTCTTTTTCCCCTACATGCTGGCTATCACATATTACTGTGAAACTTTATCTTTGCCAATCATTTTATTTTTGTTAATGAGGTTGAATGTTTATTTATGTTCACCAATCTTTGGGTTTCCTCTTTTGTGAACAGATTGCTTATGTGTTTTGTCCATTTTTCTATTATGTTAGTTGTATTTTCTTATGATTGGGGTAAGTTTTAAGTATATTCTGGATAACGATAACAATCTTTTTTCTTAGTTACATGGGCTGTAAATATCTTCTCTCAATTTTTGGCTTCTCTTTCTATGCTTTTATAGTATCTTTTCACGATCAGATTTTCTTAATATTACTGTGGTCAAATTTATCAAACTTTTCTTATGATTTGGATTTTTTTGTGTTAAATAAGAGATCACATAAGCATTCTCCTACATTTTCTTCTAAAAGTTATAAATGTTGCTTTTCATATTTGAGACTACAATCCATTTGAAATCTGTTTCATGAAGGAATTCTATTTCATGAGATCCAATTTCATTTTTTTCCATTTGAATCGTCAATTTTCCCAGACATTTGTTAGTCCATGCTTGCCCCACTAATCTGCAATGTCAGTTTTGTATCATTCTCAAACTAACATGAATGGATCAGTCTGTTTCTGGACTCTATTCTGTTGCACTGGTCTACTTGTCAATTGCTGAGATTATACTACACTGTCTTAATACTACTGCTTTACAATGAATCTCAGCATCTGAAAGAACAAGTTCCCTGGGCTTCCCTGATGGCGCAGTGGTTGAGAGTCCGCCTGCCGATGCAGGGGACACGGGTTTGTGCCCTGGTCCGGGATGATCCCACATACGGCGGAGCGGCTGGGCCCGTGAGCTATGGCCGCTGCGCCTGCGCGTCCGGAGCCTGCGCGTTCGGAGCCTGTGCTCCGTAACGGGAGAGGCCACAGCAGTGAGAGGCCCGCGTACTGCAAAAAAAAAAAAAAAAAAAAAAAAAAAAAAAAAAAAAAAAAAAAAAAAGAACAAGTTCCCTCACCTTGGTTTTCTTCAGGAGTATCTTGACTATTCTGCGTCAAGTTGTTCTTCCACCTACATTTTAGAAACAACTTGTCATGTTCCAAAAAAAAAAAAAAACCCTGTTCAAATTCTGATGGAAACTGTATGGAATACATAGATTAATTTGGCATAATATCATTTTTACAATATTGAGGCTTCCTATCTCTTTTGATTTATATGGGTCTTCTTGAATGTCTTTTCATGGGTCTTGAGCTTCTTTTGTTAAATTCATACTAGCTACCTTATATTTTTTGTTGCTATCATAAATGGTAGCTTGTAAAAAATTACGTTTTTGGGGACTTCTCTGGTGGTGCAGTGGTTAAGAATCCGCCTGCCAATGCAGGGCATACGGGTTCGAGCCCTGGTCCAGGAAGATCCCACATGCCACGGAGCAACTAAGCCCGTGCGCCAAAACTACTGAGCCTGCGCTCTAGAGCCCGCAAACCACAAGTACTGAAGCCCGCGCGCCTAGAGCCTGCGCTCCGCAGCAAGAGAAGCCACTGCAATGAGAAGCCCAAGCACCGCAATGAAGAGTAGCCCCCGCTCACCGCAACTAGAGGAAAGCCCGCACGTAGCAACGAAGACCCAACACAGCCAAAAATAAATAAATAAATTTGTATTTTAAAAAGTTACATTTTTTGTTTGTCAGAGTTGACTGATGTCTTATGATTCTAAGAGCCATCCACCCTGCTAAATTCTTAATTCTAATGACCTGTAGGCTCGAGTTTTTTTATGTATTCAATTTTATTATCTGTGAATAATGATAGTTTTGCCTCTTTTCACTCCTTATATTTTTTTTATCTCTTTTGCTTGTCTACTACTTGCTAGGACCTCTAGGATAACATTGAATAGATGTGGTAATAAACATTTAGTGGGGGACTTCCCTGGTGGCACAGTGGCTAAGAATCCGCCTGCCAATGCAGGGGACACAGGTTCGAGCCCTGGTACGGGAACATCCCACATGACACGCAGCAACTAGGCCCGTGACCCACAACTACTGAGCCTGCACTCTAGAGCCCGTGAGCCACAACTACTGAGCCCACGTGCCACAACTACTGAAGCCTGCACACCTAGAGCCCGTGCTCCACAACAAGAGGAGCCACCACAATGAGAAGCCCGTGCACCACAACAAACAGTAGCCCCTGCTCACCGCAACTAGAGAAAGCCCGCATGCAGCAACAAAGACCCAATGCAGCCAAGAATAAATAAATAAATAAATTTATTTTAAAAAAATTTAGTGGTGAAATGTTAAAAATATTCCTAATTTTAAAGGAAATTCTTGATTTTAACATTTGACCACTAAATATGATGGTCGATAGAGACTTTTGTTAGCCTCACATAACAAGAAAGTTCCTATGTATTTCTAGCTTAATAAACTTTTTACCATGAATAACTGTTCAACTTTATTGTTTGTCTTCATCTAATAAAATGATTATATACATTTTTCCTCTAGTTAATGTGTGAATTATATGAGTTTTAAAATGTTGAACCAACGTTGCGTTTCTTACATAGACACAGTTGGTCATGATAATATATATGTAGACTTTAAAATACATTTCTGGATTCAACATTTACCTTTGTGAACAAGTAGGTTTTTTTTTTTTAAATAAAGAGAATTCTGGCCAGCCAGTGGGCATTCACTCCGCTCATCTGAGAGTAGAGGAGTAACTCTATTCCAGAACACAATAATGTTAGTTTAAACCTCAGAAACCTGTATTAACCCCATATCCATCCTAACTGTTAAATATACAGATCTATACTACATTAGCTACACAGAAAACCATACTCAAGGCATTTGCCAGGGAGTATAACCTCTAACATACTGACAATTTATATTTATTAAAAGCTCACAAAGAAGTACAACACTTGTATAAAAAGAATGTTTTCTTGTTTTTTTTGTTTTTAAGAAAAAACAAATCCCCAACGCTTTGAGGATTTTTATCAACTCTTTACTCAGTAATGCAGGTCACGCTCCAATTATGGAAGATATTTTTTTATGCTTAGTTGCAGTAAGGACTCATTCCCAAACAAAACAAGTCGTGACTTCACATGAAACCAATAAATGGATTTTTTTAATAAAAGGAAGACTGGCAAAAAAGCTTGCCCATTCAATTTCAAATATTGGTTATAAGGTATAGCCACTGATATTCTTTCATGTTTAGAAATTCTTTGTCATTATTCAAAAAATCTTGTGGTTTTTTTTGCGGTACACGGGCCTCTCACTGTTGTGGCCTCTCCCGTTGCGGAGCACAGGCTCTGGATGCGCAGGCTCAGCGGCCATGGCTCACGGGTCCAGCCGCTCTGCGGCATGTGGGATCCTCCTGAACCGGGGCACGAACCCGTGTCCCCTGCATCGGCAGGTGGACTCTCAACCACTGCGCCACCAGGAAAGCCCCCCAAAATGTTTTTAATCATGCTAATAAACTTGTTTACAAACAAACCCCCCACAACAGTTGAATGGGGACATCTTAATGAATAGTCAATCCATCCTCTCCAGCAAATATTCTAAATTTTATCTGTAGGTAACCACACAAAGAATAAAGTTAATATAGGAAAAAATAAGTAAGAAAAGAAATCCCCACTTGATTAATCCAAAAGAAGGCAAGAAAGCAGATAAAAAGAACAAAGAAAGATTTTTTGTTAGATTAGAAACAAATAGTAAGATGTTAGATTTAAACTCAATATATCAGTAAAGTTAAATAGCAATGTTCTAAATGCATCTTAAAGACTGAGAAAATTTTTTAAAAGCAAGATTGAGACTGTAATAGAAATAAACAACTAGCCATTGCTTATAAAAGACATGGAAAATTTGTAGTAAAAGAATGGAAAAAGATACCACACAAACACTTACTAAAAGAAAGCTGATACAGCTCCTCAAATCTCAAACAAAATCAATAACAAGGTGAATTACTAGAAATAAAGAGGGACATTTCCTAATGATCAGAGGTCAATCTACCAAGAAGATATAACGATTCTATATTGTATGTATCCATTAACATCACCTCAAACACATAAAGCAAAAACCGACATAACCAAAAGAAGAAACAGATGAACCTACAATTATAGTGTTATTTTTTGACGCATCTCCCTCATAACACATTCTAGAAGTTTTGAATATGGTTAACAAATTTGACCTGACATACATGACAGAGCACCTGAGCAGCAACTTAGGTCAACAGAGAGCTAAGTACCACCATTTCTTATACATCCTCTCCTCTCAGTAATTTAAATTGCTTTTACTGAACAGTACATCGTATATTTATGTGATGCCATTAGTCCACACTGAGGTTCACTGTGTGAAAATGCTCTTATACAATCATCAGTGGATCTACTGTAAGGATGTTATCAATATTAATATCACTGCTCCAAATCATGCATTATTTGTACCAATAGTTATACTTCTCTTGAGCAGATGGTTTGTCTTAATCTTATGAACACTGTGTAGAATGTAATGGACCAGGGTTTCCATCTCCTTCTGATGACCAGAAAGTTTACAGCCAAATTAAAGACTTAGCTTCAGAAATAATATAAATATGGTATATACACTTGTAGCATCATATCTGGTTCTACTCTGTCCTCATCCTCATTGTTCTCCTTTATCTTGCCACTTTCAATTCACTCTATCCTGTCATATAAAGGTGTCGCTCCAAGTTATTTCTAGACAGTGCATGATGAATGAAATATAAGAATTTAAAAACACACAGGTGGTGAAAAAGGCAAATACCCTTAATGGCAGTTGTTTACTTCCCCTTGCTCTTCCTGATAAAGACTTTATTTAAATATGAGTAAGTTACAAAAGAACGATTCAATTCAGGAAAATCAGATTCAGTGCAAACCAATAAGCTAACAAATGGGTCACAATAAGCAAATACCATACGATAGGGCCTACTGACCAAAGAATTAGCTGGCCTGAATATCTAAGCAGGCTCAGAGCTCTACTGATATGTCCACAAATCCCAGGTTTGGGACGATGCTTACTGGGTTCAGGATTCAAATGTGGACTACTATCTGAGATCTACTTTTAAGAAATCTGGGGCCTGAGACTTCCCTGGTGGTGCAGTGGTTAAGAATCTGCCTGCCAGTGCAGGCGACACAGGTTCGAGCCCTGGTCCAGGAAGATCCCACATGCCGCGGAGCAACTAGGCCTGTGTGCCACAACTACCGAGCCTGTACTCTAGAGCCCATGAGCCACAACTACTGAGCCGTGTGCCACAACTACTGAAGACCTCGCGCCTAGAGCCGGTGCTCCGCAACAAGAGAAGCCACCGCAATGGGAAGCCCGCACACCACTACGAAGAGTAGCCTCCACTCACCGCAACTAGAGAAAGCCCGTGGGCAGCAATGAAGACCCAATGCAGCCAAAATACAGCTACTGAGCTTGCGTCTCTCACTAGAGAGCCTGCATGCCACAAACTACAGAACCGAAGCACCCTGGAGCCTGCGCACCACAACTAGAGAAAAGAAAACCCGCACAATGCAACTAGAGAGAAGCCCGCAAGCCACAACGAAAGATCCTGCATGCCGTAACTAGGACCCGATGCAGCCAAACATAAATAAATAAATAAATAACAAATCTTAAAAAAAAAAATATCAGGATTGACTAATTCCAGCCACAATTTATTATGAAAGTCTCGACTTTCCTATAATCCTCTATCTTGCAATTTGTCTTTTTTCTTCTTGCACAGTTCTCATTAGAGTTAAGAAATAGTAAGTAACTAAAAGAACTAAGGATAAAATGCTTTATATACCATCTTCCATGTTCATACTTTGGAGAAGATAACTTGCAGTGTTATCTAATCAGTGCCCCACTGGCTGAGTAGATGGGTGTGAAATAAAAGAAGCATTTGGTACTAATGCCCAAACTTCAAAGGGATCCTTGAATTACACTTACAAACCTAGCAGTGACCCAGTTCCTGTTATGCCTCAAAACTATTAACGGTATTGCTTTGGATTTCCTGACTTCCTATGATTTCAGCCTTTTCTGGGGGCAAAGAGTTCCTATCAGTTGTCTAGGAGAAGCAGCAGACTCCAGAAAACCAGTACAGTTCAGTTGAAGAGTTAAGAAAATGGGCTGTGGAGCTGGATGAGTCCAGCTCCTGGTTCTACCGCTTGCTCATTGAGTGACCTTGGACAGATGGTTTAATTTCTCCATCTGAAGTTTCCTGATCTGTAAAATGGGATGACAGCAATACTACTTCTTAGGGTTGTTGTGAGGATTAAATGAATTGCTGTAACTTAAAACACTGCCTGGCCCGTAGAAACACTACATCAGTTCCCAAGAATAATTTTTTTAAGTGAAGTATGGTTGATTTACAATATTGTGTTAAAGTATTGTTTGTTATCACTATTGCTGACTTTGCAAATGTTATCTTTTTCCATTAAAAGAGTTTTTAATTTCTGAGAAAAAACAAAACTGTTAATGGGTCACAATGCTTACAGAATTAAGTATAAGCTCTTCTTCCGGCATCCAAAGACTACTTTTACTCCAAGAACACCCTATGACACACTTTTAACAAAAGGTCCCACTTTTAACATAAGGTCTATGAATCAGGAAAAAAATTATTCTAATTTTATTCACTTTTTTCTCTTCTTCAAACTCCCTCTCATCTCTTAAAATGTTTCTATCATCTATTTGTTTCATACCAAACCCTTCACCTGCCTCAGGAAGAGCATGGTATTTAAGTGAGTTTTTTAGAGAAGTTAATCAAACTACGACTACAACCCTTTTTCCTACAAAGATCTCTCTAACATGCCTGTTTTCTGCTCTTTTTCTAATCCTGACTTGAATATCTGAGTGGCCACAGACATTTCTAGTCACTTCGGGGCCTTTGGATACAAGGTAGAGAACTCTTATACAGACCAGCATTACTCAGACACTAAGATATTATAAATATGAAACATGGCAGTGGGACAAAACTGTCATTTTTCACATCCTGGAACACATGTAAACTAATATCTGACCAGCATACTGGTGGAAACTAGAAGGGATTTAGAGTTTGTTTCATCTCTTGGTGAAAAAACATTGTTATAGTTGCTTTATGGATTTTAAGAAAAAAGTATCAGAATGTGTTAAATAATATATTTGTATATATAATCTGCCAACTTTTTTTTTTTTTTTTTTTTTTTTTTTTGGTGACCAGGGATTGAACCCGGGGCCCTCAGCAGTGAGAGCGTAGAGTCCTAACCACTGGACCTCCATGGAATCCCCAATCTGTCAACATTTTAATGAGATACTTGAGTAGGCTTAGTTTATAGAAAGAACCATACATATGATGTTTGGATATAAATTTAACTGTGGCAAATTTTTGCATGGT
This sequence comes from Phocoena phocoena, assembly GCF_963924675.1. Lineage (NCBI taxonomy): Eukaryota > Metazoa > Chordata > Mammalia > Artiodactyla > Phocoenidae > Phocoena > Phocoena phocoena. The sequence continues at coordinate 47,663,227 of NC_089227.1, forward strand.
TTGAAAAGCGGTTTTATCACTCTAAAAATGTACAATAATTTAATATCGAGAGTCACATAATTAATCCATCCCCAGTTGGGACTCTCATTCCTAGAAGATGATGAGTTCTTGTGGAGAAGCAGCTGCTTACATGCTCTTCCTTTCCTCCTCTTACCTTTCTGCCTCCTTCACTCTCTCCTTCCTTTTCTTTCACATTTCATTCTAACATAGATTTTCACTGACCTATAACTGATAATCCTTTTGCTTCACTGAGCTGCCTCAGACCCAAAAAGATGCTAAACCACTCATCCTATCAATAAAACACTCCAGTGCTTGGAAAACAAATCAGAACTGGACAGTCCACAGGAGGTGGGGAGGTAAAGCACTGCACCTCAAGGGCGCAGACTAGCAGAACTGACTTCAACCGCTGTACCCATCCTGTTGCAAAAAGGTGTGTGTTGGGGGGGAGGGTGATCATTAAATACCAAATGGCTTGCGTTTGGTCCGCTGCTTTACTTCCTTTTCTGAACCTCTAGGACTTCAGTGTTCCCTAGCAACAGAAGCAAAGGATCAATTTAGAAAAGTGCTTTCCAGAGCATTCCTATCTAGCTACTGACCAAGCCATTTTAGTTTATGTGATCACGCAACTGAAATTCAAGGAGATTTATCACTGACTGTCCTCGGCAGCAAAACTGGAAGAGTACCGCTTGATATGTATGCTACTAATGTCTGAGATGACTGATTCCACCTCTACTGCACATGCATGGATTGGTTTCAGGAAGAATTAGTAGTCTCTGCATCTCACCGTGAACCGACAGTGTTGCTAGGGAAACTGGTAATTATGTGGCAAAATGGAGGGTGCAGAAGAGAAGAAAAAGGGTTCAGAAGAGATGTAAGGTTTTAATCCAAATCAGCATGTTTATAGTATAGTTTGCTGATATTCTGCAGTCATATAATTTAATAAATACCATTAATTATATGTTTGACAAGATACAGATTTCTGAACTAAAAGAAATGAGCAGAAATGAATAAGACTCTGGAAAGCTACTGGTTACTGATCATACTTTGTGTATGGCATAGCAGGAATATATATTTATTATAAACTACGACGAATTTGAAGAATTAAAATATTCAAAAAGGTGAAAAAAACACATTGATTTGATTTCTGACTTTTTAAAGAAAACAATCTTATCGAGTTCCAGATATAAAAATTGTAACTCCATAAAAGCTCTAATAAAATTTCTTTTTTTCACCTCAAACACCCTTTAGGGTGGAGAAGAAAGAAGTGTTGCCATTTTGATATTATACATAGTAAAAAACCAAGCCAGAGAAGTTGAATGACCTTCCTAAAGTCACATACCTCTTCAGTTAGTGGTAATGTTGGTGCTAAATACTCTTCTTTAACTGCCTGGGAGGCATTATTTACAGATTATGTCTTAGTAAGGGAAAACACAGCAAAAGGATATAAACTTAGTGAACAGATGCAAATCTCTAAATACCACTTTCCTTTTAAATGAAAATTTCCAATACTTTTCACTTTCAACGGCTAAGAGTTTAGTTCTGAAAGTTAATGATATGATATAAACACTTGTTTATCAGGAAAATCTCATTGGAGACATTTTAAAATGTGCGAAAGAGCATCAAAGAATTAAACAGTTCATTAGTGATCACAGTTTTACTGCATGTCAAACCACTGCCTGTGAGTTGTCAGTCCCTTCACGACTGCTGCCACATGACATTCTTTTATTTTCACTTTTTCTAAGGTCTACTAGGTACCTATTTTAAAAGATGAAATAAAAAGTTTTATGTCCGCCTGTGCATTTATTGTTATAAATTCTTATACATTCTCTAATTTATAAATACACTATACGTATTAAAACATTCATACACATTCTTATACACACAGTCTATGCACGGGCGTGTGTGAGGGAAGCAAATAAGTGATTTATTTATGGTTGGTGTATGAAAGAAGACAGCCATTCACAATACAAAATGCTTCCCGTGTTCTGGTCTGATTTGGTCTCTGACAGGAAAGAATGAGACATATACACAGGACATCGAGGTAAAAGCAGAAAACTACACAGAACTTCTTAGTGAATTCCAAGTGCTAGAAGTCAGCCTTCTGATGTTATGAAAAAGATCTTCTTTCTAGGGACTTAAAAATCACTCATTTTAAGCCTTACTAATTAATACTTAAGTAGTGTAACTCACCCTATATGGGACGAGCTATCAATTTAAGGCAGTTTATTAAGCTTATCAATTTTATGGTGGTTTAAAAATAATATCTGACTTGTCCGATTTGGAATTTTGTTAATTCTTTACATCAAAGATTTATTTTTGATAAGATGAGAGAAAAATTATAACTTCCTAATTTGATAAGCCCGTTTTTCTTTCCCACAGCAGGAAGACTTTTTCAACTTTTAAATCTCTGAGTTAAAAAAAGAAGAATGTAAGGCCAAATTTTACAGTCATTAAAAACATTTTTTATGGTTAGGTTAAACAAACCTTGACTTAGGCCATCTTGACAAGGTGTCTGCTTGACATCCAAGTTCTCCAAGGTATCTCCCTTAGAGACCTCACTAAGAGATGTTCTTCTCTCAAAGATGTTGTTGTTATTGTTGACTTGAGTCCCATTTTGCTTCAGTAGCCTGAACACCTCAGCTTCCAAATCTCTAATCTAAGAGAGAAAAAAAATATCCATTCATGAAACCCTAAATCAGCACTTCTCTCCAAGCACTAGGCAAAACTACCCTATTCTTTTTTTTAATTTTTATTAAAATATAGTCGATTTACAACGTTGTGTTTAATTTCTGCTATTTAGCAAAGTGACTCAGTTATACATATATATACCCTTTTCAAATTCTTTTCCATTATGGTTTACCACAGGATATTGAACATAGTTCCCCGTGCTATACAGTAAGACCTTGCTGTTCATCCAACCTATATATAATAATTTGCTTCTGCTAATCCCAAACCCCCAGTCCTTCCCTCCTCAACCCTCCCGCCTCTTTGGCAACCACAAGTCTATTCTCTATGTCTGTAAGTCTGTTTTTGTTTCATAGATATGTTCATTTGTGTTGTATTTTAGATTCCACATGTAAGTGATATCCTATGGTATTTGTCTTTCTCTTTCTGACTTACCTCACTTAGTGTGATAACCTCTATTATTTCATTCTTTTTAATGGTCCATTGTATACATGTACCACATCTTCTTTATCCATTCATCTGTCAATGGACATTTAGGTTGTTTTCACATCTTGGCTATTGTAAATAGTGCTGCTATGAACATGGGGGTGCATGTATCTTTTCAAATTATACTTTTGTCTGGCTGCCCTATTACTCAGTGGCTTTGAGCATATAACTCACCCGTACTTGCAGGCCTTGAACTTCCACAAGATGAGCTTTTTCCAAATCTTCTATTTTCTTTCTTTCTGCTTCCTGTCTTTTGATGAAATCAAGTTCTCTTAAGAAGAAAATAATAGATCTCATTGCATCAAACACTCAATAAATGAGGAAACGTAAAAATTCTTATCAGAAGCAATGAGCTGCACAGTGAAATAAATAACTACACAGCTGTTTAAATAAACAAAACCCAATCACAGAGAAAACGTATCTAGTAACGAAAGCAAATAAAATGTCTTAATGGGGGCTTCCCTGGTGGCGCAGTGGTTGAGAGTCCGCCTGCTGATGCAGGAGACACGGGTTCGTGCCCCGGTCCGGGAAGATCCCACATGCCGCGGAGCGGCTGGGCCCGTGAGCCATGGCCGCTGAGCCTGCGTGTCCGGAGCCTGTGCTCCGCAACGGGAGAGGCCACAACAGTGAGAGGCCCGTGTGCCGCAAAAAAAAAAAAAAAAAAAAATGTTTTAATGGATTACAAAGTAAAGAAAAATGCTTTGATTCTGCTTACTAAGATTTTCATCTGTAGCTCCTGACTCTAGAGCACCCGTTCATATTTAGATAGAAACTACTGAACTAATGACCCATGTTGGACAATTTAGTGGAGATAATTACATGTCAAGTAGATATAATTCCACATTTATAAAGTCATTTACCTAGTAAACTGATGGAACTGGATGGTAAGAGTTTTAAAAAGATAATTATAATAAGATTGCTTCCTATAAATGGCAGTAGAGGGGCTGTTGGGTCAGAAACACTGAGGGGGAGCTGTCACTACATACCTGAGGATAATATGGGGAGAAGGAGAAATACCTCCATTTTGAGAGTCTGGAATGCAATATGCAAATTTGGTAGAATTTATTATAAAATTATTACATGAAATAGAGTTAGGTATATTTTTGGTAAAAAGAGTTAAAACAGTGATGTACTGAATTCATGGTCATAAGAACAATTCTCCCCTTTCTAATACACTTTTTATAGCAATATCTTTTAAACATTACAAACATTATTTCCATGATAGGAAATAACAGTTACGGTGACTCTTACATATATGCTTAGCTTTTTAAAATCTTTTTGCAGTACGCGGGCCTCTCACTGTTGTGGCCTCTCCCGTTGCGGAGTACAGGCTCCGGACGCGCAGGCTCAGCGGCCATGGCTCACGGGCCCAGCCGCTCCGCGGCATGTGGGATCTTCCCGGACCGGGGCACGAATCCGTGTCCCCTGCATCGGCAGGCGGACCCTCAACCACTGTGCCAACAGGGAAGCCCTATGCTTAGCTTTTAAGGCTTGACATAGAAGGCCAGATGAGATACTGGTGCTACTTTCTATTATTCTAGCTAGCCATAAGTAACTGTTGAAAAAAATCCGTAAAAATCTCCCTGGTCAGTCTCCCTGAAATTACACCAAGATTCAACAGATGGAAGCAAAGCAGCATCAGCTCAGAAATAGCAGTTGAAATTTAAAAGCAGAGTGTGGTGATGGTCTCTTACTGCACTGAACCAAGGCCCTTTTGATTCTCTCAACAGCTGAAAGAAGGAAACTGGCAGGGCAGGAGGTCTTGCTAGTCAATATTTACACTATCTGTAGTGGGAAAATTCTGAAGTTAACTGATTCTAAGAATAGACATAGAAGCAGCCTCATCAAGGCCCCAGTTGCTGCTTTGTAAGTACTTTATCCAATAGTCATTCTGCATGACTTCAGCTAGGCTTCTTGCTTCTAAATCACAGATGTTTCAAAAAGGATAGAGGTTCAAATGGTTTAACAGTTACTATTAATGATTAACAACAACAACAAAACAGGAGGTTGCCAAAAAATTATAGAAGAAAAACTATAATCGCATATGAAAAATGATGCAAGAGATTTCTAAAACTTAATGTCTATTTATGCATTACCTATGCTCCTTAGGGGCATGACTCTGAGGCCACCTTTTCTTTTCCACTAGATATTATGAAATTACTGGATGTAAACCTTCTTTAGATACACATAACTATTCTTTAGTCATTGGAAGCTGCTTACTTTTGTTGAAAATCCTTGATCAGTTTCTTTGCCTTGTTGTACTTCTTTTCCAAGGCTTGATACTGGCTTTGAGTCTCTTTGAGGTGCTCATTCACCGTGTGGCATAACGTTTGAGCCTCAATCCAGTAGCTCTCCAACTTCAACATTCTTTCTTTATTCTCTTCTATATTCTGCTGGAGCTGGGTTTTTTCTAGTTCCCACCTCACTTTCTCATTTTCTGCGGCTTGTAGCTGGACAAAGCAAATATCAAAGCAAGCATTATCTGGGTACTTCTGTAGCAAAAATCCCTCATATTTTTATAGTGTATTTTAAATTCCATTGTTACATATATTCAAATCATCAAACACACTGAGATGAGAAGAGCAAGTATTATTTTCATTATTACACAGATTATGAAATGGAGGCCTTGAAAAGTGAAAATGTTTGTACAAGGTCACGCATCTGATAAATGACAAAACATGGATCTGATTCCAACTCCCATGATCTTTCCATCACACTATGTGGTGTATGAAATTCTCCGAGCAGGAAAAAGTGTTTTAGAGTTTGATTCTATCCAATGAACTTCAACACGCTTTCTTTTAGAGTTTTTCTTTTTTTTTTTTTTTTAACATATAATTATAAATGAAAAGTTAACTAAAAAGGGAGTGGGGAGAGGCAAGCTGGGAGGGAGAGAGGGGCAGAAGCACACAGTATGGCCTAATGGATAAGAGGGGGACCGTGGAGTCATACAGTTTAGATTTGAATTCCAGGCTCTGCCATTATTGGCCTTTAAACCTTGGACAAGTAACTGAAGTCCTCTAAGACTAAATTATGTTATCTTTAATCAGAACTGTGATATAACACATCAGCATGCTTGGAACAGCTCCTTGGGCATAATAATCTGATAAAAGTGATTTTTACTTTGTTTCTATCCCTTTTGATGATATTATCACATCTTTTATTTCAACTGACATGAACATAGCTTGTAGCTCATTATTTTGCTGACACTGTTCTGAGTTTCTAGAGCCTAATAAATCCTGATTTGAATAAAAGTATAAAAGACAGTGTGAGTAAAAATATAAATGATTGCTGAATTAATTTAAATCTCTCTGATGGGACAGAAAGGCAGCTTCTCGTGGTTTCTGCTTTCAGGGAAGCTTAGGAACAGACAACACACTGGTCCAAATCCCTCATTTCTGAAGAAATTCAAGACTGATCTCTCAGGTAAGGGGTCAAAGGTCATTTATTCACAATAACCAGCTAACCTTTAAATGAGTGCTTCATCTACTTCACATGCCTCTGTTAAAGTTCAAAAGGATGCAGAGGCATTATAAACTATCAATTTTCAAAATCTAAAACATTCCAAAATCATTCGGAAAGTGGAAATATATATTTTTATGTATATTTTAAACTAAACACATTGGCAAAACAGGTTACAAAGTAAAAAGTAGTCAAAAACATTTCAAGATTAGGAATTCTATTATCAACTTGGATATAAAGAGTCATAGTAAAACAAGCTAATCTATGGCTATTATATGCCAATATAATATTGAGAAAAATATAAAATACTAATTTATAGAATTTTCTAGATTAAATATCTAACACATAAGCTTTGTTAAAGCACTTGCAATCCCAGGTGAATCTTTTTCCCTGATTGTACCTAACTAAAAAAAAATCTTCTATTCTTCCATTCTATGACAAGAAACATGGCAATTTAAAACAGGACTGGGTATTTGCTGCATCTTTTATTAAGCAATGTTTTGTGTTTGAGTTGTTTATTTACCAACCACTACTAATTTAAAACTTATTATTCACAGAGCTTGGTTGAAACCATGAATGATGTAGAGACATGTTTTGACTAAAGAGCTGCAGAGTTATTAGCTAAAAATACCATTTAACCAAAATAGCCTTGCTAATTCATCTCCATTTAAAACACATGGAAAAACCAAAACAAGTGTATCTAATGTGAACAGGGAAACGGACTGTTAGTAGTGTGAGAACAATTATGTCTCAATTTTTAAAAGACCATAAAAAATAAAGATTATTGTGTTTTTAAAGTAACTCAAAAGATATTTTTAAATCTTTGAAATTATGTACTTGATAAAACTAAACACTGTTCAAGAAACTTACAAGTACCTTATAATTTACCAATTAAAAATGCCCTTCTGAATTATATATTATTTCATATATAAACTAAAAACATATACTCCTTTAATCAAGACCTATATTTCCCCACAGATTTAAATAACATGAACTAAACTTGTCTAAAGATTTCTGGTAGCACCTGGCACCTAAAATAAATTATTCATATATTAATTAAATTTCATAATATTTAATTACTAGACATTGGAAGTTTTCTCTGTGAAAGATAAGTAATGTGCTATGTTAAAATACATTATCTCTGATGAATAAGTTAAAAATAATTAAACATTTAAGATAAGATAAAGAGATACAGTATAACGGCTTGTGCTTAAGGAATTAGTGGTCAAAATGTAATTTGGATTCTTGAACTATTATAAACATTTACTTTTTAATTTAATTTAATTTATTTTTTTAAATAGCAGGTTCTTATTAGTTATCCATTTTATACATATTAGTGTATATATGTCAATCCCAATCTCCCAATTTATCACACCACCACATAAACATTTACTTTTTGAGGAAAGCTCAGAGGGAACGGGCCACATGTGTGCAAATATGTAATTTAAAAATACTGTGCTATTTTCACTGAGGGGTATGGTGGTGCTGACCCCCTAAGAGTATGCACTGGCAGGATTTTCCGCTAACAGTGGAAATGAATCTCTCACATTTGTATTCTTTCAAATGCACAGAAACAAATTCCTTTAGTCCTCGGGTTGAATTTATTCATAGCATCTGAAGTTTAAAAAGTACAATTCAAACATCATGTATTGGTGCTTACCTTGGTCTTCAATTTTTGAATCTCTGCTTCTGTAACTGCATGTTTGATTTGCAACTGAAAATGGAAAAGGAAGAAAAAATCTGAACTAAGTGTATCTATATTTTTAAAGCTTCAGCAGCTAGCAGAATACCTTATTATATAGCTGAAGGCCTAGAAAAGTGCTGCAATGCAGCAGGTTGTAAATTAAAATGTCTAGTGTGTAAAATGACTCTAGGTGCAAACTAATTAAACATGGGGTTTATGGCTCACACTCCCTAACATCAGATTAGGTTACGAATTTAATTGCTCAGGGACCAAAGAGAAGGAAACACATTTTCTTGCCCTCTTTGCAGCTCTTCCTTTATGATTTGAGGGTCAAGGAATTGTTTCCTTGCAGTCTTGTGGATTGAACAAGCCTCGGCAGGCAAGTCAGCCCGTGGCCGCGGGAAGCTTCAATTCCAAATCTGGAAGAAAGGTGGCGCTCTGGTTCCGTGAGTCGCACGCATTTTAGGCTTAGCAGCTCTTTTACAGCTCAGGCTACTGCAAAGCTGGAGAAGAGGATGATGCAGTCCCGCGGCGAAATCTGTAATTTTTTTTTTTAATTGCAGGAAAGTACAGATCTAGTTTTCTGTCCTTTAAAAGATCTACTCCTATTGAGGACCTTAGACCCCCACCCCCAAAGCTTCAGCTACAGTTTATTCTCCTGAGAGCCACCATTTAGACTTGTTTTGCTTCTCCCCTCCCCCCCCCTTTTTCTTCAATAGGGAAGAAAAACGAAGGAAACGTTCATTCCTTAAGGGATAAATAAGTACACCAAAATTTACGGAAAACTTTTTATGTGTTGAAAATCACTTTTCTAAAATCCTTGGGGCCAGATGGTTTTGGAATTCCGAGTTCTTTCAATTTCAGAAATGCAGTAAAATGCATTTTTCCATAAATTGCTTTTTGCCCACAGCAGGGTCTGTGGAGGCAACTCTGTAATGAGACACATGAATATGTTTGCCACCAAACATGTGAATATTCTCACTAAGGGAGGTACCTAAAGACTGTAGCATCCTGTCAGTTTCGGTCAGATTTACTACCCAAGTGATTGTTCCACAAAATTATTTTAAAAAACTGTCTCAGAGCATTTTGAATTTAGGATTGTACAGAGGGACTGTAAACTTCCCATATTACTGTAATCAAATAAGTCCAAGATTTTCTTATCAGAAAGACGGCTAATGAAAAGACAGAAATGTGAACCTTTGGAGATCACACCACCTCATAACCCTCAGCTTTCTCTCTGGTTTGTAATCTGTACTTCCTTGGTTTTCACCTGGCCAGCAGGGGCGTATGGGAAGGATGACGAGGGAAAGAAGTTAGAATCAAGGACAGGGTTCATTCAACACCCTTAGATGCTGATGAATAAAAGCCCAGAAACTGAGAGGCCCCACGCTCCCTGCAAAATGCCCCCTCCGGGATGCTTTCAGCTTTCCGGGCTCTGCAGCTACAGCTCTGCTCCTGCTGAGGGGTGACCTTGAAACTTTCAGATGTGATTCTGCCCCACTCTCCTGCTTTCAGACCTGGTCACTCTTGCCTCTTCGGCTCTTGCTCCTTTCACCCTCCCTGTTCCCAGGGCCTTCTGTGCTCTAACAGTCTCTAAAGAGGAAGTACTCTGTTAGCACAGTGTCTAGCATAGAGTAAGTCCTCTATAAAGTTAGCCAAGACTAAGAATGATTTGAAGAACTCAGATGTGATTACCCTAACTCTACTTCTCAGTTAAAAGCGCTAAATGCTGTAAAATGTTGCACCTGAAATAAAAGCCCTCTGGTTCTAAGCTGAAGAGTAGCAAGAAATCAAAAAGGCAGACTTTTTGATGAACACCGCAACTAGGAGGAACTGCCGTATCTTATTTTCTCCGTGGTTAACTCCCTGTAGGGTAATATATTGCAATACAACTTGCTGGGACTTTGGATTTTCTTTGTTCAAATCGCCATGTTCTCTAGCAAGCTACTTCTCTGGGCCCCGGTTTCCCATATGAAAAATGAGAGGGCTAGGTGGGAAGAACCCCAAGGCCCCTGTAAGTACTCCAGGTGTGACACTTACGAAATGAAGGGCCTGGAGATGGTTGTCAAGGCGGCAGAGTCTAGGAATTCTCGTTCCAAGCCAGCATTTTCATCCCTATGAATGCATACACTAGACTAATCCGCTGGTGTGTGGGACAAACTGACGTGAAACTGCGAAGAAGCCAAGTTGATTTTCAGTTATCCTGCCCCTCCCATCTTAGCGAAACAGATAACAGAAGACAGCTGAACTCGTAAGCGGTGAGGTGAGGACACTGATAAAAGCTTGAAGTGTTACTCGGTATAGCCCAATCCTTTAGCTACAGGAAAGCAGAATGAGGTCTGTAAATTCAGACATTATTCAGAAGATGGACAAAGGTTTTAGTGTGAGGTTTCCCCCAGTACTCATAAGGCTGAAAATTATAGATATGTGATTATTTTAATCCTGCATGCACATGAAGAGAACTTCTACAAATCCACCACTATTAACAGGAAAAGCAATAAAAATAAACTAATCTAACACTTTCATTTTATATAGGAAGAAACTGTGTTTCAGTAGTTTAAGCTGCAGAGCTAGTAAGTGTCAAAGCCAGGTTTTACGAATTCCAGTCCACAGTCCTCTCCTCTAATACTAAGTTTCTTACATTCGTAGGACCCTTTTTCCCTTTTTTCATCATCTTCCTCACTGCAAATGAATCTGTAAGCGAGGCAGGACAGGCACTGTTAACCTCGCTGTTCAGACAGGGAAAGAGGCTCAGAGAAGTTACATGGCTTCTTCAAGTTCCCAGCAGAAGCAGGTGGTGGAATGGAAATTATCCCAGGTCTGACTCCACCTACCTCTGTTCCTCCCTTCCTTATGCCCCTCATCTGAACCAGCTTTGGAATACATTTTTCATTTGATCATCACAGAAACCCTGAGGCATATGTGATCATTGTGACCTCCCAGATGAGAAACTAGGACTCCACCTGGAAACCACGGATCACTTCTGGTAGGCTGAGTATTCTGGCACTACATACAACATGGTGCTCAGTCAGCTGTTATGAGTCATGGAACTTAGAAAGAAATCTCTCCCTCATTATTCAACCAGCATTTACTGAATGAGACTGTGTGCCAGGTGCTGTGCTAGTTGTTGAGGATACACGAAAGCGACATAGAACCTAACTTCGAAACACTTACTACAGGGAAATTAATATGTACCACCTCCTGAGAGAAGTTCCCAGATGCCTCAAAAAAATCTTGGAGAGAAACTTCAGGTGACCTGCGGCTTCGGCCTACTATGGACCCTGCCTCCCAGGCAAAGTGGGCACGATGGGCCTGGGATACCTCCATTTCACGAGCAAGAGGAAACTGCTGTTCAAAGAGGTGAAGTGACTTGACAAAAGAAGCACAGTGCATACAAAGTTGAGTTTTCTTATTCTAGAGCAGTTCTCCTTTCACGTTTAATAGGCTTTCCAGAGTACAGCTGTAAGGGTTTGCAGACAACCCCCGAGACTGGTCAGGCTGACTGCAGGGGGCAGGGTCTACAGGGCTGGTTAATAGAAACAGAGCCTGAAATACCTGTTGGACCTTTTGGGCTTCAGAGAATCTAGGTTTGGTGAAAAGACTTGGGAAGGGAGGATACAAATAAAAAGAAAAGGTTAAGGACTGCAGGTCAGTGTCTCTCAACTTATAAGATCAATCTCTTTCATCTCTTCTGTCATCTTGAACATGAATGGCATCAATATCCACCACAGGATTACAGCACAAATAAACACACACACTCCTATGGAGAACAGGAGCTCTCATATAACATTCTGCAGGTGTACCTGCTGTGTTTATTTTCTGTTTATTTCTTTCAAAAATATGAGTACAGCACATGTACTCACATCACTGAATCAATATAATCCAAATATAACTGCACTAGAAATAGAAACATCCTTACGCATAAACGTTGTAAAACCGAACTTCTGCACTCTTTACTTATCCTGTGCAAGCATGAAAAACATTTTTCTTTAAAAAGGAAAAATGTTATCTTCGCAGGAAAGATTTTAAGGGCGCTCTTGTACTGGAGATTTTACGGATAAGAGCGACATTCTCTGTTTTTACTTTAGAAGGGCAAAATAATAACTGATATTTGCATACAACTTTATGAAGTAGTTTCAGCATTGGAATCAGAATTTTTACAATGATCTCTGTGATAATTTGACTGCAGTCTGTCTTACCCATGACAGTGTAAGTTCCACAAAAGAAGAAATAAGTGCTGTTTTTGCCTATACTTCGGTGCTGTTAAAATGAAACTATGCCATATTGCTTTATAATTTCTGCTCAAAGGTTTATATATGGTACCTACCTTTATATTAACAAAAGTCTTTTTCTCAGGAAACATTATGCAAAACTAGCTGAAATCAGCTGACTGAATGATATTGTAACCTCATGTGAATGGAACACTAACTGCCGTATGTGCAGTACAGGGTCACTCTCTAAGGAGGTGCCATAAACTGGTTATTGATGGTGAAGGTGCTGGATGTAGGTGACAGCCTGTAATTACAGCTACTCTTTAAGTATCTGTTTCTCGTTAAGTACATAACATTTTTTACCTTCTCTACATATTAATGGGAAGTTCCATAAAGATTACTATCTAATGCATTAATAACTTCTTCTAGATTACTTTTCATAGATTCTCTATGACTTAAGTAAGCAAAATAACACAATTTTTTACACTCCATATTTTTTCCTCAAGACAAATGCAGAACTGTTTTTACTGGGAGCTGATATCTATGGCTCCCGAGAAGGAATGGTGGAGGGGAAGCACTGCACAGTCCACTGAAATGGCACCTGGCCAGCAGTTTCCGATTCAGCCTCTTCCTACTTCCCACTAAATTTCCAGTGAAATCACATTACAAAAGAAAAACTCACAACCAAATTGACACTGAAACTAGAAACAACTGTTACTAGAATATGAAGGAGTCATGAAGTTGAATTAAGAAAAATCTATCCAAGCTTCACTCCCAAGACAGGGAGATGCTTTGTGTCGCTCTCACTGATTGCTTGAGATACCAGGTCTACGCAGTGAGGAAGATGGGCAACCTCTACTGTCCTTCCCAGGAGCTGTCCTCAAACCAGGTTCTCTAACTCTCCACCTTCCATATTCATTCAGAAAGCAACTGCTAGATGAGGAAAAGAGTGCAGGAACGGTGGCTGATAGTGGCACATTGCCTACTTTCACCTGCAGACCCCAAAGTGCAGCAATACAGACAGGGGCAGTCACAGTAAGTGCTTTGATAGCAAGGAATAACTTTTTTTTTTCCCTTTAACTTCAAGAACTGAGTGGCGAGATTTGGATATCCCACCTTAGTACAGAGAACTGCTTTAGATGATATGTTGTCAGAAAATAGCCACCAGGCTGGAAACTAGGCACATAGATATGTCCTCCTGATGTAGGTCTGGAAATGGAATTCGTAATTTTTAAAAGTGGCTAATTGCTGCTTGAATACAAAAAAAGGTTTTTGCCTCATTTCAAGATAAATAAATGAGAAAAAGGCAAAACTGAGCCTATTACTAAATACTTCAGATCAAGGAAAAGAGAGTATCAACTTGAAAATTCAAATAAGTAAACCTGTGAAAATTATGTATCCCATAAATAAAAAGACATTTTAAAGTAACTCTATGGAACACCAGGATGAAGAGAAAGTGAAGAAGCATGAGGAATAAGTGGAGAGTAAGGAAACCAAAAATGTAATTAAAAGTCATTTTAGAGGTGCTAAAGAGCATACCTGAACTTGAAGTTGAAAGCATATTTAATGCTACAGAAAACTGAATCATTGACATGAGAGGACACATTTGAGAACAATGTCAGAAATAGAAAAAAACAGAAAAGAGACATAAAAAAGATAATACTGAAGACAGGGTTTCTAGAAAAGAAACAGAAACTGAAAAAAATTTTTAAATGAAGCAAATATTCATAGACTAAAATGAAAACATAAAACAAGGAAAGCAGATTGGAAGAAAAAAATTAATGAAAGGAGGCCTACTTCAAGAAACTGTAAAGAAGATGTGGCACATATATACAGTGGAATATTACTCAGCCATAAAAAAGAAACGAAATTGAGTTATTTGAGGTGAAGTGGATGGACCTAGAATCTGTCATACAGAGTGAAGTAAGTCAGAAAGAGAAAAACAAATACCATATGCTAACACATATATATGGAACCTAAAAGGAAAAAAAAAGGTTCTGAAGAACCTAGGGTCAGGACAGGAATAGAGACATAGACGTAGAGAATGGAGTTGAGGACACGGGGAGTGGGAAGGGTAAGCTGGGACAAAGTGAGAGAGTGGCCTGGACATACATACACTACCAAATGTAAAATAGCTAGCTAGTGGGAAGCAGCCGCATAGCACACGGAGATCAGCTTGGTGCTTTGTGACCACCTAGAGGGGTGGGATAGGGAGGGTGGGAGGGAGACACAAGAGGGAGGGGATATAGGGATATATGTATACATATAGGTGACTCACTTTGTTATACAGCAGAAACTAACAGAACATTGTAAAGCAATTATACTCCAATGAAGTTGTTTAAAAAAAAAAGAAATTGTGATAAAAAATTTAAAGTACAAGGTTAAAGTAATACAAGCATCCAAATATCTGTTGTCATTAGACTTTTCCTTTACAGTATGCAATGCTAGTTCAAAACAATGAAGCTTGCCCTACAACATTTTCAGGGGAAAAGGTTGTGAATCAAAGTATTAAAACCAGCTAATTATCATTCCTGTGTCACGATAATTAGAATGAGAGGAGAGGAGAGGTAGATAAACATATGCTATGGCTATCATTTTGTTAAATGGTAAAGACATAGCTGCTGATCTCCTTTCTATGTTGCTGGGAGAAAATATCCTAAGACTGAGTCAAAGTTACTCAAGGGTAATCTCTAGAAGAGTAGAATAAAAATGTATAACTTTTAAGCTGCAGATGAAAATTTGATGTATCTAATGGCAAGTAGGTAAAAAGATCAAAACAAGAAGCATGGTAACTGTAATATATGAAATAAGGTGGTAGATGTAAGTTCTAATATTAAAATGATTAAAGTAAATATAAATGGGGTAAACTCACCAATTAACTGACAAAGACTCCTAGAGTAGTATAAAGGATTTAGGAATAGGTTGACTGAAGGAAACACAATTGTGCAAAAGGATACAGAATGGCTGAAAACAAAGAGATGGAAGAAATAGATACTGTGAAGCAGATATGAAGCAAAAGGAAGCCAGTGTTGAATTTTTACTATCAGACAAAATAGAATTTGGAGTAAAATGCCTCATTAGAAACAAGGAAGATGTTACAATAAATTGAAAAGCTGTAATAATCCTGAACATATAGGCAGCTAACAACAAAGATTTAAAATGTATAAAACTACAATTGCTAGAATTATAGGAAGAAAGAAACAACTGTAGCTGGCAACTTTAACATATGCTTTTTAGAATTAGTACATCAAGCCAACAAAATCTAAGCCACACAGCAGAGAAGACATGTGTGTCTGTATTATTAATCTTATCTATATAAATTTAACTTATGTAAATTTCATACCCAAGCACAGAATATGTTTGCTTTTTACATACATGAGAAATATTTAAATACAACTATTTATGAATTAAGTTACAAAAGATGTCTTGAAAATTAAGTTACAAAAGATGTCTTGAAAATTCTAAATAGCTAGGAATATGTTTTCTGAATAGTGTGATAAAATTAGAACCCAATAACAAAAGGATAGCAAAATAAAGTTGTTATGTGTGGAAAGTAAAATATGCCACTACATAATTCTTGTGTTAAAGAGGAAATTGCAAAAGAAATTACATCTAAATGGCAGTGGCATTCTAAATGTAAAAAAAAAAATTGTGACATGTAGCTAAAGCAATATTCAGAAAAAAATTACAGCTTTAAATAGACTTATCAGACTGTAAGGGTTATCAAAAGTAAATGTACCAAGTGTAACTGATTAATGCCAAAAAATAAAAAAGGAGGAAAAATAAAGATATTGGTAGGAAATAATAAGTATTTTTTAATTTAAAAAGAAATGTAGGGCTTCCCTGGTGGCACAGTGTTTGAGAGTCCGCCTGCCGATGCAGGGGACACGGGTTCGTGCCCCGGTCCGGGAGGATCCCACATGCCGCGGAGTGGCTGGGCCCGTGAGCCATGGCCGCTGAGCCTGCGCCTCCGGAGCCTGTGCTCCGCAACAGGAGAGGCCACAACAGTGAGAGGCCCGCGTACCGCAAAAAAAAAAAAAAAAAAAGAAAGAAAGAAAGAAATGTAAAGCTAACATGACAGATAAATTCTAGAAAAAAAACACTGAGAAAAAATTGAAAGTACTCAAAGAAAGAAAAGAATAAAAAAAGGAACTAGTTATAGATACTAAAGATTTCAGTATTTTAAAGCGATATTATAAAAATATAAGTTAATAAATATGAATGCCTAGAGGAAATATATGAATTTCTTGAGAAATACAAAATACCAAAATTGGCCCAAGAAAAACTTGAAAAGACTAATAGCTATTGTAAAAAAGTATTTCAAATCTTCCTCCACAAAGGCACAGATGGTTTTACAGCTGAGTAATAACAAACTTTCAGGGAACAGAAATTGCCATCTTATGCAAGTCATTAAGTGTCTCTTATAAAAGTCATTTCTGAAAATGAAAAATAAAGAAGACTTCTCAACTTATATTGGAACTAATATAACCTTTGTGGCAGCTTTTGATTAATCCACTCTAGTTAAGATTTTCTTAGGTGACATTTATGTAATAGAGGGGACTATAAAATTTGAGAAAGGGTCAGGAAAAAAAGGCTTGAATTAAACAGATACATTCCATAAACTTGGATTAAAAGAGTCAATGTGATAAAAATGCCAGCTTTCTGCAAGTAATTTACTATCTTAATGTAATTACAGTACGAAAATGCAAGGAAGTTTTTTCAAGGGAGTTAAAGTGATTCAAGTGTTTTCTTGAATAAGTTGAAAAGTAATGGAATTTCTGAAGAGAAGAGTTAGATGGATCTGATTTATCCCATCAATGCTTTATATATATTCTAACAGTACGGCACCAAAAATTAATGAGAAAGTGGAACACAATGTGAAGACCAAAAGCAGTCCAGAGTGTTAAGGCACAAATACTGTAGATAATAACGCTGGGCCTCCAAGCAGAAGGAAATGGGTAAATGAGCATGTAATAAAAGTGCTAGCCCCCTTGTCAGCTCTTTGGGAAAATTAAATTAGGGAGCTGTCTTGTTTATACAACAAATTCTAGTATATGCTTGATACCATTCATTCACCAAATATTTAACCACTAACTCTATGCCAAGAACCGTGCAAAGAATGTGGGTACAATATTCAGCAAAAACAGAGGAGCTTAGATCTAGTCTAGCAAGATACATAATGGGCTAAAAGTAGGAATGACTGAGAGAATGTTAGTCTAATTTGCTTTGCCCAAACAGTGTAACATATACTTTTGCTTGAAATAATGTAATTAAGAGAACTCTATGTAATATGAGACTTTCTACAGATTCCAACACAAAATGACTCTCCACCTCCACCCCAGGTTTTGTGTATAATCTTGTGAAAAATATCTAACCCTGTACAGTATTTGGGCGTGTATGTTAATCACATAAAGAAATTTCAAACTGTGGTAGTGGCAGCGTACGAGATACAAATCCTGTGACAGAGGGCCACACAGTTGATACTGAGTAGCAATCTCCTGAAGAAATAAATATATTCATATGTTAAATATAAAACAAAAGAGAATAAAAGGATTAGAAGTGAAATGATGTGGTATTTGTCTGTTCTAGAGGTGGTGACAAACCTCCAATTCTTAAAAGCCAAAATTAAAACTACAGATTTGGTTACTCAGGCTAAAACGAAATCAGCCATGCTATATAGAATGGGTCCAGATCATGGAGCAGCCTACACCAACGCCAGCAGCCACTTTCTGTAAAAGTCCAAAGAATTTAGGATTTGGAGGCCATATGGTCTCTGTACAACTACTCAGCTTTACTGTTGTAGAATAAAAGCAACCACAAACAATAAATAAATGCACATCCATGGCTGTGTCTGAATAAAGCTTTATTTACAAAAAAAGGCAGCAGGCCCAATTTGGCCAATGGGCCATAGTTTGCCAGCCCCGGGTCCAGATCACGCAGCTGTCTGCACTATGGAGTCAACTTCAAACAATATTTATGGAGCACTGACTGAGTCCTTGGCTCAATTCAGAAAATGGAGGCTATAACCTTCCATATACTATTTCTGCTTTTTAGGCTCTTTAGCTTCCACTAAAAAAACGTGTACCCTATTTCCAGCTCAATTATCTAACAAAGAGTAGGGGTCATGCTTACCTGGCAACATGCAAGAGCTATATAATAGGTTTTTGCCAGGGTACACAACCTTGTCCTCACTGCCTCAAAGTTGGATTGAGAGTTACAACATTCAAAGAAGTTTTTTGTTTTTTGTTTTTTTTTAGATTCCACATATAAGTGAAACCACATGGTATTGTTCTTTTCTCTTTTTTTTTTGATTGGAACAAGAATTTATTTGAACAGATTTATCAGAGGCTCACCAAAATCACAGCAGCATCAACCACAACTGCAACCACAAACATAAAACAAACAAAAATATAATACTTTAGAAGACCCTTGGAATCCCATGGGCAACTATCAAGGACATTTGTGAATGATCACAGCTCTTTATTCCTCTATTCCTTTCATTAGATGTATGTCAGAAGATGGGAAGGTGAGTGGACAATAACAAAGAGACACACTAAATTGAGAGTGTTATACTAATTAGTGCAAAATATGTGAGGATTTCCCAAAGTGTAGCAAGAATGAGATGAGGAAAACAATACAAGCTACAATCAGTAAAATCAGGAATATAAGCAAGGCAGGGGCATCTACTGAATATGACTGAGTCCTCTTACATTTCCTAGAAGGTCCTAGGGTCTTTTTTTTTTTTTAAATACAGCAGGTTCTTATTCGTTACCTATTTTATACATATTAGTGTATACATGTCAATCCCTATCTCCCAGTTCATCCCACCACCACCACCCTCTTTTCCCCCTTGGTGTCCGTACATTTGTTCTCTACATCTGCATCTCTATTTCTGCCTTGAAAACCTATTCATCTGTACCATTTTTCTAGATTCCACATATATGCATTAATATACAATATTTTTCTTTTTCTGACTTACTTCACTCTGTATGATAGTCTCTAGGTCCATCCACGTCTCTACAAACGACCCAATTCCATTCCTTTTTATGGCTGAGTAATATTCCATTGTACATATGTACCACATCTTCTTTATCCGTTCGTCTGTCGATGGGCATTTAGGTTGCTTCCATGACCTGGCTATTGTAAATAGTGCTGTGATGAACACTGGGGTGCATGTGTCTTTTAAAATTATGGTTTTCTCTGGGTATATGCCCAGTAGTGGGATTGCTGGGTCATATGGTAATTCTATTTTTAGTTTTTTAAGGAACCTCCATACTGTTCTCCATAGTGGCTGTATCAATATACATTTCCACCAACAGTGCAAGAGGGTTCCCTTTTCTCTGCACCCTCTCCAGCATTTGTTGTTTGTAGATTTTCTGATGATGCCCATTCTAACTGGTGTGAGGTGATACCTCATTGTAGTTTTGATTTGCATTTCTCTAATAATTAGTGATATTGAGCAGCTTTTCATGTGCTTCTTGGCCATCTGTATGTCTTCCTTGGAGAAATGTCTATTTAGGTCTTCTGCCCATTTTTTGATTGGGTCGTTTGTTTTCTTGTTATTGAGCTGTATAAGCTTTTTATATATTTTGGAGGTTAATCCTTTGCCCGTTGATTCGCTTGCAAATATTTTCTCCCATTCTGAGGGTTGTCTTTTCGTCTTGTTTATAGTTTCCTTTGCTGTGCAAAAGCTTTTAAGTTTCATTAGGTCCCATTTGTTTATTTTTGTTTTTATTTCCACTACTCTAGGAGGTGGGTCGAAAAGGATCTTGCTGTGATTTATGTCAAAGAGTGTTCTTCCTATGTTTTCATCTAAGAGTTTTATAGTGTCTGCTCTTACATTTAGGTCTTCAAACCATTTCGAGTTTATTTTTGTGTATGGTGTTAGGGAGTGTTCTAATTTCATTCTTTTACATGTAGCTGTCCAGTTTTCCCAGCAACACTTATTGAAGAGACTGTCTTTTCTCAAGGAAGATTTCTTAAAGAACAAATAGTTCATCTACTCTTCAGATAATATGTATTATTGGGCCAATTCAGAGCCAAAGAGAAACAGATTATACCACTTCCTCCCACTCAGTCACTTCCTGCAGAAGAACTTTCTTTTTCTGCATTTTTCTTTGGTTTGAAGATATCAGTTAATCTAGAAAGACTTTATAAGAAATGGTCCTAAGATAGGCATTGCTACTTCTACTATAAGAGAATTCTAATCATTATATAATAGTGTACTTCATTGTCACTGAGACGTTTGTATCTGATTTAGAACTAGGAATAGTCATAAATCATCTGAAAAACCCATGTATTTTGCCTCAAGGACTCTGTGAACTATATAAATGGAAATGGTTCAACCTGACTAATAACAATATGTGGAAGAGAAATGGGCACTCGAAACCACTGGGTGACATCAATAAATTTCTATATTACCAAGAAAAGCCATTCTGGTGGCAACTTGGCATTAAGTACAAGTCCCCAAAATATTCATATTCTTTGATCTAATAATTCCACTGTAAGAAATTATCCTAAGGATAATTTATTGCAATATTTATTGCAACATTACTTTTAATAATTTAAAAAGACCTGGAAACAAAGGATATGTTCCAAAGCAAAGAATTAAGTAAATTATATAAGATCCATAAGATGAAACAGTAAATAAGCATCATTTATGGAAAGATATTTGATGACATGGGAAAATCCTAATAATACACTTTTAAGTATCAAGAGGAGGAATTTAACACAGTATACATCCTACAATCCCAAATACCACAATACTGGGATTAGGAATGATTTTTTGGCATTTATACAAATCTGTATTTTCTAAAACTCTATAGTGAACATAAGTTGTTTTATTTAATAAAAACTTACATTTGAAAAGTACATTCACTTTGACACTGGTCTCACTACTATAAATTTGTCATAGGGAATTAAAAAGGTAAGTCAATGTACTAGGTGTATTAGGTAAAACATGAGAACATATAAAATTGACCTGTTTATAATACATCAAAATTAGAAATTATAAATAAATTTATAAATTATAAATCTGCAATTATAACCCTTGTTTTTCATGAATAGGAGAATATATTTTCCAAGTGGTCAAGTCCCTAAGAGACTTGCAACCACAAAACAATGGTTTTCAAGTCTCAGTGCTTCAGGGTTATTGTGGACAGGCTGTAAATAATGACATACTTGTTTCCAACAACGGAGGATGTTCCACACAGCAATGAAGAATAAAATGCTTGTGGACCCATTCATCACTGTTTCTGTTTTACAAGTTGGGGGTCTGAGAAGTTCATTTGGAAGAAGAGTTTTTGTGGTTATCTGCATTCGCCCCCTCAGGATCCATTCCTGGCCCTTTTCTGACAGCTCCTGCCTCAGGAGGCTAATCTCTTCAGATTTCAAGACTGAATCTCCCAGGCTCCCCTGCCTGGGTTAGGCTGATGGGAGGCATCAACAAGAGGACAGAAGGGTCTTGGTATATTATCACCCTTACCCCCAGGATGTAGTTTTTAGCAGTGGTTGCATCTTACAAAACTGCAGATGTTGAATGGCCCTCCTTCAAAAAAAGGTAATCTCTTTCCCTCTTTACCCATTAAGCCAAAAGATGGTAACAACTTCCCCTGTGGCCGGTCCCTCTACACTGCACCATCCCTTGGTAGTTCTTTTAACTCTACTCAAAGTTCATTCATTAAACTTTCTTCAGTTAAACCACTTGGGAATGTCATCTGATCCCTGTTGGAACCTTGTCTATTTAAGGAAAAGAAAAACAAAAGCCTTTTTAGAAATCACTGCCTTCGAGGAAAGCCAGGTTCCAAAACTTTCATAAAGCTTTACAAATATAACCTTGACACAAAAACTGCAAATTTAAGCTATAGCTTGAAACTATGGAACAGACAAGTTAAAAACTGTCACTATGACAAATAACAAGCATTTAAATTAATGACAGTGGAATGAGATCTTAACTTTTGCCTTGAAATTCAATGAGATTCAGGACAATCTGTTATTGAAAGGCTTTCTTTAAAAAACTGATTATTCTTAATACACTTTTCAAACAAATATATATACTTAATAATGAAATGGACAGCTATAGAAAAATACTTTGCAGATCAGCAACTTACCTCTTTGAACTTGTGACTGAGCTTGCTTGTGTCCAGGTCTGATGGGGAAAACATGTCCTCATTCTCAGGCAGCTCGAAGACTTCAATGGCGATGTCACTGCCAGGAAGAACAGGTCCTACCTCATCCTCCTCTTCATCTGTGGCATATTCTCCTGTCTGAAAGGAAGGGGATTTCAGAAATCCAGCTGTCCTTACCCATGTGGAGGTGGGTTATTTTAAAATATTTTATAAAAGAGAAATAAAATATGTCACCAAATGGTAAAAGTGTAAGTAGGCTTTTGAGTCAAGCATGCCTCATTCAGCCAATGTTACAAACAAATGTTAGTTCAAAGATCCAAAGTGACATGTCTATGCCATTTATAAGTGCATTTCTAAAAATCTAAGAGCATCAGCAGTACCTTTAGTAAAGCAACAAAACCTTTATTTTAAATCAAAGTGTTTGATGTTTTTTACTAAATAAAATTATGTTGCTAAGGGAAATAAGTAATTCCTTTAAATTCCCAATACCTATAATGAATAAGTCACCCAATATTGACAGCAGGGAAGAAGGAAGGGGAGACCAAAAGATTCATCGAGTTGGAAAGGACCTTAATTAAGCCTTACAAAGGTTTAGTAGATTGATTCTCCTAAGTTTTAGAGTTTAATCAGCTCTGTTTCATTTGTTTGTCTAACTAACGTGGTGGTTAACTAGTGACCTAAAGAATTAACCAAAGGTTTCTAACTTACAGCCCACACAGGTGTATTGCTTTGCCTAAACAGTACTACTTTAATAAATCTCAGCATTTTGGCAATGTTAAAAACTTTCACCTATTCTAGATTTCCAGTTTTTCTTGAGAAAGCCAAAGATCTGGCAATATAGGCGCATAACGACATGATAACCACTGGCCAGAGTCAGCAGTTGTTGTCCCTTTACACAGGTACACTTTCTAATACACCATAACTTCCATAATTCATTATTCTAAGCTGTTAGCATCACTCCTTCGTGATACCCATGGGCCCCTGTAGGTATATGAGTTCATGACCCTTGGAATAAATATTCCTCCTCACAACTAAGTTCCTTAACATTATTAGAAAGTAGCTCCTCTCCTGGCAGCATCAGGCTATGAGACTCTAATTCAAAATAATTGTTTGAAATCTATACCGTCTGATATAATTTAAAGGTAAATCACTGAGTCACAGTGTTGAAAAACAAAGTTCATTTAATTCACCCTTGTTCCTTCAGGTAGTATTACATTTAATACACAAAACAGTTAGGGATTCATACTGCCTTTAAAAAAAATTTCATAGTGTACTGAGTGATCTATTCCTTTGATTAAAGAGGCTTAGCATCTTACTGTTATTTTTTCTTTTGGTTCTACACTATATTCTTCTTGCTAAACCTGAAACTGTATTTACTTGACTATGTTTGCACATGAAGGAAATCCAATCCTTAACCTCAACGTAATAATTCCTAATTTCTGGAAGACCATTAATGAATTGCCGTTCTGACTTCTCTCTTTCAAAGTAAAATAATTCTAGTTTCCTCGTAGGTCTCATTCTCTGTAATTGTCTTTGCGTCTGTACTCTGACTTCTCTCCAAGCTCTCGGTATTTTCTCTTAAATTGTGGTGTCCAGAAGTAGATACAATTTCTATTAAGGAATCTGGCAGGCATTGACCACGATGAACAAACAAAGGATGCCTCAGCATCCTCAGACTCTTTTTCCACACACAGAGACTATAAGCATGAAGACTTTGACTTTGGTGGCATTTGTGTATAGAAGTAAGGTCAGGATATTTCATACAGAGCAGTGATTTTGCAAACTGGTTACATGTTAGTTAGAAACCCCCTTCCCCCGCACAGCCCTAATATAATCAGCGATGCTTTGACTGAAAGGGAAAGAGGTGGATGGCCTCCATCTTTTTTTCTTTTAATTTTTTTTATTTTTGGCTGTGTTGCGTCCTTGTTGCTGTGTGCAGGCTTTCTCTAGTTGTGGTGAGTGGGGACTACTCTTCGTTGTGGTGCGCAGGCTTCTCATTGCGGAGGCTTCTCTAGTGGAGCACGGGCTCTAGGTGTGTGGGCTTCAGTAGCTGTGGCACATGGCGCTTCAGTAGTTGTGGCTCAGAGGCTCTAGAGCGCAGGCTCAGTAGTTGTGGCGCACGGGCTTAGCTGCTCCGCATCACGTGGGATCTTCCCGTACCAGGGCTCGAACCCGTGTCCCCTGCATTGGCAGGCAGATTCTCAACCACCAGGAAAGTCCTGGCCTCCACCTTTATACTATATAGCTCATCAGCACCTGGAACCCTAGGGGTCTTTAGAAACCAATCTGAAGGGAATTCCCTGGTGGAGCAGTGGTTAAGAATCTGCCTGGCAATGCAGGGGACACGGGTTGGATCTCTGGTCCGGGAAGATCCCACATGCCGCGGAGCAACTAAGCCCGTGTGCCACAACTATTGAGCCTGTGCTCTAGAGCCTCTGAGCCACAACTACTGAGCCCATGTGCCACAACTACTTAAGCCCTCACGCTCTAGGGCCCACGTGCTGCAACTACTGAGCCCACGTGCTGCAACTAGACCCAATGCAGCCAAAAATAAATAAAATTTTAAAAAAAGAAAGAAAGAAAGGTCTGAAGTCTTCTGCCAGTGTTCAGTAGGAGGGGCAGGACAGGAATAAAGACACAGACCTACTAGAGAATGGACTTGAGGACATAGGGAGGGGGAAGGGTAAGCTGGGACAAAGTGAGAGAGTGGCATGGACTTACATATACTACCAAATGTAAAATCGATAGCTAGTGGGAAGCAGCCGCATAGCACAGGGAGATCAGCTCGGTGCTTTGTGGCCACCTAGAGGGGTGGGATAGGGAGGGTGGGAGGGAGGGAGACGCAAGAGGGAAGAGATATGAGGATATATGTATATGTATAGCTAATTCACTTTGTTATAAAGCAGAAACGAAAACACCATTGTAAAGCAATTATACTCCAATAAAGATGTTAAAAAAATAAATAAAATAATAAAAGAGAAAGAAAGAAACCAGTCTGAAAATGTCTAAACTGGAAATACCATTCTAAGTGTCTTTGGCACTGGCAGGGCAAGGTAGCTGAACAGTGGGGCTGGTTGGTTCCAGATAGCTTCCATTCGTGGTATGATTAGTTCCTATAAACCTTAAAAGGACTCTTAATTCCAGACTTGGTATTTTTTTTGTGTGATATTTTGTAAATTAATTCATCTCCTATTCATACATACTTTTAGAACTAATAGGTACTTTATGAATCCCAGTGATGTTATTAATAGAAAGGTAGCAAGGCTGGCAAAGTGCACAATCTCAAGATAACCTGATGAAAGTTTTGATTTAGAGATATAAAACTCTGTGCTTGTTTCTGACCCTATAGTTACAACTAGCAGCAAAGCCAGGTGTTTATTATGAAGGCCTAAGCCAGGTACATAAAATTCACTTCTATATCAGATCAATTTGATGACTATCATGAATGACTCAATAAAATCTTAAGTTAAATTTAAAGTCTGATGACAATGCAGCACATTTTAAACATAAGAGTTGAAATGAACAATTTGATTTCCCTTTGCCAGCTTGAAAATAGATACTTCTTCACCATATCTAAGGGAATGAACATAAGCATGTGCCTATGAGGGGGTCTAACCTGTAACAGGATCTTAACAAACATTTTTAAAAGAATAAATCCAAGAACGCCAATTCATTTACTTGGTAATATCTATAACCTGCTAAGGAAGTTTTCAATAATATCCAGAACATGCACTGTAAAGTCATTTGATGAGAAGGCAGCATTCTATCACATTTATTTTTTTAACGCTCCTTTTAGTGAATAACAGGATAAGGGTTGTACAATATATACAATTCTTACCTCTAAGTATAATTCTGGCTTTGTTACCCATTTGAGTCATCAAAATTATCTCCATAAATGTAAGTTATTAATAATTCTTTTGATTCTTTTATTTTTTTTACTCTACCGGTCTCTCTCCTCAACACCCAAATCACCTGCAATCTGCTAAAATTTTTTATCTCTCATTTCATCTTTCCATTTACTAATGTTTTCTGTTTCTAATTAGTCTCATAAGCATCCTGAGAACAAAATGTATATTTTACTGTCTTGGTTCTACTTATTACTTACTAGAGACTCTGGATAGGGCGTTTAAAAACGTTATATTGCCATTCTCTCTCGCAGATCATTTACCAATCCCATCCTAAATAGGCTTTAGAATAAAGGGTGCATTTACTACAGAACCTCATAAACACCTGGAAGTTAAAAAGTTACATTTGGTAGACTTAGAATATGTGTTCTTCTGATTCTTTTATCTTTGTGGAAAATGGACATTATTTTTATGGTAATCTGCAAATAAAATAAATTACACGGAATGATATGTTAGCAGAATTTCATAAACCTCAAAATTAAATTGGACTGAATCTGACATTTACAGAGGAAGACAGACAACGTTTTACCCCCCAAAAGTTGCTACAACAAAGTATTTCCAGTGGTATCCAGGTCCTTCTCTTTATCTCTTTATTCTGAAAAGATTCAGCATCTTTCAAGTAAACAGAGACTCTTGAAAGTTCTTCGTCCCAACCTGCAAATCCACTTTAAATGAGGCAAGAATAGTTCTTGCCTTTTCATCTTCTTGTCTACCTTCTTGATTAATATCTCATACTCTTTAATGGCTTCCCAAAAAGGGTCAAAAAAAGAATAGTGATTATTTTGTAACTTACTATGTGCCCACCACTGTACCTTCCTTAAAAAACTAACTGATATAGGTATTACTGTACCGTGTTAACTTGAGGAAACTGAGGTTCAGAAACTTTGCCCAAGGTCAATTAGTTATGTTGCTGAAGCTACACATCTAACATATTCCAAAGCCCATGCTCTTTCTTCTATGCTATCCTGCTTACAGTCTACAGAACTAAAGCTTTGTAAAAAAAAAAAAGATGGAAATACAGTCCTTTCATTTTTCTCCAACCAAAAACCCTGGTGCATAATCCTGTGGTGTTGAAATTCACCCTCCACATCTTTGAACGTTATCATTCAGTTCACTTTGAAGACTTGCACCTGCCTGCAATGAGCTCCAAAGTTCCTGTCCTCTTCTTTTCTCTCATAATATGCTCACCCTGGGCAAGCTCATAGAAGTCCCCTTCAAAAGGTTTGGCTCACAGGTATGCTGACTGATGTTTCATGCACTTTTTCTTATATAAACCAGAACCAGAGCATATAATCTATAGAATTAATGCAGTGTCTTAAAATGGATGAAAAAGGGCTTCCCTGGTGGCGCAGTGGTTGAGAGTCCGCCTGCCGATGCAAGGGACATGAGTTCGTGCCCTGGTCCAGGAAGATCCCACATGCCGCGGAGTGGCTGGGCCCGTGAGCCATGGCCGCTGAGCCTGTGCGTCCGGAGCCTGTGCTCCGCAACGGGAGAGGTCAAAACAGTGAGAGGCCCGTGTGCAGAAAAAAAAAAAAAGGATGAAAAAGATTCTTGCAGGGCAAAATGAGTGCTAAGGTCCTCTAGATTTTTATGGTTTTTCTCTTTTACGTTTCCTTCTCACATCTAATTTTCTTGAGCTACCAGTCTTCACTGAATCTTTGCAAAGCATTGTATCTGCTTTCATAGACACGATTTCCTTTATACTCATATGCTATTGGGGCATTTAATATTTTATTAAAATACAAAATTACAATGTTAAGTACAACTGACAGGTTCTGCCTCTTCTGGTGGTTCTGGTAGGACCAGAAGCATGTAGACATATTAGAGCCTTGAATACTCAGGAGGGCTGTAGATCTCAGTGTAGGTTTTACAGAAGGAACAGACAGTATCTGTTATAGTGGTGAGTTAAGTGGTGACCAATTAAAGCATCTTGGTTTTGAAGTCACGTAGGCCTGGGTTCAAATCCCGGCTCTTGATATTGGTAAAGTTAGTTTTCAGATCTAAGTTTCAATTTCCTCATCTATAAAACGAGGATAAAAATAGTTCCTTAGTATAACAAGGTTGTCATGACATTAAGTTAGATGGTACCTATAGAGTGTTCAACACAAGGTCAGGAACATGGCAATGCTCAAAATAAGTGAGCACTGCTGCTGCTGCTGCTGCAGTACTTATACTACAACAGCAACAGGCTAAAGCCTTCATCAAATCTTGTAACCAGACATCTGCTAACTTTTGGTCTCATAAATATAATATCCTAGAAGACTTTGCCACATGAATCTTTTAAAAGCAAACTGGTCGGGCTTCCCTGGTGGCGCAGTGGTTGGGGGTCTGCCTGCCGATGCAGGGGACACGGGTTCGTGCCCCAGTCCAGGAGGATCCCGCGTGCTGCGTAGCAGCTGGGCCTGTGAGCCATGGCCGCTGGGCCTGCGCGTCCGGAGCCTGTGTTCTGCAGCGGGAGAGGCCGCGGCGGTGAGAGGCCCACATACCGCAAAAAAAAAAAAAAAAATAATAAATAAATAAAAAAATAAAAAAAGCAAACTGGTCATTTCTGAAGTAAAACTTCTCCTTTCCCTAAACCTGCTCCTCTTCTTGTATTCCCAGTTTTGGAGTAGGTACCAGCTTCTACCCAAGGCCAAGCAAACTTCCAGGCCTCTGTTCTCCTCACTGATCGACTCCCCTCCTGCCCCAGTGGTCCAAGATGAATATCCATCTACTTAGCACATCCCGTGAAGCTGCTGGCATAAGACTCTTCTAACTCACTCCTTTATGTTTCCATGGCATGCCTTCTGTCACTCAGGAAGCTTGGCTGTTTTTATATCTGCCTCCTCCCAACAACTTCTTTCAACTGTAGATTCCCTGAGAATGCCAGGCGTAATCTATCCCTGTGATCCCAGTGTGGCTAGCACACTGCTTGGCATACAGTAGGCACTGAACAAATGTTTGCTGAGTGAATTAATACAGTTTTAGTCACATCTGCACAGCACAGTAGAGCCCGATTTTCCTGTTAATTCTCAGCTTTCAAGTAAGAAATACAGTGAAGCACAGCTGCAGCTGGGGCCTAAATGACCCTTTTGGGGATTTTCTCTTGTTGTTAGGTTCAACCATTAGCAGTAATTTTTGCTGCAGCAATGTTTGTTCTGGTAAATTCAGGGAAACTAAATGGTGCTAATCATAAAAATAGCCTTAATTACGCAGTTTTTGTTGGAATTTGTTTACTGGAATTGAATTTGGTTATATATATTTTCAGACTCAGTTCTGTGTGAGAACAGAAGAGAGTTGCTTTTTCTCTGGAGGAGAAAGACCTCAAACTAACACTTTAATGTTTAAAATTCCTAAGTCTGTGCCAACCATCCAGATGGCTTTCAGCAAAAGCATCCCCTTCTCTGCAAAGGCATCTCTCTTTCCATTTTCGGTCAGTTGACTTCTGTGTGTCCTGATTTTGTAGTGTTGGGCTACTTAGTCCCTTTTCACATCACTGGGAATAACAGCACCTTCTTCATAAGGTGGTTGGGAGAACTTCTAGTAGTGATATATTCAAAGTATTGATCATAGTGCCTAGAATATGCTAAATGACAAGATGACTTTATGACTACTATTATTTTCACTGTCCCTCGTTTCTCCAGGACAATGCCACAGAACAGTACAACAAAAGAAGAGCATGACTTGGGGCTGGAGAGACCAGGGCCCCAAAAGAGAAAAAACAATGTCACAGCTGTATGATAGTGGGCAAGTCATTTAGCTTGTATCTTCCGTGATCTCCTCTTCTATAAAATGATTCAAAAGATACCAATCTCATAGGTATTGAGAGGATTCAAAGAAATAAAATATGTAAAACATCCAACATGATAGCCCAAGATATATATTCATTTCTCTCATTTATCAAGTCATTCAAAATTTTCTTGTCAGTCTTTGTTCTCAGAATGTTTTCTGACATTTCACTCCATTCTTACTGTCTAGTCGCCAAATCAAGAAACATCTAAAATCTCTATCTTGATTACTCATAAGGCCTCTTGTGTTCCCTGCCTTCAGATGCTCAGCGCCTCAGGTCACTGATAATACTGCTGGCAAATTATTCTTCCTAAAATTCTGACCAAATAGATATAAGATTTGCCTATAAAATCCTCTGTAACAATTCAAATACACTTTTCCCTTCTTAAAATTGTTACAGCAATTGTGGTAGACCATCCAAAAATCAGAATTAGATGTTACGGAGTTTTAAAGTTTTTTTTTTAGTTTTTTTCTCCCTTCCTTTTCAAAAGTATACTCCTCAAAAGCAGGGACTCTCTTTACCACTCTGGTAGGAAAGCTCTAAAATGACCCCTAATGATCCCTTCTTCCTGGGCAATCATGCTCTCGTATAATCCTTTCCCTTGAATGTGGACTGGATCTACAGACTCACTTCTTTTTTTTTTTAATTAATTTATTTTTTAGTTTTGGCTGCATTGGATCTTTGTTGCTGCACGTGGGCTTTCTCTAGCTGCGGCGAGCTGGGACTACTCTTCGTTGCGGTGCGTGGTCTTCTCATTGTGGTGGCTTCTCTTGTTGCAGAGCACGGGCTCTAGATGCATGGGCTTCAGTAGTTGTGGCACATGGGCTCAACAGTTGTGGCTCATGGGCTGTAGAGCGCAGGCTCAGTAGTTGTGGTGCCCAGGCTTGGTTGCTCTGTGGCATGTGGGATCTTCCCAGACCAGGGCTTGAACCCGTGTCCCCTGCATTGGCAGGCAGATTCTTAACCACTGCGCCACCAGGCAAGTTCCTACAGACTCACTTCTAACAAGCACAATACAACAAAAGTGATGGGGTGTCACTTCTAAAATTAGTTTACAAAAAACTGTGACTGGCGTCTCTTTTGTCTTCTTGCTCTTCAAAAACAAGCCACCATGTTGTATGTGGCCCCATGGAGAGGTGCACATCACAAGGAACTGATGTTTCTGGCCAATAGCCAGCAAGGACCTGAGGCTTGCCAAAAGGCACATGAGGGAGCTTGGAAGTAGATCTCCTGCCTTCTGCCAACATCTGTGAGTGAGCTTGGAAGCAGATCTTCCTCCAGTTGAGCGTGTATATGACTGCACCTCTGGCTGAAACCTTATTTTTGGCCTTGCAAGAGATCTTGAGTCAGAGGTATCCAGGTAAACTGACCCACAGATACTGTAATACGTGAATACTTCTTATTTTAAGTTGCTGAGTTTTGGTGGTAATTTGTTATAGAGCAATAGAAAGGGGGTACTGCCATAACAAATATAGAAAAACAGGGAAGTCTGGAAACAGGCAGTGAATGAAGGCTGGCAGGAAGAATTTTTTTTTTTTTTTTGTGGTACGCGGGCCTCTCACTGCTGTGGCCTCTCCCGTTGCAGAACACAGGCTCCAGACGCGCAGGCCCAGTGGCCATGGCCCACGGGCCCAGCCGCTCCGCTGCATGTGGGATTCTCCCAGACCGGGGCACGAACCCGTGTCCCCTGCATCGGCAGGCGGACTCTCAACCACTGCGCCAACAGGGAAGTCCTGGCAGGAAGAATTTTGAAGAGTATGCTAAAGCAGCCTAAATTGCCTTGAAAAGACTGTAAGTGGAGATCTGGAAGGGGGATCCTTGCTGTGTAGTGGCAGAAAGCTTTGCCACATTACCACCTTCTGTAAGGAAAATGTAGGAAATATCCCTACTGAACTGAGTGAGCCAGGGAAGTAGATTTCCAAACAAAGTGCTGAAGGCGCTGCCTGATTTCTTCCTGCTGCTTCTACTAAAATATGACAAACAGAGATCAATTGAGAGGACTGTTGAACAGAAAGGAACCAAGACTTGATGGTTCTGAAAGTCTTGATTCTAAAATTAAGAAATGGCTTCCAAACAAAGTTCAAATCCAGGATACTGTCATGGTCTAAAAATGAAGCAGCAGCTGTGACCATAAAACTCTTTTGTTAAGAATTCTGAGCTTAGGAAACTCAAATTTTTTATAATAGGTGGTAAGCAAGTCTGTCACCTACCCTGAAGAGAGATACTATCTCTATTTTCCAAGGTTGTTCATTATACAAATATCATTGAAAAAATAATCTGAAACAAAGGCCAACATGCCTCTGCTCACAAGACATGCAGAGAAGTGAGAGAGCCATGGGGGAATTGTCTCCCAACAATATCCACCCTCATTTCTACACTATCTTGACAACTGGTGAATTTTTCCGTGAGTATGACATTCCCTTGACTACACTGATACGTGTGACCAAGACTGGCTAGGACCAAAACTGTTCAGTCTGTCTCACAGCATATAATTAAAACTACTATTAAAAGAACTCCAAACAGCAGAATGAGCCCAACTTGCAGTACTGAGATCAACCATACTTCCCAGGCTTCCAGACTCTACTGGCTAAACAAATCCCATAAACGATCAGGGGTTACCTTAGAAATCCAGGTAGCTTTCTCCTTAAGCTTCTTCACTGAGTTTTCCACTTGGTCTAAGGTATTAATCCAGATACAGCAGGAGGTATCAGTGATTGCACAGACTAGGCATTGGACCACAGGAGGAAATCTAGGGTTCAGGGCGATTCTATCACCCACCACTGGCCAGTGAGTTGAGGTCAACCTGAATGCCTTCCAGGATAGAGGTGGTGTCATTGATAACATCACCTAAAGTTTGGAACAAATTTTGAACCACCTTATCTAATTAAATGACTCCAAACCTAAGAATAATTGCATATAAATTGCATATAAATAAAAAGTCAGCTATCCCCCAGGAAAGCAACCCCGATTAACTAAGAACAGCCTCACTTCTAATGTCATCTGAGGGCTACATGATCTGATAATTACAGTGTTTCTTTTAATACACGAAGGCCTCTTATGACTACCCCTAAGCTTCATGAAAAGTCTCAAGAGTGTGATCAATTGCCACAATTTGTTTCTGTAGTTTGCCATCCTAAACTTTAATCTGTAATTTTCCAAGTGACAGACCAACAGGCTGTTGACAGCAGCTCAAAAATCAGTAAAAATATCACAAGGTTCATCAAGGGGAGTACTGGCCAGAGTTATAAGTATGACCTTGAATTCTGCCCAGTGAGCAAAGTGACCATGTTCATTTTGGGGTCTGCATAGCTAGTGCTGAGGTTGGAAAGCCAAGCAGGTGGAATTGGACAGCTTGGCTGAACCACTGGTGAAAGAAGCCCAGGCATTTAAGGAAACCTCTATGAACCAAAGGCCTCACTGAGCTAGAGGCCTTGTTTCAGGAGGATAGTTGCAGATAGTTCCCCCCAAATAAAAAGCTGCTACTCGTTCATGTAAATCTAAGATGCTGCTTGGCCAGGCTAGCAGCTTTCTTGAATCTATCATTTCCATTTGACAAGCAAAGTCTGTTGGGCCCTTCCAACCTTATTCGTCAGTGAGGTCAAGTTGACCCACATCAAACTGAGAATATTAGACCAGAGAGTGACAATGCCTCCATGGGTCGAGCATTCAGATTCAGTTTCCATAAGAGCTTAGTAGGAGGTTAATAGCTACCCCATCTCCTCTTTCTTCGGTTGCTGCATCAGGCATGCAGTGTTGTGTTGAGAAATGGCCTGAGTATTCTGGCAGCCATTAAGTGTTTAAAATAAACTGCGATTTACCCTTCTCTTCCTGTGATTCTATATTGTTTCTACTGGACCACCTGGAATAAAACAGGGAGAGTCATCTACATATCCTATCACTTCTCTATATGTGGCAATCCTTGAGTGGGAGAATCACCACTGTCACTAATGGCACAAAAAACTGCAGGCATATAAGAAATCAATTCCACTGCAGATTTAGCAGTGGAAGAATAACAGCTTTACACTGCATCTGCCAAAAGGGTCCCATCCACCATTTAAAGGCCTCTCCAGCTTTCCTTCTTGCTTTGGACTCTGCCCAAACCACATCAGTTGAATCTGGATATTCTTTCTCACTATGGGATCAGGTGAGATGCTGACTGGTGAGCCAGCATCCACAGAACCATAAAGTTTGAGTGCCTCCCCTCCCAGTTTCCCAGTATATTCAAGGGGTTCATATAGCATTTGATCTCTCTGGAGGACAAAGAGATCTACCTTAGCCTGACCCCTCATCATCTTTCTCCTAAAAGCAGCTGAGGTTAGGGTAGTGAGAGGGGACATCAAGGGGCACGGAGGCAGGGAGAAGCTCTGTGCCTGTAATAAGGTGCCATAATAATTCATTTCCAATTATTCAGTTGATTTAATCATTCAATTTCATGTAATAAGTAATAGTGCATTTTCAGTTTTGAGCAGTGCAGTGGTTAATATGTTTTAACCAAACTTCCAATGTCTGTGGTCCACCTAAAACGCTATGCAGGGTGAGTCATCATTACTGATAGAACCAATCTAGCTTCAGGGAGTTTTTGACTCAGAAGCCTTGTCCTTGACTCCTACAGCAGGGACTCTGTTATGGAGTCCATCTCAATCTGGAGTCCAGTCATTAAGTGCAGTGTGAACATAAGGGATGGGGACGTTTTTCAAGTGGTAATGCTGACTGCAAGAATTTATCCAGATTGTTTTGAACAAAATAGTGTCTCATTCTCTGGTGAGTTACTTTTATCAGCATTATAGACCAGTTAGGACCCAAATATTCATCCATGGTTTCCCACAGGAGTCTGTCAATTTGAAAGAAATCTCCCCGACAGGGCTAATCTTCCCTTATAGCAGTCAAGACCCACTGCAAAAAGCTTCACGACGTTTTACTGTCTGAGTGAATCTAAAGTTGGCATGATAAACTGCAGGAGGGGTTGAGTCAAAAGGCAGCTCAACTGTTGCTATTTCTCCTTAACTAGCATTATGTTCCTTGTCCCATAATCTCCCCAGTGAACCAGCCAAAGTTTTAAGGATTTACCAGGCTTTTGACTATGACAATGACAAATTCCTTCCTTTCATGCTCAGTGTCAGGATGTATCCCTGTAACTGCTGTCTGAACAAGGTCAAGACCTTCTTCTAACCCAGAATGGGTCTTCATACTAGTTGATTTTTGTATTACGATTTTTGTGTTGGTATCTCAAGCCACAATTTCCAAAGAGTGATAAGAGAGCCAGAGGATTCCTGAACATGCAGCCATGTCAGTAGAGACACCCAGACATGCCTGGTAACCTGCATCTTTCATAACAGGCAGTAAGTATTACTGTCCTTGCTCGAGAGGGAAAGTCTACCTGTATCTTCCAAGACTGTTATCCATATAAACATTTGAACAGATAGTCTAGAACAAAGGGCAGTCAATGCCTCAGAAATGTTAGAGCCTTGGAGAGAACTGTTTCCTGATATTTTTTTTTTACTTATCAGAGTCTTCTGGTGTTGACATTTTACCCGCTCAAATGAAGCACAGAAACCTGATTTCCCTTTGCCCCAATTATTATTTAATGGAAAAAATGTCTAGAAAGTCAGCTGATTTTTAAAGTCCCTACAATATTATTCAGTTTACCTTTTCAAAGACTTTCCAACCATTATTCCTTTCTATATACTCAGCTCTGCAGGTAAACTGGTCTTTTTATTTCTTGAGCACACCTAATATTGGCCCAGCTTCTTAGTTACAGAAAACAAATAAACAATAACAAAAAACAACTTCTTGCAAATAAAAATTGAAACCACAAATCTCAAATTCATGCTTTTACTTTTGTATGTCCTTTGTTGTGATGATTCTTTTATACTATGGTTATCTGGCCTTTTGACAGATTGCCTTGAAAATGATTTAAATTCTTTACCATATATATTTATTGTTTCCACAGCAAAATAGCAAGCTTCTTGGGAGTATAAACTATATTTTTCTATGACTCAATATTCCTAATTCAATTCCTCTTAATAAATGATAGCTACTTACTAAGACATGAATGCCATTGTCTTTAAATCTCTGATAAATATATTCTATATGAGGAGGGAACCAGTGATCCCTATTTTTCCCACTGAGATCCAGAACTAAACAGTCAATAGACCAAAGTAGACCTCTGTATTCAAATGTCACATTGCAATTTCAAATTGGCAGCCTTCCTTGAGTTTCATTTTACTTGCCAAGGAAACAATGAAGCACTTATTCTGATGCCAGCAGGACTGTGGGAAGAGACTAAGAGATTTGTATTTCCCTAAATCTTTAATCTGCAGAAGAGAACAACTGCACTGACCAAGTGGCACATGTTATTATTATCTTAATAATTCTTTAATCTTACAACGAACTGAATCTTGGAAAATATGGTGTATTCATATAAAAATTGACTCATATGATTGCAAAAATGCTGATTATCACATAGAACCAGAAGTTACAGCTACAGAATTTATAGTAAACAAAAAAGTAAAACCAACAAAAATATTATTGATGGTATTTCTATGGATTATCTACAGATTAATAATAAATATAATCTCAAACTTATAATTTCCTATGAGGGAGAATAATTTTACTCCTTTCCTCATTATGGCTATCTGGTGGTTTGTGGAAGCAATTTCTTCTTGAGAAGTGTCTGCAATACCAGGACTCAAAAGTCTTTACATCAGTTTTCCTGGCATCTTTAAACTGGACAACTCCAGCTCTGATTGCATCTAACCCTTCCCACAAACTCCCATTACCCTAGGCTATTTACAATGCATATTCTGTTCCAGCAGGTGTGAGGCTGAGTGGAGAAATCTGCGATCTTAAAGAAATACTATGAGAGTCCCACTTTAAGACACAGAGTCTCAAGTCATTTTATAGGTCCTTGGAGAGCAGGAATCATGTCATATTCACTTTATATCCACATAACTATTCAACATAAGCAATTGGACATGCCAGATTTTAGTTTTCTTCATTAAATATTGAGTTGACACAAAGAGTATTTATGAAATATACAAAAAGGATAATGAATAATGATGTAACCACCACCAATTAACTAACAACTTAAGAAAAGGAGCAGTACCACTACATTTCAATTATAATCCTCTCTGTGTGCCTCCCTGATTCTATTTTACTCGCCTGCCCTTCGGAATAATTCTGCTGAATTTTATTATTCTTGTTGTTCTTTAGTTTTACTATATTTTTTTAATGACTAAACAATGTATCATTAATTTTTACATGATTTTAAACTTCATATAAATGGAATCATGTATTCTTCTGTGCCTTTCTCCTTTTAATGGTATGCTTCTGAAATTCCTCTGACTGTTGTGCACTGCAAAAACAACTTCTGTGTATCATTCCACTGAATGAATATACTACAGTATATTTACCCATTCTCTTCTTCATAGAAATGTCAGTTGTATCCAATTCTTTTCTATTACAAGAATGATAATTACACATGTCTTACACTTCATGAATTTAAGAATTTTACTAAGGTGTTTAGTAAGAAATATAACTGTTGAGTCAACTTTACTAGATAATGCCAAATTGTTTTTCAAAGTGAATGGGCCTATTTATACTCCTATTGCAGAGAATAAGAGCTCCTTTTACTCCATATCCCCACCAAAACTTAAAATATCCGATTTAAATCAATTTAGTAGGTAGGAAATAGTATTTCATTTTGGTTTTTAACGTTTACATTTTGATTCCTAATATGTTTGGGCATCTTTTCATGTATTCGTTGGCCACTGAGATTTCTTCTGCTACGATATGACTATTCAAGCCAATAGCCCATAAGCAGTCTTTCCCACTGGCTCATGGAGGACTTTTTAGATAATTCTCTTTCAGTTATTTAGTTTTCAAATATTTTCTTCCAGCTTCTGGTATGTCTTGTTGCTTTCACAAAGGCATTCTTTTGATGAATAAAAGTTCTTAATCTTAATGTCAATTTTCTCAATTGTTTCCTTTATGGATTTGCTTTTCTTAAGTGTTCCTTAACGTAATGAACCATTTCTTACACTGAAGTCTTAAAGATATTCTTGTACAGTCTTCTAAATTTTTTAGTTTTGCTTTTCACATTTGAGTAGTTAATCTACCTGGAATGTAGCCCATGGGGCTCTAGCTTTACGATGGAGTTCTTCAATTAGAATTCCACTTTGGGTGGGCCGTGGGCTTTTTCCATTGTAACCCAAAGCAACACCAATTACAGTATAATCATAATATAGAGAACACTTAGGATAAGTATGACATTATGGTAGAGATATGAAAGAAGCCAGACATTAAAAAGTATGTACTTTATGATTCCATTCAAATGACATTCTAGGATTGACAAAATTATAGTGTCAGAAAGCAGACTGAATGCTTTTTTGGGGCTGAGAGTGACTGCAAAGTTCTATAAGGGAACTATTTGAGGTGATGAAAATGTTCTGTATATTTATTGTGGTGGTGGTTATTCATCACACTGTTAACCTAAACACATTTGAAATTGGTGCATTTTATTGTATATAAATTATTCTTCATTAATGTTGATTTTAATATGTGAAATATGGATATACAGTAATAAAAATTATCAAATTACACACTTAAGATCTGCACATTTTGTTCTCTGTCAATAAAATAATTTTCAAAAACCCCTTTAAAAACCAGAATTCCAGAAATCAATTAAGAGTTTTTACCACCACCCTTACTAGCATCAGTATCAGTTTAAAGTAAATGGAGCCCTTATCAGACCAGGTAAACCTCCACAGTAAGGCATCTTTAGGACGTCAGTCCTTGGTCAGGTCACCATTTAGTTTTTCCTGCTGATGAAAATGTATTTCTATGATTGAAGCCTATTTCTAAGTTAATACAATGGGCAGGAGAAGATGGTTATCTATGCAGTATTGATCTTGGCATCATTTAGGACATTTCAACTATTCTATTTCTACCACATGTTTATTCATTTATGACTAAAAAGTCATGTCAATGTGAGTCACCAGGTTGCCATTTCTAAGGTCCTAAAGGTTTTCAAGGAATGAAATAAGCATATTTATTTTTTTGGTTTTACATGCAGAAGATTTTGGTGCAGTGTGACAGAAATCGGGTCTTCTTGTAAATTCATGGTCTCTCAAAACAATTAAAATGTGGTAGCAAAAGCCCACAGAACGTTGCTAAACCCCAAAGTGCCAAAGACAAGTACAGCTTATTCCTTCAGCCCTTTCCCTGTCTTCACTCTCTAGTCTAACTAGGTTTGACATTTCTTTTATCTCTGTATTGTATGCCATTCTTCCTTCACTATTTCAGATTATGTTCCTAACTAAATTTCATTCTCCTCATTTAACTCTACTCTCCACTTTTCATCTTAATATCCTTTGGGTGATTCAAGTCAGTTCAATTTCTTGGCTTCCTCTAATCTGCCCAGTGCTGTGCTCACCACTGTATGTATTAAAAATCAACCAGCTGGGCTTCCCTGGTGGCACAGTGGTTAAGAGTCCGCCTGCCGATGCAGGGGACACGGGTTCGTGCCCCGGTCCGGGAAGATCCCACATGCTGCGGAGTGGCTGGGCCCGTCAGCCATGGCCGCTGAGCCTGCGCGTCTGGAGCCTGTGCTCCGCAACGGGAGAGGCCATAACAGTGAGAGGCCCGCGTACCGCAAAAAAAAAAAAAAAAAAAAAAAAAAATCAACCAGCTATCGAGACCTGTCATTGAAGACATTACAAGCTTATGGGTAAAAAATGATAGAGAGCGATACACAAGGTGCTACTGACTCAGTTAAGAAAGGGCCCTCAGCCCAGCTGAGAGAACCCAGGAAAGCTTTTTGGAGGAGACAGATGAAATATAAACAGAGACCTGAACGGTGAACAGGATTAGTGGGCACAAAAGAGCAACAAAGACTGTATGGAATGACATTCAAGGTAAAGAAAACAGGAGGAGCAAAGGCATGGGAAACCACAGGATCCTTATGGCCCACTGGAAAGTTAGTCAGTTTCCCAAGCTAATAAGGCCCATCTCTCACTAGGCATTTTAGCATTTTAGAGCTTTTTGGTAAAAAATTATATTCAATTTATAAATGCTTTTAAAGTTGGAAAAAATGCTGTCATTTGTGTTTGTTTCTGTGACATTTCTGTAACACTGCAAACTCTGTGGTTCATCACTGAATTGTTCTAGCATGGTTTCTAGAAAGTACAAAGTCTATAATCTCAGAGGAATTTAATGGCTTAGAAGTACTCGATAAAGTGTATCTGATATTTCATATTTGGCTCATGAATTAATATGACAATGTGGTAGTTGGAAAGAAAGTAAGAAAACATATTCAAATCACTTGAATTATGATAAACAAAATAAAACTAAAAAAATGAGCTACAAACAGATGGCATTATTTAGGCAAAGGTTTCTATTCTAACTTCTAATTTCCCTTTACAATGCACATCTTCCTGTCTCTGCTCCATGTTATAAATAATAATATTTCTATACACAAAGAATATTTCTAGAGAGGACCTTTCAAGTAGAGGAAGATGTCCGCCTCCTGGGGATAGTGCATTTATGTGGGTGTATATGTGCATGTGCACACATGCATGTGTACACTGCTTAGGTAAGACCAAGAATGGATACAGTCTTTAACTGAGTGTCTTCCAAGCACCTTATGATTCTGGGTTTCAATTACAATGACCACTACTATAGATTTGGGGATCACAAACCAAAGGACATAATTAAATTAAATAATTTTAAAGGTCCAGTCAAACTGGAGTCTGTAAACAAGCTGTTTTCCTTGTTTTGTACTTCTTCTATTCTTCTGGCTCATCTAATCACCATAAAGCAATCTCCCTTTTAAATATACCTGACTTTCCATTTCTAAGTTATTCTGTCACTGTTACTGGCAGCTAAAGATAGTGAGAATTAGTTTATGATTTAAAGTGTAAAATCTTTTTACACATTTTAGTATGCCTACCATATAAACTGTGCAAACAAGTACTATTATAATTTAAATATATATACATTTCGTTTTTTGAAAAATTAAGAACTTTGTATCAAACGATCCTTTTCTAAAAAAATAATCACTGGATTTAAAGACAATATAAGTCACCGTGTATGTTATATTTTATGAACATCATACAGCTCTGTTGTTGGATATCTTTTTCTTCCCTTTAATATAAATCACAAAATATTTAAAATGTTAGGAGTTTAAAACACCCATGGTTAAATATTAGGAAGTGAGCCCAAATTGCAGAAACTGTGCCTAAAGTACGTGCTATGTTTCAGAGTTAATTATTTTTCAATTGGTTATTTTCAAACTATTATTCAACATACAAAACACATGGCTCTAGAGAAGTTCTTCCAAGCACAGAGCTAGTTAATAAGACACATAGAATATTTAACTTCACACATGAAAGCAGGAAGGTACAGATAAGCATTATTTTCCACCAAAAAACAAACCTTAAGGAAATAGTTGTTATTGTTATTGCAGTTGCCAGACACTCCTTGCAATTCAGCCACAGTGTTCTAAAATGGTTGACAACAAAAATTAAAAAAGGCTTTTTCCCCCACTAGAGAGAACAGCCTAATGAGAGAAAAAACACTGAAGTTCCAGTGCTTGCTGTAACATGAACTTTCAAGAACTAATACCCCTAACGCTTAGTTCCTTAGCCCTATACACACAGCATAAAGCCAGTTCACATTACTAAAAGGCCATCCATAATAACTGCAGTCTCTTGTTCACACGACACCAGCTGCTTCCAGACAGGGACAGCAAACAGCATGAGTCAAGTTTAATGTTATCCCTTTAATGCTTTTCACATAAAAATTACATTGTTGTAAACCTTTAACACATGCAAACCATAGCTTCCATTGTATTTCTGCCTCTAATTATTATATATTAACACAAGCAATAAAAATGCATATCCATGTAGGCAGTTGCTCTAAATGGTATTTAATACTTTAAAAGATTCTAAAAAAATAATGTTGTCATGATACAGTTGTTAATAATTTCTAGTAATAAAAACAAATTACGAAAAAAAGATTAAGTTATATTTTAAGAGAAGGAG
Source organism: Phocoena phocoena (assembly GCF_963924675.1). Lineage (NCBI taxonomy): Eukaryota > Metazoa > Chordata > Mammalia > Artiodactyla > Phocoenidae > Phocoena > Phocoena phocoena. Next base: position 47,705,594 of record NC_089227.1, read on the forward strand.
GCTTGGTTTCTGGAGTGATGATTAATCTTGCTTTGAACTACTACACAAAGCGGCTTTGAAATGCCATATATACTCTAAGACTTTAAAGTGTAATAAATATTATATTTAAAGAAGCAAGACCAAAATAATCATATAATTTAAAAAGTGTATGTAAAATAATTCATTTTAATGTGAATGACCATTATATACTTTCTAATTTAAAAAAGTGGTACAGTACCAGTTCATACTTCATTTCCAGTCTGAGCCCACAGTGTTTCACATTGCATATTGCTCTTTGATAGAAACAGATACCCAAAATATACATACATGACCTACGCTACACAAAACATATACCAGAATTACGTCACCTCACCATTAAAAGGTAAACATTCGTAACTGTGGCGTATGAATGGAAATTAAACTTGTTATTGAAAATAAAATCTAGTTGAAAAATTTACCATACCCCCAGAATTTCGTGGGATAGTGCTGACTGTCTGAGGGGTTTACTGAAATCCTCCATGGTTACCTTTCAGATTGTTTAAAAAAAAAAAAAAAGGAAAGAAAGAAAGAAAAAGAAATGAACAATAATTCTATAAATCCAGAAGTACAATCACCCAATCACAGATATATTCAGATCTACGTTTAAAATTTTTCAGTGGTTCAGATTTATACCTCCCTCTTCTTTATAGGATCCTCCCTTTTATTTTTCAGCCTTTAGGCAGAGCTATTTTAACTTTTTTTAAAAATCATAATGTTTAACAGAGAATGAACAGAAACAGGAGTGCAATTCTAACTGAACTGGGTGTTTGCTTATTTTAAACTCTATTCTAGTTTAAATATTTGAAGGAAAAAACCCCAGAAAATTCAGAAATTTAAATGAAGTTTGGGAATTATCTATATATTTTAAATTCTACTGGAGTATGATTTATAATTTCTTAAAACATTAAAACAGATATATGTAAGCACACACAATACATAGTAAGGTATTCTTAATCCTAAATATGGTTCTGATAAGATGCCCACTGAACTTTTACAATTTCAGGATATATTTCTCACATGTTTTCCCTGTAGGCAGTTCAAGCAAGCAACTCCCCTCTGTCAATGTGACAGGTTCCAAGTTAGAATCAACCTTGGATTATTTGACCAAAACCAGAGCTATCTATTCTTCAGCAGACAAAGCTGATCTAAGTGCTGGCTCTGGAAATTAGTTGGATGAACATGGCTGTTCTGCATTTAATTAGAGGTTTTCCTGGCTGGCCCAGGGAATGTCACAGGGGATATTATCAAATAAAAACGATTCTAACTTTGAAATCATAGGATGATTCTATAAATGAGAAGAAAAACAAGAAACCAAGTGATTGATTACACAACTCAGGGTTAACAAAGATATGTAAATCAAGAAATTGTTCAATTACATATAAAATTAAATCAATTATTCAAGGACCATTTACTCACTGGATAACAAATATTGGTTCTTCTCATTTCCATTATGTCTCTTACTTTTCATTAACACAGAGAGAGAATAAATAAAAAATAAGGACATAACACTCAGGTCAATCAATTTAACAATATCTGGTTAAATTGTAACCAGATAGTAAAAAATTAGTAAAAAATGAATTTCATCAAGTAAATAAATTAACATGTGTACACAAAAGTAGATTTTTACTATTTGCAGGGTGTTCATCTCTCCGATGCACAGAAAATTAATGGTAGGTTTTAGTTGGGCATGCTTTGGTGAGGCAGTGTGTAACACACAAGAAAGGGAAAAAGGTACCTCAGAGAGGAACAGGAGAGAGAAACAATGGGAAAGGGTTCCTTGACCTTTTCAATAAAGTGAAGGTTACTTGGAGTAGCATAATAGCAAGCACCTGCTTTCTATTTCTACAACTTACAGACAGAAGAAAAAGTTTAACCTAAAGCTAAACTCTGTTTTTTTTGTAAAATAGTTGTATACTTAGCTATTCTTCCCTTTAAGCCCTATCTTCATAGGCTACTTCTGAATTAAGTATTTACCTATAGTAAAATAATTCTGCAAGTCTTCAATCCCCCTATTATTAGAAATATAGAACAAAGAATTACAGAACCTAAGTATTACAAGAAACTCCATAAGCCAAAACAGGAATCTTCCTTCCAGCATCTCTTGTTCCCCAGTTACTCTGTGTGTGCCTCAAAACAGACAGACCCATCAGTCTACTCCATTCAAAATTAGCAGTGTGTTGCAAAGAGTCCAGGCCTTGGAGCCAGGAAGACCCTGTTCCCATCCTAAATCTGGCAACTACTAGCTATACCACTGGAAAAAGCCTCAATTACTACGTTTTTAGAAAAAAAAAAAAATAGATTCTTCTGCTTGCTGTAAAGATTACATGAAACCATGTAGGAAAGGCACCTGGCCTAGTGCCTGGCACTGAATATTTATTTACCCTCCTTGCCCCTGAGAATATCTGCTCAGGTGACAATCAACTAACTCTGCTCTCCTTATAAAAACAGGCAAACAAACAAACAAAATCCATATGATGTACTCCTAAGTATAAATGTTGAATGATAAATATTCCTTTTGCATTTAGTCAAATTTTTAAATTAGAGAAAATCTGATATTAAAAAAAAGCTTTAGCTGCTTAAGTTGAAAACCTTGGGGGATGAATGTGATCATTTCCTCAAAATAACTGGAGGAAGTATGTAGTAAATGATCTAGAAATTTCAGTTGGGAAGCCTCAATTAAAGAACTATCTTATTTTCCCTCTGTCCTTGCTACACCTGATGCTTCATTTCACAGGCTCATGGAATATTAGAAACTGGAAGGAATTTAGAGATTTAGCCCAATACCTGTACTTTAAAGCAAAGACAGCTGAGGTCCACAGAGACTGAAAAATTTGGCTTCCTCACCTTCCACCACTTGATGTCACCCGTACTCCCCTGAACCTCAGATCCAAATTCTTTCTAACAGAGTGAGCAGGTAAAAGCCAAACCTGCCGAGAATGATTCTACAATCCTAATTCAGGCTTGAAGCCAAAGCAAATCAGTGTCTCTGATAAAACACAAAACTGAAAACTAGGGAAGATGAAAGCTCAAATATTTGAGGAAATCCCTTTTTTAGTTTCGAAATCCCAGATAACATTTTCATATATAATATCTTAATATAGTACAAAAACAAAAAAAACCTTGCCCTTTAAAGTGAATTCTGAAAGTGAAAAACTAAATCAACTAAATAGAATTCTAAGAAACTAATTCACTCAAGTGAAGAATTTCTAATGTTTACTCTTAGATTAACAATTAACTGAAGCACCATCTTAAAATTTTCTACTATAATAAAGAGAGAATACATCCTCACTATACTACAAACAGATAAAAAATTAAGATACATTTGGGTTAGAACACTCCAGACTAAAAATACATGAAAAATATTTGAATGTCTCTTTATTGGTCTTCACTAGGTCCTGGCTAGAAACCAAGAAAAGTTCTGGAAAAAGAATATATTCAGATGAGCAGAGGTTGAACATATGAAGTTACACCATCCTTATTTATATCAGCTGGTATGAAGAAGAGTATTTGTTTTACCTGAATATTTACTATGTTTATGAGGTATGAAATACTGCAACTAAATTGTTGATGGATCCTTTGACATGCCAATGTGAAACATATGCATGTTTAAACATGTTTATAATAAAGTATGTTGTCCCATTTTATCAATGTACATTTGGCATTTACATTAGAAATAGACCAGCATCTGTATTATATTACAACACACAAGGGTTCCATAGAGAAGTTTTCACTTGGGGGTTAGCTTCTATTCATTTGCTTGATCTCCTGCAGAGAGCAGGATGCAAAATTATTCCAGTATGTATCTACTCTACGGAATATGTGCTGGTGGAAAAGCTTTGTTCTGCATTATGTTAGCACAAATCATAGTGAGCAGATCCAAAGAACTTTCTCTTCCTGGGGGGGAAAAAACCTGAAAACACTCGGCAATTTTCAGTACTTCTCTGTGTATGTTTGTGTATATATATGTGCCTTTTCACTCAGAATGTTTACCGATTTAGAAAATTTAGAAAAAATTGAAAAAATATAAACCAAAGAGAGAAAATCACCTAATTCCAACAAAAAGATAGCTACTATTCACATTTTGGTATTCTTACCCTTTTTTGTTTCAGTGAATTTATCTTAATACTGTGGTAAAAGAGGACTTATTTGATCTAGAAGTCTTCATACTGTAAATATGATACCATTACTTGACTGATAAGCTAATAACACACGCAAGTAATATTTCCTTTCTGTGAGCTGAATGTTGACACGTTCTCCTTGAGAAACTGCAAAGACCTGTCATACTGTTATACGGTAAAGAGAGGTTTATCAAGTAGGGATGTAGTAAGAAGAAATGAAGGAAAAAGAACGTTTGCAAATGCAACTTACCTCATCATCGTCGGCATCATACTGGGCATAGTGCTGTTCAAGCAGCTCTCTCTGGCGCCTTTCTTGTTCCAGCGTTTGGCTTATCAACTGGGCAACCTCACTCACTTGTCCTGGTTTTTCTCGCCCAATAACAAATCTATACGAAGGTTAAAGAAAACTGATATAGTTAGACTCTCCAGCAAAAAGGAATGCTAAGAAAAGTAACCAAGCTTCATATTTCATCAGGGTACATCAAACCTCAAAAAAATAATACTACCTATATTTTTTGAAAGGTATGCCTGGGTAGAAGAAGAGGTTAGCTGAGCAATTAAAGTGATTTTTTCAGCCACAGCCCAAAGGAAAAGAAATGGGAAAAGTAAAGGATCATAAAAAATTATTACTTTAGGAGAAGACAAAACAGATGTAATCCATTCTACTTTACACATTTTTGATGCCCTGCAAAATGAAAGCAAGCTCATAATTTACTGTACCATTGAACTTCAGAATCATTTTCATAATTATGTCCTCTTTATAATGCAAAAACTACTTCAAAAATATTTTGAGGTATGGCATACCCTATGTGAGTAAATAAATAAAGAGGTACTGACCTGTTGCTAAGCAATTGTAACTCTGGAGATAAGAAAAAGAAGGGGAAACAAATGTAGTTTTTGTTTTTGTTTTTAAAATGAAAAACTAAAATAAGGAGAGGTGGCAAATTAGTTCATTTCTTTTGGAGAAAGATGCTGTGAGGAAGGATGTGGCCTCAAGAAATAAAGAGTCAAGGGGAAATATCTGTTGATACTAATTCCTATAAGTATAAAGAAAAAACCAGGAAAGCCATTTACTTATTGCCAGCTAGTCACTTATGATACACCCTCATTGATACTATGGTTCTTCCCCAACAAATTAATATTCACTTTTTAACATCTTTTCACACTAATATATGGTTCTATTTTTCTAAAAATACAAATAATATGTCTCCATGATATAGTTTCCATATATTACTTAACTTCATTATTTTGGATGTAACTGTTTAATCTTGCTTCTATGCTTAATTGATGATTTCCTCTGATTATAATACGTTGTTATTTTCAATTACAATTTTAAATGAAATACTCTACCATTCTCTGTACAAATTCACTAAAGGTCAAAATTTTTATACTTGGATGTTAGTAATTAAATGTCTTTTTAGAAATATTTTTATGTAGTTTCAAACAGGACTGTTGAAATTATGCTTGGGTATTCATTTATCATCTGAGTTACTTTCCTTTGGGAAATTACTAATTATTGAGTTGTAATAACTGTTTATATATTCTGGATATATATCCTTATCTATAAATGTTATAGATACATACACATACACAGATACATACATGCACACAAATCATATATGTATATGTTTGATTTATTACCTTCTCTCAATCTGTGGCTTGCTTTTTCATCTTCTTAATTGTGTCTTTCAAGGAAGTCCAATTTATCGCTTTTTAAAAGATTGTGCCTTGTGTTTCCTACCTAAGAAATCTTTTCCTGATTTAATATTGCTGAGATTTTTCTCCCATTTTTCTTGTTAAAGTTTTGACTTTTTATTAGGTATGCGAAATCTTTCAAACTAATTTTCATGCATGATGCTTGGTAAGGGGGGAGTTTCATTATTTTCCAAATGAGTAACCAGTTGTTTCCATACCATTTCTTAAAAAGACTATTCATTACCACCACTTGAATTACTCAGGGACATTTGTTGCAAATCAACTGACCATGTACTTGTGTGCTGATTTTTGGACTTTCCAATCTGTTCCATTGATGTATTTATCCTTGTACCAATACCACACTGCCTTGATTACTATATAGTAAATCTTGAAACTAGGTGCTATGAGTTATCCAACTATGTATATCTTTTTCAAAATTATTTTGACTATTCTAAGTTATCTAAATTGCTATATAACTTTTACAACCAGCTTGCCAATTTCATTTAAAAACCCCATTGATGTTTAATTTGGTATTGGTTTGAATCTATAGATTGTGGAGAACTGACATCTTAATAATATGGAATTGTCTGATCCATGAACATGGTATATCTCTGCATTTATTTTTCTTTATTTCTATTGAAATATAGTTGACATACAATATTATGTTAGTTACAGGTGTATTCATAATGATTTGACACTTGTACACATTATGAAATGATCACCACAATAAGTCTAGTAACCATCTGTCCCCATATTATTACAATATTACTGACCATATTCCTTATGCTGTAATATTACAACACCTTGACTTACTTATCATACAGCTAGAGATTTGTATCTCTTAAAACTTTCACCTATTTGGCTCACTCCCCACACACACCCCTCCCTCCAGGCAACAACCCATTTGCTGTCTATATCTGAGTCAGTTTTAATTTAAGTTTTTGTTTTGCTTTTCAGCTTCCAAATTTGAGCTCCTGTATTATTTGTCTTTCCTTTCTGACACATTTCACTTAGTATAACACCCTGTAGACACATCTATGTTGTCACAAATGGCAAGGTTTCATTTTTTATGGCTAATATTCCATTGTATAAATATATCACTTTGTCTTTATCCCTTTGCCTAATGTTGGACACTTAAGTTGCTTCTGTTTCTTGGCTATTGTAAATAATGCAGCAATGGACATTTGAGTGCATATATTTTTTCAAATAAGGGTTTTTGTTTTCTTCAAATAAATACCCAGAAGTAAAATTACTAAATTATATTGCAGTTCTGTTTTTAATTTTTTGAGGAACTTCCATACTACTTTCCATAGCGGCTGCACTGATTTACAATTCCAACAACAACACACAAGGGTTCCCTTTTCTCCACATCCTCACCAACACTTATTTGTTGTCCTTTTGATAACAGCCATTCTGACACGTGTGAGGTGATATCTCATTGTGATTTTGATTTGCATTTCCCTGATGATTAGTGATATTGAGCATCTTTTCATGTGTCTGTGGCCAAATGTCTTCTTTGGAAAAATGTCTATTCGGGTCCCCTGGCCATTTTTAAATAGGGTTCTTTGCTATTTTGATGTTGAGTTATATGAGTTCTTTGTATATTTTGGATATAAATCCCTTATCATTTTGCAAATACCTTCTCCCATTCAGTTGGCTGCCTTTTCATTTTGTTGATAGCTTCCTTCACTGTGCAGAGCTTTTCAGTTTAATGTAGTCCTATTTGTTTATTTTTGCTTTTGTTTCCCTTGCCTAAGAAGATGTATCCCAATAAATTGTATCGCTAGGACTGACGTCAAAGAGCATACAGCCTATATTTTTTTCTAGGAGTTTGATGGTTTCAGGTCTTACATTAAAGTCTTTAATCTAGTGTGAAAAAGTAGTCCAGTTTGGTTATTTTGCATGTAGCTGTCCAGTTATCCCAACACCATTTATTGAAGAGACTGTCTTTTCCCCATTTTGTATTCTTGCCTTCTTTGATTGACTATTTAAGTGTCATTTTATTTCTGAGATCTCTATTCTGTTCCATTGATTTATGTGTCTGTTTTTGTGCCAGTACCATACTATTTTGAATACTGTAACTTTGTAGTATAGTTTGAAATCAGAAGCATGATACCCCCAGCTTTGTTCTTTCTCAAGGCTATTTTGGCTATTTGGGGTCTTCTGTGATTCCAAACAAATTTTAGAATTATTTGCTCTAGTTGTGTGAAAAATGCTTTTGGTATTTTGATAGGGATTGCACCGAATCTGTAGACTGCCTGAGGAGCATTTTAACAATATTAACTCTTCCAATCCATAAGCATGGAATATATTTCCATTTTTTAATTTCATCTTCAGTATCTTCCATCCATGTCTAATAGTTTTCTGAGTAAAAGTCTTTTACCTCCTTAGTTAGGTTTATTTCTAGATACTTTACTCTTTATGATACAATTGTAAATTGGGTGGTTTTCTTAATTTCTCTTTCTGATATTTTGTTGTCTGTACAGAATTACAGGAGATTTCTGTATATTAATTTTGTAATCTGCTACTTTACTGAATTCATTTATTAGTTCTAAGTTTTTTGGTGGTGTCTTTAGGATTTTCTATATATATAGTATCAGGTCATCTGCAAAGTGATAGTTTTAATTCTTCTTTTCCAATATGGATTCCTTCTATTTCTTTTTCTTGTCTGATTGCTGTGGCTAGAACTTCCAATACCGTATTGAATAAAAGTGGCAAAAATGGGCATCCTTGTCTTGATCCTGATCTTAGAGGAAATGCTTTCAACTTTTCACCATTGAGTATGATGTTGGCTGTGGGTTTGTCATATATGGCCTTTATTATGTCAAGGTATGTTCCCTCTATACCCATGTTGTTGAGAGCTTTTATCATAAATGCATGTTGAATTTTGTTAAAAGCTTTTTCTACATCTATTGAGATAATATAATTTTTATTTTTCAATTTGTTAATGTGGTTATCACATTGATTTGTGGATACTGAACCATCCTTGCATCACTGGGATATAATCCTTTTAATGTATTGTTGAATTCAGTTTGTTAACATTTTGATGAGAATTTTTGCATCTAGGTTCATCAGTGACATTGGCCTGTGATTTTCTTTTTATGTGTGGTAATTTTGTCTGGTTTTGGTATCAGGATGATGCTGACCTCAGAACAAGTTCGGAAGCATTCCTTTCCCTTCAAATATTTGAAGTAGCTTGAGAGGGACAGATGTCAATTGTTCTTTAAATGTTTGGTAGAATTCATTAGTGAGGCCATTTGGTCCTGGACTTTTATTTTGTGGGGCATTTTAAAATTACTGATTCAATTTCATTACTGGTAATCAGTTTTTCTATTTCTTCCTGAATCAATCTTGGGAGTTGTACATTTCTAGGAATTTATTCATTTCTTCTAGGTTGTCTTCTATTGGTGTAAAACTGTGTAGTAATTTCCTGTGATTCTTTGCATTTCAGTGGTGTCAGTTGTAACTTCTCTTTCACTACTGACTTTATTTATTTGGGCTTTCCTTTTTTCTTGATGAGTCTGGCTAAAGTTTATCAATTTTGTTTATCTTTTCAAAAAACCAGCTCTTAGTTTCATTGATCTTTTCTATTTTTTTTTGTCTCTATTTCATTTACTTCTTCTCTGATCTTTATGATTTCTTTCATTCTACTAATTTTGAGTTTTGTTTGTCCCTCTTTTTCTACTTCCTTTAGGTGTAAGGTTAGATTGTTCGTTTGAGATTTTTGCTGTTTCCTGAGGTAATGCTGTATCACCATAAACCTTCCTCTTAGAACTGCTTTTGCTGTGTTCCATAGATTCTGGATCATCATGTTTCCATTTTCATTTGTCTCCAGGTATTTTTTAATTCCCTCTTTGACTTCTTCAGTGATCCACCGGTTGTTTAGTAGCATATTGTTTTGCCTCCATGTGTTTGTGTTTTTTGAAGTTTTTTTGGTTTCTAGTAGTTGACTTCTAGTCTATTTAGCATTGTGGTAGGGTAAGATACTTGATATGATTCCAATCTTCTTAAATTTAATGAGACTTGTTTTGTGGCCTAGCTAGTGATCTGTCCTGGAAAATGTTTCATGTGCACTTTAAAAGAATGTATATCTTGCTGCTTTTGGATGGAATGTGTGTGTGTGTGTGTGTGTGTGTGTGTGTGTGTATATATATATATATATATATATATATATATATATATATATATATATATATATTCTATGTGGTCTAATCTGTCATTTAAGACCAGTGTTTCCTTAATGATTTTCTGTCTTCATGATCTGCCTATTGATGTAAGTGGGGTGCTAAAGTCCCCTACTATTATTGTATTACTCTCAATCTCTCCCTTTATGTTTGTTAATATTTGCTGTATGTATTTAGGTGCTCCTATGTTGGGTGTACACATATTTACAACTGTTAAATCTTCTTGTTGGATTGATCCCTTGATCATTATGTGATGTCCTTCTTTGTCTCTTGCTGCAGTCTTTGTTTTAAAGTCTATCTTGTCTGATAGAAGTATTGCTACCCCAGCTTTCTGTTTCCATTTGCATGGAATACCTCTTTTCATCCCCTTATTTTCAGTCTGTGTGTGTCTTTAGATCTGAAATGAGACTCTCCTAGGCAGCATACATATGGCTCTTGTTTTTTAATCCATTCAGCCTCTTTATGTATTTTGATTGGAGCATTTTAATCCATTTACATTAAAGTAATTATTGATAGGTATGTACTTATTGCCACTGTGTTTACTGTTTTGGGGTTTTGTAGTTTTGTTTGTTTCTTCTTCTTTTGCTCTCTTTCCTTGTGATTTGATGACTGTCTCCAGTGTTATGTCTGGATTCCTTTCTCTTTTCTTGCATGTATGTATCTATTATAGGTTTTTGGCTAGTTGTTACCATGATGTTTATCTATAACAGCTATATATGTGATTATTTTAAGTTGATGATCTCTTAAATTTGACTGCATTCTAACAACCCCACATTTTTACTCCTCCCAACTTTTTTGTTATCATTTAACTTTTAACTTTTTTGTTATCATATTTTACATCTTTTTGGTTTTTGTAGCCCTTAGTTATTGTGGATACTGATGGTTTTACTTTTGTCTTTTAACCCTCCTACTAGCTTTATAAGTGGCTGATCTACTACCTTTACTATATGTTTGCCTTTACCAACGAGACCTTTTCTTTTGTAATTTAAATGTTTCTAGTTGTGGTCTTCTTTCTTCTGCTTAGAGAAGTCCTTTTAACTTTTCTTGTAAAGCCAATTTAGTGGTTTGAAATCTTTTAGCTTTTACTTATCTATAAAACTCTTTATCTCTCCTTCAAATCTAAATGATAGCCTTGCTGAGTAGAGTATTCTTAGTTGTAGATTTTTTTCCTTTCATCACTTTGAATATATGGTGCCAGTAGCTTCTGGCCTGCAAAGTTTTTGCTGAAAAGTCAGCTAACAGTTTTATGGGAATTCCCTTGTAAGTAACTAGTTGGTTTTCTCTTGCTGCTTTTAAGATTCTGTATCTTTAATTTGTGCCCTTCTAATTATAATGTGTCTTGGTGTGAATCTCTCTGGGTTCATCTTGTTTGGGACTCTTTGTACTTCCTGGATCTGGATGTCTGTTTCCTTTCTCAGGTTATGGATATTTTCAGCTATTATTTCTTCAAATAAATTCTCTGCCTCTTTCTCTCTCTCTTCTCCTTCTGGGGCCCCTAGAATGCGAACATTAGTATGCTTGATGTTGTCCCAGAGGTCTCTTAGGCTAACCTCATTTTTAAAATTCTTTTTTCTTTTTTTGCTCAGCTTGGGTGATTTACACTACTCTGTCTTCCAGTTCACTGATCTCTCTGCATTTATTTGAAAGTTTTACATTGAACTACATATGTCTCTTCATTCAGGCAGCAAATTTGGGTAGCGTTATAGCTTCTAGTTAGACATGCTTTAAAGCCTTGTAATCTGGTATAATTTACAGTACAGATTTGCAATAAAAGTATGTCATCATGGTAAGTGTGGTCCAAAGGGAAAGCACACAGAAGTGGAACTGAACTATTCTCTATGCCTTATTTTCCTCATGTGAAAATTAGTACCTACCCCATATGTCTAAAGGAGTGACAGAAGAATAAAATGTGGTACAGACATAAAAGGACTTTAAGGCACTATTATTAAGATAAGACTAATAAAATCTCCCATTTGGAAAATGTGTAACATTCAAATTACCTGTCTATATATTCTAAATGTTTGGTCCATTTTTAAGCTGTCATTATAAGTGTGTCCTATTGTATGTGTATAATCTAGCATACATAGAAATGAGTGGCAAATATAAAATTTAAAGTAAGGTTATTATTTCAAGTATGGATTCAGAATATGGACATACTGTGATAGTATAATTTAGGAGTTAAAAGTGTATGTAAAAGAGAAAAATGGCTTTGACAGAACAAATCCACTGAAACATAAACATGACTTATTGGCTCTGTGACCTTGAATGTATTAAAATTCCTAATTCTTAGTTTCCAAATTTGTAACATAAATATACTAACAATAACAAACAAATATATAATCCATATAAAAAGCTTAACTAAGTACCTGGCGCCTAGAGAGTATCAGTACATGTTTACTGTTGCCTTTATCTAGAAAATATATTAATATCTACACAGGGTTGAGTGCATTTCAAAGTACTATATGTACACACTGTCCAAATTATTTATTTGCTCTCACTAGTTTTGAAAGAGAGAAGGTTTTTGTGAGTCAACCACAGGAAAAAGATAAAATACTTGCACTGAAATGTGCTCTAAAAAACCTTAATTTCAGGTTGCATTTGAAATAGTAAAGTATGGATTATATAATCACTCCACATTGAATTTTAAAGATCATCAAAAATATAACAATTAAAGCCAGCAACAATCAGACCCTCTAAATATATGTGACCAAATTAACTGACATTTATGCACAATTATTATTTATATTTTAGACATTATCCCCAGCTGAAATGACAACACATGTAGTCAAATCATCCTGTTTATAAACTTAAAATTCCTTTAAGAGAAAAATACCTTTCTTGTTACTTTCTCTTTTTTTTCCTTGCTTCAGTAAGGAACAGTGTGATCTTTTGTATTTTAGCTATAAAGAATGAAGTAAAAAAACCCCCAAAAAACGTAATGTACATTTAAATTAAACTTAGGTATTTTCTAAGCTTACAATTTATAAATAATGGCAATATTAAAAACAAAATCTATAACTAGGGTTTATGTTTTTACAGCATGGCTAGTTTCTAGTGTTTGAAACAATCATGCGTTTCAACATGAATTATTTTACAAAGAACTGTCTCCTCTCCCCCTCAGGCTGAGATAAAATAGGCAAAGGCAGATAAATCAGTTTTTCCTTTTCTTCTCATCGATTATAAGACAAAGCAATGTCCATGTACTGTCCTTTGGAGTTTAGATGACGCGATTATATGGAATTCATTTGATTAGTTTATTGAATTCTCTGGTGAGCTGTCAAACAAAAACAAACAAGTATAAAATCCCATTTACAATTTGCTGAATTGTAGTCATAAAGAATGATGTGAGAGGTTATGTTGAAAAATGATGATTTATGAGTGTCTGTTTTTCCGATATAAGCTATTCCAATAAAAGTGATACATTAGTCAAAAATGGCACTTATTATGACATCAAAAATTTTTAATTATAAATGTGGGATTAAGCTAATCTAGAAAAGGAAAAACTAAATCAGGATATAGTTATTAGTTCTTATAAAATCAATTCTTTCATTCAAATATTCTATAAACAAATATTTATCATATGCACACAAAAAACCTTAATAATAAAAAGAAAACTAGATGCACAAGACCTATTATCATTTTACTTCAGCCTTGGATCACAAGATCACATGGTGCTTTTAAACATTTTGGTAAAAACTCATTGTTTTCTATATTTGATGACATCTTACGGTGTGAACTTGACAGCTTTTAAAATATTTAACTTAATTTTACTGAGCAATGGTGGCAAAAGTATATCCATCTCCCTTCACTAAAATTTGCTGATTGTTTTCAGAGGCTGAAGTTCTGCACAACCAGGCTTTTCCCTCTTTCTTATACTTGAAGACTCTTACATATTTTTCCTTTCCATATTGGGATCTAGATTAATGTACTATATATTTAGCATTTAAAAATTTTTAAATTCATCTAAAAATGTTTGCTTTTAAAAGACAGATCTGAAATATTTAAACCTAATTGTAAGCCTTAGTTCCCGGAAATGAATTTTGTATCTAACCCAACTCTGATTATAAAGAACTTTTTTCTACACTATAGTTCAATGTAAAAAAAAAAGTAGTTGAATTATTTAAAAAACACTGCCTAACTTATGCTATGTCAAGGACTATATATTTTCTAAAATGCTACATCCTTTCAAGAAATGACATTTCTCTATTTAATAGTTAGCTCTGATGTCTCAGGTTTAAACGTTTACACACAAAAATACTAAAAAGGATTTTTTGAGGATGTTAATCTGTACATAGTGACACCAGAAAACATCTCATTAAGCCAAAGTCCCCTTTAAGTAGTTTTCTGAAATCTCCACTGTCTTTAATCTTCTTCCTATCACTACTTGTTGCTGACTATTCTCATATATATGAGAGTAAACTTTTATTATCCACGGTCCCAACTTTAGAGTGGCTGCTCCTCTTATCTGAGGGAAAGGGGATATAGTCTTAGGAGTAATGTAAGTACAAAATCCACAATGACTCATGATTTCCATGAACATGATAATACCCTCACCGCCCTCCATTATGTATGACACTCCATTACACCCAACCACAAAACCAAGGCTCTGTTAAAAAGTGAAACTCTCAATTTCCCCTTGTGCTGTAATGGTGACAAAAATTCTTATTAAAATGATGTGAATGAAGTGAAAACATTTCAATATTCAATGCATTTCAATAGAGATCTCAAATACACCAATGACATTACATAAAGAAGAATATTTTAAAACTTCCATACTTAGAAATTGCATGCCCAGGGGTGAATCCAAAATAAACATGAGCATAGCTATAAAAAAGTCACTTACCATTCACTTATATTTTCTTTTGAATATCATAACCTCTTCCAAAAAGGACAGAGGAATATTTAACATCCTCACATTAATTTATTTTCTATTGTGTGTAACTATAGTTCCTATAAAATCCTGACCTCCAGAAGTGTTATATGACTTGATGTCAGAAAGTTGTTAAATACATTCACTGGGGATAAAAGCATGAGTGCTTAGTGATTGAGCACAAGTAGCAGCATTTAAAGCTTAATGTGAACGGCACTGAAGAGCAAACATAAAATTTATTAGAAATTTCTCATACTGAAGCACAATCTCTTCTATAGCATCACTTTCCTATAACAGCTGCCTTTCAGTACTAGGAAGGCTGTCTGGAGATAAAAACAACTCATCCTTGTTCCAGAGTTCACTCTTTCAAATGCTTGACAATTGTTACCATGTCTTTTAAATTTTTTCTATATTTTAGGCAAAAGTTTGTATAATCTTTTATGTATAGAAGGAAAAATGTTTAGATCTCTCACCATCCAAAGGTCAGTCTTTCTTAAATAGTCTCAAGGTTTTCAGGGTTCTTAAGATAAGGTAAGCAACGTTAAACATAAATTATATTATGGTATAACGTTAATCCGTCTGCCTGTCTATCCATCTGTCTGTCCATCCATCCAACTAGTTACTGATCACTACATAATAGGCAGCCTCTAAGATGGATTCAAGTAATCTCTGTATTCTTATATTTATGTCTTGTGTAATTCTCTCCCGTTGAGTGTGGGATGGACTTGTTGACTCACTTATATCAAATAAAATACAGAACTGATGGAATGTCACTTCGGCTCTATGAAAAGATGGCAGATTGCATCTTGGCCACTCCCTTGCATCGCTCCCTCTGGGGAATCTAGTTTCCATGTTGTGAGGCATCCCTGTAGAGAGGCTCTCATGAGAAAGCGGGGAAGTGGATCACAGAAACTGAGATAAAAAAAGTTGCTGTTTCAAGTCGCTAAATTTGGGAGCAATATGTTATGCAACAATAGGTACACCAATTATGCCAGGCACATAGTAGTAAATAAGATAGGTAAGGTCCCACTTAAAGCTACAGACCCAAAAACATGAGTTCTTAAAAGTCACGTTGCAAGTCTATGTTTGAATAAGGAAAAGGGTCCATACATAATAAAGAATTTTATATAGATATATTTTTTCTGGTAAAAACTCAGTAACAAAATATTCTAAAAATAAAAGTATACAGCACAATAAAATCTACATATTGTTAATGAAATTGTTTGACTACATCTGCCTTTCTTAAAGAAACATGATAGTCCTTCCCAAATCACCATCACCTCAATACAATTAGTTAGCATAGCACTTTTTAAGTTAATTTAAACTATTATCACATATTTTAAGAATCAGTTTTACTGAGGTGAAGTTTATATACAACAAAACTTTCCAAATTTAAATTGTATTATATGTTTTGAAAAATATATATACAGTTGTATAACAAACACAATAAGCACAATATAGAATATTTTGTCACCCCAAAAATGTTCCCTCTTTCTTCTTTGCAGTTTAAATGGATTCAAGCAGTGTAAAGCCTTTTGTGTCTGGCTTCTTACTCAATATAATAGTTTTGAGAGTCATACATGGTGCTAAATATATTGGCAGCTCACTCCTTTGTATTGCTAAGAAATCTTTCATGGTATGGAATATAATACAATTTGTAGATGCATTTATCAGTTAAAGGACACTTGAGTTGTTTCCAGTTTGGAGCTTTTTTGAATAAAGCTCCTATGAATATGCAAGTATGAGACTTTGGGTAGATACATGTTTTTATTGCTCTTGAGTAAATAGCTAAGAGTAGAACTGCTGGCTGGTATGATACGTGTACGTTTAACTTTATAAGAACCTGTCAAACTGTTCTGCAAAGTGGCTATGTTATTTTGCATTCCCACCAGAAATGAAAGGATGTTATATTAAAGTTGCTCTACATCCTTGTCAATGCACAGCAGTATCAGTCTTTTAAATTTCAGCCATTCTAGTGGGTGTGTAGTTGTACCTCACTGTGGATTTAATTTCCATTTCTCCAATGATTAATGGTGTTGAGCAGCATTTCATGAGCTTAACTGTATATCTTCCTCAGTGAAGTCTCTCGTTAATTGATTTGCAGGTTTTCAACAGGGTTATGTATCTTCTTATTGAATTATAAAGAGTTCTTCATATCTTCTAAATAACAGTGCTTTATCGGATAATTGTTTTGCAAATATTAGTCAGTAGCTTGCTTTTTTATTTTAAGGGTATTTTTCAAACAAATGTTTTAAATTTTGATGGTTTAACTTATCATTTCTTTTTCTTAAATTTCTTGCTTTTGTGTCCTAAAAGATCTTTGATTAACCCAAGATCATAAAACTTTTGCCTGTTTTCTAGAAATTTTATGGTTTCAGCTGTTGCACTAAGGTCTATGATCAATCTTGAGTTAACTTTTGTACACACTGTAGGATGAAGGTCAAGTTTTTTTTTTTTTTAAAATGTGGTTTTCCAATTGTTCCACCACCTTTTGTTGAAAAGACTATAATTCCCCCCATTGAATTACCTTGGTGCATTGGTCAAAAATCAGTTGTTTATGTCTGTGCAGGCCTATATTAGAACTGTCTATTCTGTTCCATTAATCTATACTTTTATCCTTATGCTTAAACCAGACTGCTGTAACTAGTGTAGTTTTCGGACAGTGGAAGTCCTTCAACTTTGTTCTTTGTAAAAAAAAAAATGTTACTTTCCCCAAAAAAGCCTGCTGAGATTTTCATTGTGATTGTGCTTTAATCTGCAGATTTGGGGGAAACTGAAATCTCAACACTATGAGAGTCCCGTACCACACAAAGACTTGGGCTTCTTGGTACCATGCCCATGCCCATAGTGGTTTAAAATCTGGAGATCAACAAGTCCTGTGAAACCCAGTGGAGGGATGATAACGAAGACTGTCTGATTCCTCCATGCCCACTCCTTCAATGCTTATCTTTCTCCTGCTGTTGTTGTGATATATCATTTCTGAGTATAAACTATTTGAGTCCTCTAAGTCCTTTTCCTAATCAATTACTTAAAGGAATTAACATGGTTAGCATAGTACTCACCAAGATCTCACTATGATTACTTAGTTTTAAATGATATCAGTAAAATTGAGGAAATAATAATGGTTTTCCAATGCTTTCAGCCAGGCCTGGGCTTCTAATGCCCCAGGAACATAGCCTGGTTTGAGCTGAACCACTTACTCACAGTGGACTAATATGCTTTAACTCATATAAAAGATGTAGGGTTGAAAAACACATATGCCCTTGGAAGTTATCATATTAAAATACTTGTCTTATAACTTCTCTGGTGTGTCAAAAATGGCACACCAAGGAGGTTTTCATTAGTACTGTTAGTTCACAAATTCAGGTGTAACAATTCAAAGTTTAATAAAATAAAGCAGACTATGGTCAGATAAAAAGTGATTCTCTATAAGTGTGGGTGAAGTCAAAAGAACTTCATTGTGTGATTTTGATTTATATCCAAATGCTGGCACCAATTTCATATGCATTTCCAGGAAATAAATTTAAAAATCTATCTCCAGTACTTAAAATATAATCACATCCAAATCTCAGCTTCGATTTCCTTAACACTATTCGTTTCTTATCTTTCCCCTTCCTGGCTCTTTAAAGCCATGAGTTTCATACATTCCTTCCAGATCTGTGCTTAGTAGTTAGAAAAATTCAAACTAAATTTAGTGATTTTTCACATATCCCTTTTAAAAAATAAATTTTAGTAAGCACTAAATGTGATAGCTAGCTCACCAATAAATAAAAAATATAGAACCATACATGTTTTAAACCCTCAGTTTAAAATGATTCATTAAAAATACGGGTCTAGTTTTTGGATCTTGTTTTTTTTTCTTTTTTTTGCAGTACGCAGGCGTCTCACTGCTGTGGCCTCTCCCGTTGCGGAGCACAGGCTCCGGACGCGCAGGCTCAGCAGCCATGGCTCACGGGCCCTCCGCTCCGCGGCAAGTGGGATCCTCCCGGACCGGGGCACAAACCCGTGTCCCCTGCATCGGCAGGCAGACTCTCAACCACTGTGCCACCAGGGAAGCCCTAGGGTCCCATTTTGATATGAAGATTTTTGCAAAGTGGATGAGGAAATTAAATGTATGCCTTTAAAAAATTAAAGTGGAATGTTCTGTAACCTCAAGGTCAAAAAAGTGGTATGAATGATGAATGTTACCAGGATGAAGAAATCACTAGGGGATAGGGAGATCAAGGAGGATTTCTTGAAGGGCAAAGGAGCTAAAATATGTTCCTCAAGATAAGTAGGTTGTAACTAGCAGACAGTATTTTAAACAGAAAGAATGATAGAAAGGCACAAAAACAATAATTCACAAGTCATGTTTGAAGGATGATGACTACATTAGTAAGACTGTACTAGCGCATGAATATAGGGAGAGGTAAGAGATAAGACCGGGGATGAAAGACTTTTAATACCAGGATAAGAACTTAGATTCTGCACAGAATGGAGGGCCACTGAAGGTTTCTAAAGAAGAGAGGGACATAACGAATGCAGAATTATTATTTCCACCCACAGGTCTTAGTTCTACTACTAGAGTTATGTAGAATGAGTCGATTCCTTTTTCCATGATAGCCCTAAAAACTGCTATTATGTTCTTCCATTAGGGATAAGGATGAGAAGGACAGATTAAAGAAAGAGACTGAAATCATGAAACAGTTAAGCCATTCGCCATCTGTACAAGGCTTGAAATGAGCACAAAATTATGAAGAGAAAGAAAGGGATGGCTATGAGTTCATGTAACTACAAACTTTTTTCCAAATGAGAAATGTTCTTATAAGTTGAACATATTTCTTACTTTATTTCACTTTAAAATTCACTGCAGAGTGTAATGAGCAGCTTCAAAACCAAGTTCTTCACTGACACAGAGAAGTGCTGTCTCAAGAACAGACAGCAATTCTGCAGAGACAATCACATTTACTGAGGGGCTCACCCGTGCAGCTCTGAGAGTACATCAGACAGTTTTCCCTGCACTCTTTCCAATTATTTTACATACTTTTCTTAGGATGACGGGTATTCTTGAAGCATTAAAATAGCATCCACAGAAGTCATTTAGGTTGCATTCTTTAAACACTCCTTTCATTGTTAAAGGATGTTTTCCAATTGAAAAAGTCTAAATTATAAAACCTAAACCCATGCTTGTGCAACATAAAATATGCTGCAATAGGGCTTCCCTGGTGGCGCGGTGGTTGAGAGTCTGCCTGACGATGCAGGGCACACGGGTTCGTGCCCCGGTCCGGGAAGATCCCATGTGCCGTGGAGCGGCTAGGCCCGTGAGCCATGGCCTCTGAACCTGGGCATTCAGAGCCTGTGCTCCGCAAAGGGAGAGGCCACAACAGTGAGAGGCCCACGTACCGCAAAAAAAAAAAAATAAATAAATAAATAAATATATATATATATATATATATATATATGCTGCAATAAAATCTTAATGTTACTCTCTTTATAGCAATATTAACTAATCGATATTTTCAGAATATTTGGCAGTTTCATTTTGATGATGATAACACTAAAACACTTTCATAACTACACACAGTAAATAATGTCCTCTTATGTGTTCCTTTATAGGATTTATGGAAAAGTATAAGGCATAAGCAATACTATATTAAAAAATAAGTACCCTGCGACCAAATAAAATGGATTTCAAACCTTGACCTTAGTTGGCTCAGGACTACTTTATTTGTTTTCCAAGCTACAAATTTCAGGACCCCAGGGTTGGATATAAATTTAAGGTCCAAAATAATGTACCCTCTGTCCTATTAAGTTGGAAAAGTTATAGTTTACCAAAGATTAGTCCTTCCTGATTCTTTAAAACAATAAAGAGATTTGAAAATGCATTTATTAACCTTTTAAGGTTAATGATTTATCATTCAGCCTGCTTGTCTAGTAACATGTATCATTGGATATATGTATCATCATTTCAATTTACTGTGTAACTGGTTTTATTGAAAGGATTTGGAGTCTAAATTCATATTTATTGAGAAATTCTATCTTCCTAGAAAATACTGCTATGTTAGCAATAAGACAAACTAACATAGCTTGGTAATTAACCATATTGATTCACACTGTACACTTCATATCTTTGTGTCTTTCTAGAATACTATAATTTTTAGTTTTAAATTACATTTATGAACTAATTACAATAAAGAAGGAAAAATTTTAAACTAAAGGCAAGTTTTTAGTATTTAGATAAAATTCTTCCTGTAATTATAGGTACAGTTAGAGAGAAAACTAAAATTCAACAAAATATCAAGTAACCCAATTGTACGTCTCAAGCCACATACCTGACATTGCCCTTGGTGTTTCTGAGAACTGTTGCAGCAAAATTCTGTGTGACACCCACCAAGCTGATTCCATCCACTTCCACAATCTGGTCATTGACTTGTATTCTTTGGGAAGAGGGAAAAAATTACCCACAATTAGTTTTTCCGATAATATATTACCATTCCCAATAAATGAGTTGACAAAACTGATTTTCAAGATACTCTTATTGATTCAAAATTTGTCTCCAAGTTCCAGATCTTAGTCAAAAGCTTAATGTTTTTTAAAAATTATTTTGAAAAACAGAAAAATTATTTTGAAAAACAGAAATACATGAGTGTATGTGTGTGTGTATGTATATTTATTTATGTCTAGGAGCTATATATAGTATTATTGTAGTTTATCATATAATGCCTTTAAAGTTATATACATGTTTTATATATACCATTTTTTATTCCTCAAAATGAAGTATTTCAATCATGGAGAAATGCAGAGGGAATTAGATAATAAACACTCATGTACCCAACACCCAACTTTATCAAATCCCGGCACTGCAATATTTGAGTCAGACTTTTTTCTAAAAACAATATTACAAAAAAGCCAAAGCCCCTTTATTATTTGTCTTCAATTCTATTCCCTTCTCTGCTTCTACAGGAGTAACTATCCTTAATTTTGATGCTTAGCCTTTCTACTGATGCTTTGAAATATAAATAATACATACACGTGAAGAGGCACAATATGTGTACATCTGCAGTTTTCAAACGTTATGAAATATACCTCTCTTTCTACAATTTAGTTTTCTTCACTCAACATGATATATGAGATTTATCCATGGTTATAAATACAATTCTAGCTAGTTCATTTTATTTTACTTAATTTAATTAAATTAATTAATTTATTTTTTGGATTGGCAGTATTTTTATTCTCTGTTCTGGTAGGTCTAAATAGGAAGCCAACTTAATTCAGAAGTCGGTAAGTGATAACCTAGTTTAACAAGCATATAGTATTATCTTTCATGAATATTCTAAAATATATTCATCCATTATTTTACAAATGGGCACTGTATTGTTTTGAATTTTAGCTATTATGAATACTGATGTAATAACTAATTTCATATGTCTCCTTACGTACATGTGTGAGTTTCTCCAGGATATATAGCTAGAAACAGAATTTCTGAGTCAAAGAACACAGGCATTTTCAACTTTGGCAAACAGACTCATTTCAGTTCAAAATGCTTATACCAGTGCAAATTCCCAACAGCACTGTAGAGAGGTTCTGAGTCTCTCCACACCCTCACCAATACTTGGTATATTCAGACCCTTTAAATACCACCAAACTTATAATTGTAAAAAGGTATCATGTGATTTTAATTGCATTTCCCCGATTATAGTGCGGTTCAATGTTTTTTCGTAAGTTTATGAGTCATAATGTCCCCTTCTGAAAACTGTTAGAACCTTTTACCAATCTTTGTTGAGTGTTTTTTCTCATAGATTTATATAAGATGTCTTTATCTTGTATACCAACACTTTCTTAATTAAATATGTTGCAAATATCTTTGGCCCAATCTGTAGGTCACCTTTTCACATTTTTGAGGGAAATGGTGGTTTTAAGAAGAACAGTTTTTAAAAATATAATCATATTTAAAATTTTGGCTTTATATTAGGTAGTTTTTGTGTTTTGTTTAAGGAATCCCTTTCTGCCTCAAGGTTATAAAAACATTCTATATTTTCTTTTAAAGGTCTTAAATTTTGCTTTTCTGCATTTTTAGTTATCCACCTGTAAATAATTTTTTATTATGATATGTGTTAACAATCTTCTTATTTTTTCCAAGTATATAAACAATTGGGTTAACAACATTTAATAGTCCACTTTTTATCCACTGAGTTGCAGTGCTGCCCCTGTCAGGTTTCAAATGTGCGTCAATGTGGTTTCTACTTGACTGTCTATTTTTGCACACTTACATTGTTTCATAATTAGTTTTGACATTTCATAGGGTAATTCCCTTTACCTAGTTCATTGTCTTCAAAATTTTCTGAGCTCTTCTTGGGCTTTTTCTTTTCATAGTTTGTTTTGGATTTACTTGCCAAATTCTCTAAAAACATTTTTTGGAGTTTTAATAAAATTATACTGATTTCTAAGATTAGTTTGGGAAAAACTGAATCTTTATCATATTGATTCTTCCCATCAATAAAAATTAATTGCTACTATAATTATCTTGAGCAGATGTTGTATATATCACATGCTGTTGCTATGTATTAAGAAAAGTTATTTAAAGCTTGGAAATAAAAACCAAAGGAGAGGCAGTATGTTGTTTCAATGTCATGTACATACATTATTAAACAGGCCCAACCAAGGATAATTTGGGGGAATGTATTTTAATTGATCTACTGTTTTTAAAATTGATTAAAAGTCTGAGACATACTAAAGTAGAACGTTAATTTGTAGACTTTTGTCCTAAATAAAATCAGATACTTTTCTTCTGTTATTAAAGATAATCCCATAGGTCATGGTTTATTTCCCTGTAGAATATTAACTGGCTTTGTATCTATCTTAGCAATGTTATTCTAACATTACTTTATTAACTTGCATGTAAACACCTACTCCTAAAATGTTCTTTGAACCACACTTACCATCTCACTGGTTCTCTCATTAATTAGTGAGTTGAATAAAGTCTGATACATGTACGTTTTATATTTATGAGTCATCTGCTAAACTCTGAATATTAGCCTATAATAGCTTTGGAGTTTCCATAAGAGGCCAGAGTGGATTCACAAAACTAATTCAATTGTGTTACCACAGAAATGCATTCATGGACTTTTGTTTTGTCCCCAGAGTTAGTCTAACGCAGCAACAGAACTTTATCTTTGCTATCATGTTTTTTTCTAATTCAGTACTTTTGACTTTTTTTTTCTTGGTCCTTGGCCATGTTGGTTCTGGACCTAGTTTGTACTAGGTAACAGCGACATCAACAACAACAACAACAATAAATAATTCCCCACTGGTAGAAGAAATGACTGGGAGTGTAATTTCATAATCTGACCATTTGAGACTTCTAATGGGATTATGGGGATCTGTTATCTCCCATGTAAGAGAAGATAAAGAATTTGAGTTGCTATCCTTTAATTTCTTTGTCTATTTGTGATCTCAAACTATTTCATTAAAAAAAATTCATGAACACTAGAAAGCAAAAAGCCCTTTGAATCTTGACTAGTGAGTTTTTTGTTTCTTGGATTACTTAACCTGTTTCTGAAGTTGCAGAACTGAGGCTACAAATTCTCTGTGCTGCTGTAATTGAGAGAACCCATGATCTCACTGTGTGCGTATGAAGTATGTTCCTAACTTAGAAGGGTATTAATAAACTAAATTATAAAGCCTCTTAAATTAAAGGAGCGAAAATCTAATTGGTTCATAGAGAATAATAAGCACTTTCATAAATCTTATATTTTAGTATCTAATGAGAGTTTAAATGTACTAGACGTTTAAGAAAAAAATCCTTCTTGGAGATTCTGCTAGAAGTTCAGAAGTATTTTCATATAAGAGACCAAGTTCATGTAATAAAAGTGAGTCTTTGGACAAATAAGACTAACTAAATAATTTTGGTTTAAAATACCTATCTATGTTTTCTCCATGATTTTGTAAAGGTGTGGGTTTGTATTTTTCTGAAGAGACCAGTTAATCTGAACTTCCTAAAATTCTGATACAAATACTGATCAGATAAATTAAGTACCTCTACATAAAGTTTAAAAAGCATAAAAAATATAAAATTGTGCTCAACTAAACTGAATCATAATACTAACAAACTTTTATATCAATGGTAATTATGTTTTATAGAGTGTCAGCTTAAAACATGATTTCCAAGATTCTTAGTTATTTCCAAAACCTTGGTCATAAAGCTTTTAATATATACAACTCTCCTTATGTTAAAATGTTACAAAGTTAATATAACTTTGCATCATGTTAATGAACGTGTTTATTCTTGCACTTTAAGAATATGTAAAAATAGTGCATGTGGCTGTAGAAAATTGTATTTGTTAGTCTGTTAAATTGCTTGTGTATGATAGGTGATTATTATCAACTTTCTATCTAGGAGTGAAGGTTGCTTCTAGAAGGTGGTTAGGCAGACTATGAGTTAAATTTAAAATGAGTAATTAAGACTATGCTAACAGCAATGCGATAGAAAAAAAAATGAGTAGGTAAGGTAATGGAATGAATTTCTGTTTTTCAAGAGAATGAATAGCAATTTAGTCCAAAAGTATCAGCCTGTTTTAGAATATGAAGGAACATAATGAAGATCAAAACTTGAGCGTGTGGAGAAAGCTGAGGAAGGTTTAAAGAAGCGATTTTTATTTACCTTGGTTTATACCATGTGGGGCCAGAAAGATGCTATAAAATGTGCTGCATTTTGACAAAACTTTTTTTTTTTTTTTGCGGTATGCGGGCCTCTCACTGCTGTGGCCTCTCCCGTTGTGGAGCACAGGCTCCGGACGCGCAGGCTCAGTGGCCATGGCTCACGGGCCCAGCTGCTCCGCGGCATGTGGGATCTTCCCGGACTGGGGCACGAACCCGTGTCCCCTGCATCGGCAGGCGGACTCTCAACCACTGTGCCACCAGGGAAGCCCAAAACTTACTGAGCTTTGAAGGACTTACTCAAAATATAATTTAGAAGAAAAGAGTGTAGTTCTTCTACTACCAGAGTTACATAGAACGAGTCAATTCCTTTCTCCATGATAGCTCTTCATATATTTGAGAACTGCTAATATGTTTCTCTATTAGGGGTAAAGGAAGAGAAGGACAGTGAAGAGAGAGACTGAAATCATGAGACAGTTAAGAAGCCATTTGCCATTTGTACAGTTTGAAATGATAACAGCACAAAATTACGAATGAGAGCTCCTTTTACTTCACATTCTCATCAGCGTTCATGTTGATAGCATTTTAGATTTTGGCCATTCTAATACGTATCTAATGATATTTATCATGGTTTTAATTTGCAGTAACTCATAGATTGGAATAAAAACTTTAAATATCATATATCTTATATGGGGCTGGTATCTAGAATATTATAAAGAACAGTTACAAACCAATAATAAAAAGACAAACAACCCAACTTAAAAATAAGTCAAAGAAAAGTATTCAATACCATATGATCTCACTTACATATGGAATCTAAAAAACAAAACAAACAAACAAAACAAGAAAACCCACCAGCTCACAGATACAGAGAACAGATTGGTGGTTGCCAGAGAGTAGGGGATAGGGGATGGGCAGACTGGGTGATGGGGGTTAAATGATACAAACTTCCAGCTATAAAATAAATACGTCATGGGGATGTAATGTACAGAATTGTGACTATAGTTAATAATATTGTAGTGCCTATTTGAAAGCTGCCAAGAGAGTAGATCTTAAAAGTCCTCATCACAAGAAAAAAAAAGAAAAAAAATTTTGTAACTACATTTGGTGATGGAATGTTAACTAGACTTATTGTGGTGATCATTTCACAGTGTATACAAATATCAAATCATTATGTTGTACACCTGAAACTAATATAATGTTATATGTCAATTATACCTCAATTTCAAAAAGTGAGCAAAGGATCTGAATAGGTATTTCTCCAAAGAAGTTTCACAAAAGGCAAATAAGCATATGAAGAAGGTGCTCAACATCATTAGCCATCAGGGGAATATAAATCAAAACTAAAATAAGACCCCTCTTCACACCTACTAAGATGGTTATGATCAAAAGAAAGGTAGTACCCGAAACTAAACACAAAATTGTTAATCAACTATACTCCAGTGTAAAATAAAATTTTTTTAAAAAGACAGATTGTAACTTTAAATGGAGCATAACCTATAAAAATATTGATTCACTATGTTGTACACCTGAAACTACTATAATATTGTAAATCAACTATACTTCAATTAAAAAAAAAAGACAGATTACAAGTTTTCATGAGATGTGGAGAAACTATAACCCACATAAATTACTGGTAGCAATATAACATGATGCAGTTGCTTTGGAAAACCATCCAGCAGTTCTCCAAAAGGTTAAACCTAGCGTTACCATACGACTCAGAAATTCCACTCCTAACTACATACTCAAGAGAAATGAAATCATGGCCACACAACATTTGTACGTGAATGCTCAAAGCAACATTATTCAAGATAGCCAAAAAGTAAAAACAATCCAAATATCCATCAACTGGTGCCAGAATAACCAAAATGTGGCATACGCATTCAATGGAATATTATTTGGCAATAAGATGAAATGAAATTTGATAGGTGCTACAACATGAATGAACCTTGAAAATACTATACTAGTGAAAAAAGTCATCACAAAAGATCACATGTTATATGATTACATTTACATTAAATGTCCAGAAGAAGCAAATCTCTACAGACAGAAAGTAGATTAGTGCCTAGGAGGGAGGAGGGGAGAGATATATTTTTCAAATTTGCACAAAAGTACAGTATGAGCTAGCAGTGGCCATACCATGCTGGATAGGATAGTCTAGGGCACTAGTTCCCAAACTGCCTAACTGCAATGGAAGAATGGAGCAATTTTGAAAATTAAAGATTCCTCAAGTTGCACTCCTCCAAAATTCTCATTCAGAAGCTATGGAGTAAAGCACAGGATAGACATTTGTTTTTCAATTTTGTCTATTATGAATAAAGTTGCCATTCACATATAAGTCTTTATGTAGACATACATTTTCATTTCTCGGAAAATACCAACAAGTAGAATTGCTGGCTTGAAAGGTTAAGTATACGTTAAACTTTAAAAGAACTGCCAAACTGTTTTCCTAAGTGGCTGAAAAATTTTTTGTTCCCACAAGCTATGTAGGAGTGTTCCATTTCTCCACATCCTTGCTAACATTTTATATTGTCAGCATTCTTATCTTTAGCCATTCTAGTAGATGTGGTATCTCACTGCAGTTTTAATCTGTATTCTCTACTGACGAATGATGTTGACCATTTTTTCATATGCTATTGACCATTCATATATTTTTCTCTTCAAAATAACCATTCAAATCTTTCATCTGTATTTTAAAAATTGAGTTGTGGTTCTTTTTGTTATTCAGTTGTAAGTGTTCTTCATATTCTTGACACAAGTCCTCACATGAATGTTTAACAAATATTTTCTTCTTGTCTATATAGCTTCCTTTTATCATTTCATAACTGTGCCTCTCAAAGAACAAAAGTTTTGACTTTAATAATGTTCAGTTTATCAGTTTTTTCTTTGATGGTCCATGCTTTGAGTCCTGTCTCAAAAATCTTTACTTAATGGTAGGACACAAAGATTTTCACCTACGTATTCTCTTAAGAGATTTCATGGTTTGAACTCTTATGTCTAGACCTATGATTAATTTTGAGTTAATTTGTATATGGGGTGAGGTAAGGTTTGTGGTTCAGATTTTTTGTTTTTCCATATGGATATCTAATTCTTTTTTAATTTTTATTCTATATTGGAGTATAGTTGATTAACAATGTTGTGTTAGTTTCAGGTATACAGTGAAGTGATTCAGTTATATACTGAATCTATATCTATCCTTTTTCAAATTCTTTTCCCATTTAGGTTATTACAGAATATTGGATATCTAATTCTTGTAGGACTATTTATTGATTGTACATTTTACCACTGAATTATCATGGCACTTTTTTTTTTTGCGGTACGTGGGCCTCTCAATGCCGTGGCCTCTCCTGCCGCAGAGCACAGGCTCCAGACACACAGGCCCAGCGGCCATGGCCCACGGGCCCAGCCGCTCCACGGCACGCGAGATCCTCCCGAACCGGGGCACGAACCCGCGTCCCCCGCATCGGCAGGCGGACTCCCAACCACTGCGCCACCAGGGAAGCCCTATCATGGCACTTTTACTGAAAATCACCTGACTATATGTGTCTCAATCCTTTCCTTACTTTCTATTCTACTTCCCTGATCTCTGTTTCTATTTTTATACCAATATCACATGGCCTTGGTTACAGAAGTTTTGTAGTAAGTCTTGAGAAAGGTAAGGTTAGTCCTCTAACTTTATTCTTTTTCAGAATTGTTATTCTAGGTCCTTTGCATTCCCATATGCATTTTGGAACCAGCTAGTCAATTTCTACCAAAAAAAAGAAGTCTCCTGAGATTTTTATTGTATTTCTTTGAACCTACAGATAAATATGGGGACATCTGACTTCTTAACAATGTTAAGCCTTCTATTCTATAAACACTGTTAAGTCTCCCTTTATTTATCTAACCAAATATCACATTACCATCAATCCCTAATATCATCTCAACATTTTTCATATTTTATCCAACAACATCCTCACATAACTAAAAGCTCTAAGATAAGCCATACCCTGAAAAGACTGTTCACATTTGTGCTTTTGTACCTTTTACAAAATATTTGCCAAAAATCCCTTCTCTACCCTCTCAAAAGCCTTCTCCTAAAGGCCCAGCTCTTCTCTTTGAGGAATTATCTGCTTATCCAAGCCTAACGATTTTTAAAATTCTTGAACCTCTTCTAGATCTTATATTTTATACCCCCACGTAATGTTGATGCTACCAGATATTGTTTGATACTCCTTTTTAAATTTTTTTGCATTTTTAAATTGAACTCTGGTTGATTTACAATACTGTGTTAGTTCCAGGTGTATAGCCAAGTGATTCAGTTATATATGTAGATAGATAGATAGATAGATAGATAGATTTAACAATGAATCCAGGGATACACCATACACATAACATGATGAAAAACAAACACAAATGCATGTGCTACAGTCTATTACATTTAAGGGTACAGAGGCCAAGAGTTCAGCTGGGCTCAACTAATGGCAGTTAAATGGTTTCATTGAGGAACTGGATACTAAGCTTAGCCTTGAAGTAGAAGGTAATAAAATGTTGAGAAAAATATGATTCTGGGTAGGGTGAAGAGGATGAAAGGAAATGTGGCAGTAAGAAAAAAACGTGAACCTTGGAACACTCAGATCTAAATTTCAATCCCAAAGCAAGCTTTCACTTACTGATAATCTAAAAGAAGTCCCGACTGCTGTTTCCTCATCTCTATGTTGTTAATATTGTTAAATTTGTGTGATGTAGAGAAACACAGAAAGGAATTGCTGAAAGATAGAAAAAGAAAAGAAGGAGAAAGTAGATGGCAGACTGGGAGTGAAAGTTTCTGCAAAGGAGCCTTGGAAAGAGAGAAAGAAATCTGAGGTAAAGTAAACCCAGACCTAGCCTCCTATCTTGCAAGCATAGTGAAAGTTAAGAATGAATAAGAGAGATGGATGGCTTGAGCTATAGAGTCCCAGACCTTGGTAGTAAACAACTCCAAATTTACAAAACCAGAAAAGCAATGAGTATTTGAAGAAAAGATGATGGGTTGGGGAAAAAAATGCCACTTAAAATGCACACCACTACCAATAAGGTAGAACAAACTTACAACCATTTTCCTGATGCTGGATGGGGGTTAGAAAGGGATATCCTATTTAAATGTATGTAGCATGCAAAATATTAAATGTAAATTAAGGATACTATACCTATTATAGCAAAATTTTAAAATGTGTAATTGATAGTCTCTTTCTTTACAATGCATTTTGATTGTTTTATTTCAGCAAAAGTTTATCTATATGCTTTCACTCATTTACCTCACGCCACAGTTTTCTATAAAACCTTAAGTTTCTTCAACTATGAATTCCTGAAACAATTAATCCTTAGTTTAGAGAAGGTCTACTATAACTACCACGTATGCTGGTTGTAAAGATCAGCAAAAATCGTATGTAAGGGCTTCCCTGGTGGCGCAGTGGTTGAGAGTCCGCCTGCCGATGCAGGGGACATGGGTTCGTGCCCCGGTCCGGGAAGATCCCACATGCCGCGGAGCGGAGGGCCCATGAGCCGTGTGGCCGCTGAGCCTGCGCGTCCGGAGCCTGTGCTCCGCAATGGGAGAGGCCACAACAGTGAGAGGCCCGCGTACCGCCAAAAAAAAAAAAAGAAAATCGTATGTAAAAGGATTAGGGCAGTAATTGACATATCATACAGCCTTAATATACTGTAGTTTTAGTAGTTATTATTTTGACTCAGATGTGCAAGGAGGTTGGGGAAGGAAACTAACAAAGACAATAATGTACTTTTCCTGAGTAAAGTAGAGAGTAGGTACTTAAGAAATAACACTGGTATCCAATGTCAACAAGATCCTGGGTTATGACTGGCAAAAAATGTAGATCAACTATATGCTGTTATTCAAAAGCGCTGCACAAACAGAGTGACAGTTGCAGAAGAATAATCTTGGGACCAGGATAAGGATAAAATGGGAAAGATCAGCTAAAAGAAGCCCACAGACACAAGGAATAAGAGAAAGCTCATAGCCAGGCTCTGCCACTTATTTGCTGTGACTATATAAGAGGAGCCACTGTTCCTTATATCTAAAACAGAAATAACAATAATTTTATGTATTTACTCAGAGCTATTAGAGGGATTAAATAAGATACAAAATATAAAGAGCACAGCATATTGCCTGACATATAGTAAGCACTCAACAAATATTATCTTGATGAATAAAATGTACAAAACCCCATAAAGCTATATATTCACTGATTTTAATCTTTGTTAAGTAAGTAAACAAAGGCATATGCACAGAAAAAACTCTGGAAGAAAATTCACCAGCAGGATTTTAAGAGTGGTCAATTCTACATGGTGGGATTACATGAGACTTTTATTTTCTTCTTTACATTCTTCTACATTTTCCAAAATTTCAACCATGAACATGTATTACATTTATAACTCTAAAATGTTCTCTAAATTTAGCACATGTTTATTTGACAACTGATGATGGCATTTTACAGTGACTGTGGAAATAGTCTAAAAAGTTTTCCTCTAGACTGAGGCATTACAGTCCCTTGTTCTTTATTAAAGATGCATATGTGAATAACCATAAAATAACTAGACAAAAGGTTCTGGACTCAAAGATCTATAATTTCTAACCCAAAGCCAAAAAGACATTTTCTCAAAAAAGTAACGGATGGGAGAACTCATACAAATGGTTTTGGGCTTCTGGTTTTCAATAGAAATTTTACAACGCTTATCATTAACTTAAGCAGAAAATAAACAATATTGATATTTATATTATAGCACTTCCTAATTTCCTTAATTCATCTGTGTCAATGTCCTTATGTTCATGCACATCCATGAGCCTAAAATTAGAAAAAAAATCTGGGAAAAGTTCTAAATGGAAAAAAAAACCTGTCAACCTAGAATCCTATACAAAGAGAAAATATATTTTAAAAACTCAAAGGTGAAACAAAGACTTGTTTAGATAAACAAAGCTGAAAGAATTCGTCACCAGCAGACCTGGTGATATAAAGGACGTCCCTCAGGGAGAAGAAAAGTGATGCTAGGTGGAAATACGGACTCCACAAAGGAATGAAGAACACTGGTACTGGGCTTCCCTGGTGACGCAGTGGCTAAGAATCTGCCTGCCAATGCAGGGGACACAGCTTCGAGTCCTGGTACTGGAAGATCCCACACACCGCGGAGCAACTAAGCCTATGCTCCACAACTTATGAGCCTGCGCTCTAGAGCCGCAAGCCACAACTGCTGAGCCTGCACGCCTAGAGCCCATGCTCTGCAACAAGAGAAGCCACCGCAATGAGAAGCCCACACACCACAATGAAGAGTAGCCCCCGCTCTCCTCATCACCTCAACTAGAGAAAGCCTGCACGCAGCAACAAAGAACCAACACAGCCAAAAAAAAGAACACTGGTCCTGGTCACTGAGAAGACAAGAAGATAGTCGAGCTTTAAAGCATTCCATGCAACAGGAAGAGTGGCAACAGACATTTGGCTGAATTTGCTCTCTGCATTCAGAGCCCAGTGTAAGAAAGGAGCATCCCACAATTAAATTGCAGGTTTCTGATCCTACATAATTCTTCCTGCCTGCCTTAATACAGCAAGCATTAAGGGGATGAAAAAGAGCTCAATAATATTTGATTATTATTTTCATTAAAAGGGTATTAATTTTTAAAACTTTTTTTCTCATTTCAAAGTGATACATTCATTAAAGAACGGATTTGAAAATCTGATACAAAATTACAACAAGGAAATAAAAGCCACCTTTAAATTAGAAAAGAGGGAGGGAGGGAGGGAAGTTCTACAGAGTTTGCTATTTTATTTGAAGGGCATTTCAATTTACTTTTTAGAGGTAAGTTGTGTGGTGATTAATGTGGAGACAAACTCAAGAAACTGTAAAAATGAGCAGAAGAAGGAGGAGACGTAGAAACGATTGGACAGGGGTGATAGGAGTAAATAATATCGGTTACAAAAAAGGGCACCTGTTCAGGGTTACTGCTACCATGGACTGACCCTACAAACCACAAGGTCATGAACCAGCAGGGTACTTACTACATAAGTGGTTATTACGGTAGGGAAAAGTTTTCTGGCATCTGATACCTACTTTGCTTCAATCTCTTACCCTGAGAGAAGGTAACTTTTAGATGCAATCTCACTAGTAGTAGTTGGTAATACCTCTCAAATCTTGGTTCATAATCAGAAGCACAGAAAAGACAAAGGATGAGTCCTGGTGGTAAAAATTAAATGGACGGCTCTCTGCATTAGACCACCCCAGAGTAGAAAGAATACAGATAACAGACTTTCCCAACTTTTTCCAGAATAGCAGAGGAAATAGCCTGTTTTCCCCTGGAAACACTGTCTACTGGAATGGAATTTACAGGAAGGCAGCTGGCTAGTTTGTAAAAGGCATCTAGTCCTGGCCATTTCTTCAATGTTTCCATGTGCTCATAAACACAAGTGTGCAATACGGACTGCTTTTCGACCTCAGTCTGATATTTCTGAAATCCCTCAATTCTGAATCTAAAAACCAGAATCAGTGGGGGTAAGGCTAGTAAAAATATCTAAGTTGGAGTACTCTGGAGTTTGTTTAATGTTACTGGGCAGTTATTTATTGACATGATGTATCTGGGATGGGGAAACAAAAACAAAAATCCTACCTCACAGGGCTTATATCAACAAAGCAACCAAGGATGAATGAAAAGGAAATGAGCTGAAGCAACATTAATGAACACTGGACAACACAGAGTTTTCCCCAAAATGCTAGATAGCAAAGTTTTAAATGCATATGAAAATACATATCAGAGCAGTAATATCCCAAAACTCTCTAAGGGGTGAAGATGCTTAATTAGAAGAGTGACAAAAGAGTGTGTGTGCAGAGAGGAAACCATTGACTAAGGAATTAGGATATATGGACACATGAAAACAGAAGTTCCTATTCAGGGCTGTCCCAGGCTTGAGGATACCTCATGGGGACACACAGGTCCTGCAAGGAGGGAGAGTTTGCTGCAGGGTAAGCAGAAGAATAGGATTCTTCATCTGTTTTATATGTTAGTGTTACCAGAAAGATTGTTCAAAATGATTAAAATCATTTAAACCAACACGTGAATGAGGATAAACTACATTGCACCTTAAGTTCAAATTTGATTATCTTTTCCAAAAAACTGAAAAATAAACAGGACAGTGTTCTAAAATGACAGTGTTCTCAAGCAAAAGCTTGAGAAACAAACATAAGGAGCCAGAAACAAAACAGATTTTAAATGCATTTTCAATTTGCCTCTTTAGCCCAGCATTATTAATATCTTTTGTCAGTTACCATCCACATGATTTATTCTACTATCAGCGTTTTCAATTGTGTTATTATAAAATTCATTTTGCTTTATAGATTCATTAAAGAGGACTGGAGAAATAGTGTGTTAAAGTGTCCTGTGTACATTCATAAAATTATGGCAGCAAAAACTAATGGTTAATATATTTAGTATTATTTTAATAAAAATTTAGAACTAACACAGAAAGTGTAAATGGCTATCATGCCACTCAGCTAAATTACAAGATAAACTATAAGAGGCAAAGTAGCCCAAAAAAAAGGAGAAGAAAAGAACAGAAAAATGTTAGGTCCCAGTACTAAATGTCTTGAAAGAGATTAAAGCACAGGTATTCACTCATTCAACAAATATTTATTGAGCACCCCCTATGTTTCAGGTGTCATATGAAAAGATACAGACAGATGTGAAGAGACATTTAGAATGTTAAGACAACATATCAAATAATAAGGAAGACTCAAAACTTTTTAACTATACTAGATGACTGGAGATAAATATCCATGGCAAAATTTTAGAAGTACTCAAAATGTGATGAGTTTATGAGACATTTGGAAGGGGTAAAAGCAACACAACAAAAATGGCTTCTTGTATTGTGGGTGGGATGGGCAGAGGAAGGAGAAAAGAATTTCTCTATATACCTGTTTATTTGACATACCTTGAAGGAAGTTTGCCCAAATCTGAGATTAAATTGAAATCATTTTCTTAAGTAGAGTTATTAAGAAGCTAGAAGCAAGCCAGAAAGCTATAATACAGACTCAATCTTTTAAAGCTAAAAGGAACATCTAACCCAGAACTTTAATTCTGTCCACAACTAAGGTCTGAAGAGTAACTTTCCCAAGGCCACATGGTGATAACTTTATTAATTTTAGTTGCAGGTTAAAATATATAAAATATTACATATTCTCTATACAAAATTAAATATTCCATATTAGATGAAATTTAAAAAGAAACACAGACTAGAGCCATTCAACACTTTGGTGTATATTAAATCCAGGTTTTCTGAGAGAGAGAAAGAGAAAAAAGAGAGAGACAGAGAGAGATGGGGGCGAGGTGGGGGGAGTGATGAAAAGAATAGAAAACATATCCACACAAGAATGGCATTATACTAATCATACTGTTTTGTGAATCCTTAACACAGTATCTTTCTGTATCAGTAAGTATACATAACAAAACTTTAGAAGATTATTGACTGTAGGCAGCAACCAAGTGTTCCACTTGTAGTTTTTTAATACTGATACCTTTTAAATAGCAAACATTAAAATACTGTGCAAATGAGCATACCCATAATGGTCGTAATAATAGTGTAATAATTTATTGGGTTGGCCCAAAAGTTCATTCATGTTTTTCCATAACATCTTACGGAAAACCCAAATGAACTTTTGGGCCAACCCAATAAAAGATGTGAACACTGCCATAGGTGTAATAATGTGACCACTTATTTTCAAATACACACACACTCAATTTTCATATAAAATGAAAGGTATGGAAAAGATCTCTAAAGTCCCTCTGACCACCAAAATCTTATGATTCTGTACCTATTTCGTACATCTTTCTATAGGTTTTCATAAGACTTCCCATAATAACTATTTTTAATAAATTTCAAGCTTATGCCTACTTCAGTCAAGAACAGCTTCATACACAAACAGCACTGTGGAAGGTTTTTTATTTATACATGCTTATTTAATGCATACAAAAATCCTGCAATGTAGAAACCTGAAAATTAAGTAATTTGTTCAATATCCCTTAGCTGGTAAGTAGAGGGTATGAAATTAAGACTCCTGGTCACATGATCCCAAAGATTCTGCTCATTTCATTACATCAAGTTGTCTTCTTTAATATATTCACTGAGGCATTTATTAAGCATCTATTATAACAACAGCAGGATTACTGTACTAGGTAAACATTCATTTAGAAGGACTGAGGAAATGCACACTGGGACTGATAAAGCAAAGTTCTCATATCAGTGTAAATATTATTAACTACACAGGAGAACAAATCAGTAAATAGGTTAATAGAAAACAAACCTAATTTAAAAAATGAGTGACAGAAAAACAAATAGTTCTGAGTTTAGAACAATGGGAATTGACTAACTGATGAATACAAAATTCTCTACTTTTTTGCTTTTTAATCAATTTGTAGTTTGGCTTGGCTTTGTGGCTCATTTACTTGAGAGGTGATTTATAATAATTTAATATGTTTGAATATTAACAGTAAGAATTATTTCCTATCACTTTAGAATGACTTAAGTTTTTCACAAAGCATGAAGAAAAAAGATACAGATTTTACAAACAAATTTTAGCTCACTTGGAAGAAAGGTTCTAAATTAATAATAGGAAATATTTACTACTACCATTATATAATTCACTGAAGGAGCAAAGAGGTTATTTCCTTAACTACTTTGAAAAGGAGGAAGACTTAATAAATTACTTTTAAACACAAAATATTAATATCTCACTTTCTTTAAGTGTGATAAACATTCACTCAGCTGAACATTCACTCAAAACATTCATTTCAGACCTTCTCTGTTCAAGTGTTATGGGAATACAAATAAGGCTACTGGCTAAGATGTGGTCCCTAACCACATAGAAAGAGATGGTACTGAAGGCGTGGCTTTCTATTTAAATAAATCAATTTAGTTCCTCTTGGGAAACATCTATGTATATAAATATGTTTTTAAAATTATGAAACAAATAATACTACTATTGGTCTCATTGGAGGTTCACAAATAATTTTCAACATGGTTTATTATTTCTGGATAAGCTGGTTGAGTGATACATACTTAAACCTTGAAAAAAATCAAAGCCAGTTATTCAATGTTCCTAAAAAAAATAAGATGACATTTCTTTGAATTTGGCACTCATATTTTTGAGTCTACTTTTATTTCTGTTTCAGCCCCAACTTGATGCATCAGGAGCCTAGGGTCAGGATTAATCAAATCTTTAAAGATACTTGTAGCTTGAGATGATGAAAGCTAAGACATAAAACAATGCCCATCTGATGCTCTGGTGTGCATCCAAATTACCCAAGGTGGATGTTTAACCCTCTCCTAGAGATTTTAATTCCAGATTTAGGTGGCACTCAAGGACCTGTGTTTTTAGACAGAACACATTTTGAGAGACACTGATCTCCAGAATTACCATCATTGCAGAATTAGTTCCTATTTTCCCTCCTACCTCTGTCATTTTCAGAAGTGCCAGAACTATTATTATTTGTTTTGATACCTCTGAAGGGAAAACTATATGCTGATCTCCACAGTACATATTCTTAAGTGATACACATCCATGATTCTGCTCACCTTCCACTGGCTAGATAGATGAATGGATAGATACAAAGACAGATACAGATAACAGATCCATCCACCTATTTATCTAATATACATTAAAGGAATGTATTCTGCCTGCAAATCAGAAAGTAATTCAAGTGTTTTAACATTTTCCACATCTGAGACACACTCTGAAATTCTGTTCTAAAAAGTCAAAAGAAAGCTACCATTGAAAGAAATTCCCAGAAACATTTCCTAGGAGATTTGAGTTATTAACAACAGTAGTTGGCTTACCTGCCATCTCGCTGAGCAGCACCACCTTCCGTCACTGTCTTGACAAATATTCCCAGCTTTTCAAGTCCAGCATCTGCTCCAACACCCATTCCAATAATACTTATACCAAGTCCATCCTCATCTATGAAAAAGGAAAAAAAAATGAAACAACCTAAGTTTTACACTCGTCCACAATTAGCTGCTGAGATCTATTTGCTGCTTTTAATTTTGTTCTTTGTGAACTATATTGATATGCTTCCTCTGACAGAATTTTTATTCTATGCTGGGGAGCAAGGATGTCAAATTAGACCCCTCAAAAGGCTCATTAGTTTAGTCTCATTTTACTACTGCCAGTGGCTCTTCCATTGTGATCCCTCAAAAAGGTAATATTACTGAGCAATCAGTCTGCCTGACTAAATAATATTTTTAAGCACAGACCATACATCCTCAAATATATATATATATATATATATATATATATATATATATATATATATAATTTAAATAAATGTGATCATAATATATCTGGAATTTCCCCTTTATTTATGCGGTCTTCTTTTCTTTTTTACTTGGTCCATATTCCCATTCATGTTAATAAGATGGTATGTGTCTCTCAGTACTTTCCTCTGTCCTACTATACAAGCATATAAACGTATCATCAGATACGATATATACATTATATGCATATAATTAAATATACATATTATATATGGCTTAATTTTCCTTCTTATTTTCTTTACACAAACAAGATCATATTATACCTACTTCTCTCTGCAGCTTACTTTTCTAATCCAATGATACCGCATGGATATCAACTTACATAGCCTTAAATCACTTATAATGCATATTTCATGGTGAGAAGCTGTCGTAACTTATCCAACCATTTCTCTACTAACAGGCATTCACTTTTGTTTCCATTTTACTGGCCCTCTGAACAATACTGACAAACATGTTTTTTAATTCACTTACAAATCCATATTTCCAATTCTCCTCTCTGTGAACACATATTTTAACATTAATGAAATAAAAGATACACTATGTGCATTCCACATTTTTTGGTTAACATTCAAAGTTATTTTCTGATAGTCTCAAAGTCTTTATAGTAATGGTGTATTAGCTGCATAAAAAATAGATGGTATTGGCTAGTCAGCAGTGGTGGAGTGTTAAAGGAAAACGGGCTCATGTGCTCAATAGAATACTTGATGCTTTTAAAAGCCTTTTTAGCAATAACCTTTAATTTGTTAAGTATTCTCAACTAGTAATTTTTTTTTTTTTTTTTTGCGGTATGCAGGCCTCTCACTGTTGTGGCCTCTCCCGTCGCGGAGCACAGGCTCCAGACGCACAGGCTCAGCCACCATGGCTCACGGGCCCAGCCGCTCCGCGGCATGTGGGATCTTCCCGGACCGGGGCACGAACCCGTGCCCCCTGCATCGGCAGGCAGACTCTCAACCACTGCGCCACCAGGGAAGCCCTCAACTAGTAATTTTTTGAATAAGGTTCATCTCATTGATTATTAGTTACTGCCAGCTTCTGCTTTAAGTATTTCTAAGTACAACTCATAATCCTACATCTTTATTCTACATATGTTTAAAAGTATGTCATTTGGCAAAAGTGATGCGTTTGCTCAGCTGTGTGCTAAAGAAAGCTATGTAGAGTGCTCTCCCTGGAGGAAATGTCTGACGTGATCCCCAGCTGAAGGCACGTCCTCATTGATTCTAGGCACAGGTATCTAGTGTGAGAACTGCTGACTAAATGAGTGATCACTGGAGACTTTCCTTCCTTCCTTACATTTAGAATATTTGCACACGTCATTTCCCATATTTATTACATTCTAATCGTTTCCCCAGTATAGATATTCATGTTCATCGAGAGGCATTCTCCTGCTAAAAACTTTCCTACATTCATTACAGTTTTCGAGTTTCTCCCCAGAATGAGTTTTCTTACGCACATGAAGGTTAGATCTGTGCGAAGGCTCTTCCTCATTGGTCACATGTATAAAGTTTCTTCTCTCCCACATGAATTCTCTTATGTATATGAAGGTTAGCTGTATTGCTGAATTATTATTGCACATATTCATCATATTCATAGGGTTTCTCTAGAGTGTGAACTTGTTCATGTTGATAAAGGGATGAATGATGACCAAAAGCCTTCCCAGTGTTTACATTCAAAGAAGTATTTTTTTCTTCCTCCAGTGTGTTTGCTCTTGTGTAGTTTAAGAGATGATCTCTGTAGACTTTTCCACATTGAAAAATGTCATAGGGTTTCTCTCCTGTATGAAATCTCTGGTGTGTATTAAGTGTTAGCTGAATTCTTATTCATATTCATTGTATTTATAGGACTTTTTCTTCATTATGAATTATCACGTGTCAAGCCAATGTTGAGTTCCCATACTCAGTATATCGAAAGGGTTCCCCTCAAATGTTGATTCTCTATACTATCATGCCATTAAATATAATAGTTACTTCCTGCAAATAACCTGCATGAAAATTATATCTGAGTTTTTAAATCCATTTTCCCTGCCTGGACTCAGGCTTTAGTAAAATTATCTTCTTTCCTTCCATAGCTCCTCTTGATGCTCTAACTGGAAAATTACTCAGATTTGCAAAGCTGAAAACCCAACTGTGGGCAAAACTATTATATCAGCTTGAGCCATCCCCAATTCCATTGCCGACGTGAAAGACATGGTGATAACCGAAGGAAAATTAAAGAAAGAGTACAATCAACCCACAGAGACCAGGTGACTAATCTCATCTCTGTACAGCTTCTTTGAGATGTCAAGCATGGGTTAAGTCCAAGCCACAACTTCAAGGCCCTGATTCTTGCGGTTGCACCATCAAGAACCCAGCAGCCATCCTGTCTTCCTCTGTATATACTCTCCTAGGAACAGGCAGAGCACTAAGCATGCAAAGCAGCCAGGACAAGATGGAAACAACTATAAGGCTGTGTTAGGAAGATGTTATCACCACCCTCTGGAGGTCAGGAAAAAAAATCTCATGTTAGTTTAGCATTCCCCTCATTGCTAGTGAGATTTGAGCTTGTATTCATATGAACTTGGGCCATTAGATTTCCTCTGAAGTAAAGGGCCAATTTTTCTAATGAGTTTTGCCTGACTCTTTTTTCTCATCATTTCCGAAGACTCTTAGAATATTATAGCTATTAACTCCATGTCATCTGTGATGAATATTTCCCCCTTCAAATGTATCACTTATCTCTTGGCTTTGTTTGACAATATTGCCTTTAAGAGTTTAACATTTTGAATGAGTAAATTGGTCCATCTTTTCTTTTATAATTTCTGATTTTCCATTTTGGTTAAGCCCCTCCTCCCACAAGCCCAGATGATAAATGTAGACATAAATTTTCATCAAATATCTTTCTCATTTTTAATATTTTATTATGTAATTCACGTAGAGTTATTTTTATATATGATATAATGAAAATGATGTTTTCCAGCTTAATAATAGTAAAGCACCCTGTCACTTCTAAATTAGAGTGTCTTACGTGTCATGTCATTAAATTCTCATGCACACGTACAGCTTTCCCTGGACCTTGTATTTTGTTCCACTGATCAACTGCTATACGTATACAATTTGTTCTGATTATAGAGGCTTCACGTTACATTCAGATAGTTGGGAAGTTAAATCCTTTCACATTCTTTTCCACACTTCCCTTAGGTCTGTATTTTTCCATATAAAATTTAGTATTGTATTATGCAATCCCCTCTAACAATGAAACTCTGATGGCAGTTGTACTTGAACCGCATTAAATTTATTTATTCATTTATAGGTATAGAAGACAGAATAGGAGAGACTTTCCTATACTGAGTCTTCTCATCCAAGAATACAGAATATCTATTTGCTCAGATCTTGTATCTTTAATAGCTATAATACAACTTTTACAGCTTTAATAGCTACAAAATGACAATGATATATCACCTCACACTTGTTACAATGACTATCATCAAAAAGATAAGAGATAACAAGTGTTGGGAAGGATGGGGAGGAAAGAGAACTCTTGTGCACTCTTGGTGGGAATGTAAATTGCTGGAGACACTATGTAAGACAGTATGGAGATTCCTCAAAAAATTAAAAATAACTACTTCATTTAGTTCTCTTCTAGTTTAATTTTTCTAGTTTAACTTTTACTATGAAATGTAGCATACAAACAAAAGAGTTTATAAAAACATTTACCTACAAAACATTGCGTAAAACAAAAATAAAGCAAACATTCATGTCCTAACAAAGACAGAAAACATTACAAATACTCCAAAAGCCCACTAATGTAAGCCTCCCTGAAATCATAACTCTTCCTTTGGTAACCATTATCCTAAACATGGTGCTACCATTCCTCCCTTTTCTTAATACTACTTTTTAAAGCTACTTATTTGTGTATTTCTAAGGAATATGCTGTTTAATTTTTTCCTGGCTTTTAAATTTAAATAAATGGAATTGTACTGAATGGCTTCTTCTGTGATTTGCTTCCCACCCTGCCTCAATTTCATGTTTGTAAGAATCATAACACACTGCTACATGGAACTGTGGCTCCTTCATTTTTACTGCTGAGTAATATTTTATGGAATAGATATGCTACAATTTATATACCTTTTCCTATCATTGATGATTACTCAGATTGCTCTCATTTTTGCTATTGTAAGCAA
Organism: Phocoena phocoena; assembly: GCF_963924675.1. Taxonomy (NCBI): domain Eukaryota; kingdom Metazoa; phylum Chordata; class Mammalia; order Artiodactyla; family Phocoenidae; genus Phocoena; species Phocoena phocoena. The sequence continues at coordinate 47,748,595 of NC_089227.1, forward strand.
TACAATGACCCACAGCCAAATCCAGCTGTCTTTGTATGGGCCATAAGCTAAGGATGGTTTTTACATTTTTAAATGGATGAAAAGTGTAAGCTTCACTCTTACATTCTCTTTAACCTCAAATGAAAGTGTCTTTTATAGGAACAATTATTGGCCAGTGTTGTTTAGTGTAATAATTGGTATTCTTTACATATTTTTCATCCAAGCAATTTTATGCTTAATACTTACATAGTTTTCAACTCTCTTTCCCTAACATTTGCTGTGTTGAACAAGTTGTTCTTTGTTTCTTTTCCTCCTTGCTAATTGAGAATTATGAAGGAGATATGTTCTTTAAGTCCTTACATATAAGCAAATTTCTTTCTTTCATCAGGATAGGTAAATATTCTGGGATGGATAAAGGATTCTTGGATCATTATCCTTTTTCTTCTCAGTGGTGTGTGAAATCATACATACCTCCCCACTCCCAGTGTTACATGTAAGAAGTCTGATGCTAGTCTAATAACTACCTTTTTGCAAGTACCTTTGCTTCTTTGTTTGCTTTTGGCCTGGTATTTTGTAAGATTTTCACTTTATGTTTGAAGATTAAAATTTTCTCAGGCTGTGTCTGAGTATGGGAATTTTTTTTAAAGTCCTTTCACTTGCAACAAATTGGCTAGGACCTTTAAATTATGAGGTTCAGATATATTTTGAGCTCAGGAAAATTTCTTCTATTTTGTCTAATATGTCTCTTGTCCTGTACTGTCTTTTCCCCTTCTATTACAACTTATATATTGGGTCTCCTTCATGATTTTTCTTGGATTTTTTGCTCTGTTTGAAAATTACTTTGGGACATTTCTTATGTTTGACCTTCTAGATAACCAATTTGAGTCTCAACAATAACCTTTTCAATTCCTCTACTGAAATTTTTAATCTTAAAATAAATATTTTTGTTGTTAATTTGCTTAATTAAGAATGTCTTTTTATATATATATTTTTACTTATTTATTTATTTTATTTATTTACTTTCGGCTGTGTTGGGTCTTCGCTGCTGCACGTGGGCTTTTCTCTAGTTGCGGCGAGCAGGGGCCAATCTTCGTTGTGGTGTGCGGGCTTCTCATGGCGGTGGCTTCTCCTGTTGCGGAGCACGGGCTCTAGGCGCGTGGGCTCAGTAGTTGTGGCTTGCGGGCTCTAGAGAGCAGGCTCAGTAGTTGTGGTGCACGGTCTTAGCTGCTCCGCGGCATGTGGGATCTTCCCGGACCAGGGATCGAACCTGTGTCCCCTGCGTTGGTAGGCGGATTCGCAACCACTGCACCACCAAGAAAGCCCTAAGAATGTCTTTTTAAAGCCACACTTGAACATCTTTATTTGGTTTCTTTGGGTTTTTTTGTTATTCAAGTTGTCATCTGTTTGTTCTGCTTTTTTCCAAAGCTCTCTGAGATGTGCTATTTTTCTGTTCATTAGGTCCTAGTTCAGTTCCCAGGTGATGATTTATGATGGTAAACACAGCAGGCTCTGGTCCCGTAGGTCCCCAGTTACTGTAGCAGGCAGTCTGTGATTCCAGGGAAAAATCAGGAGCAAGCCCCTCTGCTCCTGTCCTCCCTGCTTTCCTTTAGCTTTCTCCCCTCAGAGATGAAGAGGATTCCACTGCCTTCATTCCAAAAATCCACCATTTTCTAAAGGCCCAGCACTCCCCCTATCTACTACATTCAGAATCTAACCATGACCACTCTCCCTCCACCAAAAATCCCCAAAGCAACCACCTGCCCCAAGCTCTCACTTACGGCAGCTCTCTCTGGACTCCTCACCTGCACCAGCGCTTTGCAGGAGTACCAAGAAAACATCAGACCTCACTCACACCTCCCTACTCCTAGTCACCAACCCAGCAAACTAAAGTAGATGGGTTTCAGTGGAGTGCGTAAGGGAGGAGTCTTTCAATCCACCATCTATACAGAATTCATATAAACTATTTTTGAAATTTAATAAATAAAACCCTCCATGAGAAATAAAGCTTTATCCAATCCTTCGTGGGGGGGAAAAAGGCTATACTTAGGGAAAATAAAGTCATTTCTACATTATTAACATAGCAATATAATATTATTAACATTGTAGAGCTCATATACCTTTCTCTAGTTCCACTGGGAAAAGTTCCAGCTTTTCTACACGCTTTTCAAGTTCATACTCGGCTGAAGCAGCCACAGGGTCTACTTCATCATTTCTCCTGTCATAGTCTTCATTGGAGTATGTGCTGAAGACCTGTAGTAAGATATCAACAAAAAGATGAAGATCTAGAAAAGACAGTTTTCTTGATTAAAAAAAAAATCTGCTACATATCCAAAACTACGTAAGTTAAAATTTTTGTACGAAGAATTTCTTCAAAACAACTGTTTTGTCATAAAATCAACTGAGATGTTAAGAAAAGGAAAACTGAATCAGACTAAAAATAACTTACTAATTTAAAAAATGTACCACTTTTAATAATTTGAGAGACAACATTAGCCACAGAATACATTATATGGTTAGCAACATTTATCACTTTTTATAGAATCAGAGTATACCATATTAGCTGCAATAAAATTAAGGTAAAGCATCTTCAGGCTTTATTTACCGAAGCAAATACCCACACTGAACCCATTTCATGCTATGACCTATACAAGCCCTGATGTTGCAGTGTGCTGGTTTTATTAGAATTATATTTCAAACACAGAATCATTGAAACTGACTTCTATTCTGTACTGGGCTGTGTTAAGCTCTCATTCGTCATCTCTCATTTTACTTCCATGTAGATATAAATTAAATCCTCATTGAACCTTTTAATGAAATGACTATCAAAATATTGCTCAAGAGCTGCAGAACAAACAGGATATTGGTAGCTCTTTCTTTCTGACCTAAATCATTCAAAAGACTACTAAATGTGGTCTTCAGATGTAGCTGTACATCTTCTTTCTGCTGAAATATTTGTTTTATTTGAAAAGTAACTGGAAATAGGTATACAACCCCTCACTTAATACACTGAAGAATATTTTTTAAAAAGAAATGTATAGGGCTTCCCTGGTGGCGCAGTGGTTGAGAGTCCGCCTGCCGATGCAGGGGACACGGGTTCGTGCCCCGGTCCGGGAGGATCCCGCGTGCCGCGGAGCGGCTGGGCCCGTGAGCCATGGCCGCTGAGCCTCCGCGTCCGGAGCCTGTGCTCCGCAACGGGAGAGGCCGCAACGGTGAGAGGCCCGCGTACCGCAAAAAAAAAAAAAAAAAAAAAAAAAAAGAAATGTATAATTCATCAAGCCTAATTAATTTGCATGATAAAAACTGACATTTTCAATTAAATTCAACAATTATGAAGTATCTAGACTGTGCCTGACAAAACTTTGTCATATCCTCCCAAATCTAGGAGTGAGTAGTTTTTAAAAATATATACTTTACAAAGTGATAATAAAAACATCAATAGAAAGCAGGACAGAAGGTCAGAGATGAAAGAAATTAAGTCTATTGCCTATAAAGCTGGCCCTGCTAGTCCAGATGTGCTTTACATTCATATTATTGGAAAACTGGCAACTCTTACATGCTGTATATGGTAACCTATAAACCAGAAATATATACTGCGTACAAAGAAACAGATGTAGTGTGGTTCCTAATTCTACATACTTCTCAAAATCGTGTCATTTATAGGTTTTGTACCAGAATGCATAACTGTTTTTCTTCCTGACTTTCAACATGTTTTCTTTTTTTTTTTTTTTTTTATAAAACTCAACATGTTTTCATAGCCTTGTACCATTCACTTGGTCTCTACCACATTTCTCCAACACAATAAACATTTCTACATCAAAACGAACACTTCTAAACTATGGGGTTTGTACCTTTTAAATTAATCTTTTCATAAAATATGCTTCCTATGCCCCTTCCATAGAACCTTCCAATATTTTTCATAAATTGTCAGGTTTATGACTTCCTCTTAGACAGCCTGTTTGATCTTTCACTTCCCTTATATGTTTTGGTAATCACTTATTTATTCATTCATCAAAAATTTACAAAGAATCAACTCTATGCCAGACATTGTGCTAGACACTGAAGAAGGTACAGTTTCAAGTAGCTCACAGCTCAGTAGGGACATAGAAATCAAAATAAACTAAAATATATGTAATAACTGATGTAACAAAGGAATATACCAAGTAAATTTTTATTGTCATGAATATCATGGAGGGGAAAATATTTGAGTTGAATCTTAAATAAACAAAGATTCACATATTCAAATGTAGAAGAGGTGGAATGTATATTTCAAATATAAGACACTAGAAAAAATCTATATCCGTATCTTTTGGAAAACATCGACAGTTGAGTGGACCACAGTGCAGCATGCCTAGGGGAGCAAACTTTAACAACATACAAAAAAAGTTACTTGGATCTGGAACGTACATGTCCTGGAAACTATCGGCAGAGATGACTGGAAATTATTCCATTGATGTTTGCCACTTGTCTACTTCTGCTAATAGGTTCAAGTATATGATTGCTAAACAAGGATTCAAACGATATTCATATGGGAACATAACAATTTTGCTACCAACTTAATGTATGAATTAAAAAATGTGTGTATACATCAAATGTCCTTCCCCAATCAGTCTGGTTTATAAAGTCCATTTGGGGATAACCAGAAATTAAATAAAACAAACAGACAACTAACTATATGACTACATATTGGAAAACAGTACTTTAAATAATGTTTGAGGCATGTAGCAATCAGATGACCATAGCACCATTTAATTCTGTAGAGAAGAAATAATGTAATATACTTTTCATCTTCAGCTTGTTCATAGTCTGGTAAATTATGTGGGCACATAGGTAAAACCTATAAATACATGAAACAGAAAAGCCAGAATTCATTATTTGCAAATTAAGCTTTTGTTTACCTGGAGAATCCGAGAGGTTAAACAGAAAAACTGTTAGAATGAACAAGAGTTCAGTGAAAACAGAATTTCAAAACTACCAAAAAAGCCCGTAACAGCTTTAGAAAATATAACAGAAAAGATCAGAAATTATAAAACACTCAAGAATTGCTGATTATAAATGTGCAAGGATATCCTTTATCTATAAAACTTAACTGAAAAATTCAAAAAGCCTTGAATAAGTGTAATGCCATACTATGTTATTGGATTAAAATCCTTAATATTGTAAAAACCTCTATGATCCTAAATTACTGTAAATGTCTCTTTGCCCCAATTTAATTTATGAATTCAGGGCAATCAAAATTAAAATCCCACTAACATTTTTCATGGAAACTAACAAGCTGCTAGCAAACAAGGAATAAGGATGGAAATAGACCCTATCAGATACCAAAACATACAATAAAACTTCGTTTATTAAGGCAGTGCAGTTTGCCCCAAGACAGATCTATTTTTGTACTCTATTCTGTTTCACTCCTCTACTTTTCTATTCAAATTAGCTTGGGTGGTCTATTCAATAAATAGTAGGGAAAGAATGAGATATCCATATGAAAAAAGATTCCTATTTCATATGATTAACAAAAAGTAAAACTTAACATTGGTTAAGAACAAAAATTATAAACTATTAAACTGCTAAAAGAAAATATGGGACAATGTTTAACAGGCTAGAGAGGACATTCCCAAAAAGCCGTAGATCCTAGAAATCCTAAAGAAAATGAGTAAACTATTTGATTAAAAATTAATGCTAAAAACTTCTAGGTAACAAAATATACCATAATGAAATTACAAAACAAGTCAAATATTAGGAGACTATATTGCCATATATCAAAATGAAACATGAATATTCATAATATAAAAAGGGTTTTATCAACTTAAACAACCACATCTGTAAGTAGGGGAAAGGAAACTGAGAATTCAACAAAGACATATCAATAAATGATGTAAAGATTCTCAACTTCATTAAAAATTAAGCAAATTCAAGAAGTAAATACTATATATTCACCCATAGGATGATTTTTTTTTTAAAAAAGACTGCAACATCCAGTGTTTGTGAGGATATAGGAAAAAGAATACACTTGGAAAAGCAGGAAAAAGGTCGCAATTTGAGAGTAGCTATCAAGATTTTAAATGTAAATGCCCTTGATCCAATAACGCTATACCTAAGTATTTATAGAGATACTTGCAGGTGTGCACAGATACCTGTGCAAGGAAGTTCATTACAGAACTATTTATAATAGCCTAAGATGGAAAATTACCTAAATGTCCAATGATAGAGAAAATGTCTTACTAAATTATAATATATACAAATATGTAATTTCATGCAATGATTTAAAAGATCTATCTCCGCTGACATGAAAGTCTCTGAAATACATATATTATTTAACCAAAAAAGCACATGGCAGATATACCTATATCTACTGATATATCCTTTTGTATCTATTTATATATTTCTCTCTATATATATATAGGTATAAATATGTTCTCAATTGGTATGATCCTAACTTTAAATTAAATACCTCCTAAATTCTCTAGCTATGTAGCTCTTGCCAAATTGTAAAACCACTCTAAGTTTCATTCTTCACAAAATGGCTATTATAATAATAATACCTACCACATAAAGTTGCTGTAAGAATGAAATGAGACAGTCCAAATAATTATGCTGGGTTCAATGTCAGGGGAGGGAAAGCTGTCCCAGGGTAATATGAGAGATAACAATATTGCCCCAGATACCTACACTCACCTCATATTCTCATTTATAAATAAGTTTTGAATATTTCATCCACTATGATGCTTAATGCCCTTGGAACAAAAATCTGCAAGACTAATTTAGTGTTATAATGTAGACTGGCCTGCCAAAATCCCTACCCGTGTCCAGAGCAATACAGTATCGTTACACAATGGCTCATCATCTGCCGCCAGGCTTTGTTTTGCCTTCATCAGGTAGAACCTCAGAGATGAAAGAAAAATTGACCTAGGTAAAGACTTCCCCTTTCATCAATATGGTCATGACTCTTTCAGTATTCTTATAATAGTTCTATCATTTTTATTTATATTACCATAACTGCTCTACAAATATATATGAATAGTTAATTACACAAATAATAATCAGAGCTCCATCATGATACCACTGCAATGCAAAAATGCAAAAAACTAAAGGCCAACAGCATCCTGGGTCCTAATATTCAACGCCATTCAAGATATAAACATATATATTTAGTTCAGTCACCTTCACACTGTTCCTGCTTTATTTCACTGAGAAAAGCAAACAAAAGGCTGTTTAAGTTTAAGACTTCTTGTTTCAGAGCCAACAAGTGATATTCTATTCCTTGATCAAAGGAAACAAAACAAGACCATATCCCTTGCTTTGCAGCAGAGGCAGGCTTTTAGGGATAACAAGTTTACAAATACAGTTAGCAATGACATTTCTGACCCAGCAACCCAAGGCTATGGAAAACAAATAAAGTTAAAATTAGCTTATAAGATTTCAACTAGAATCATTCTTTTTCACATTTCTGGTAGTTTGAGCTCCAACACTTTTTCAAAACAACAGCAACATTTTTTTCAACAATAAGGAAAAGAAAACCTTATTTCCTTTACTTCCTTATGACACATTTTTTTTAGTCAATGCAGGTCAAAATGAATTCAGGATCAGTCCATATCTTAAAGTTTTAAAAACAAATCTGGCGATAAACCATCCTCAGAAAGGAGGATCCTGACAGCCTTAAAACTTCAGTTTCCTTTTTGTCCCTCACTGATTTATGATATAAGAATTATAGCTTCTTGACTGCCTACTGTGTGCCAGGGAGTATGTTAGCTTCTTGTTCTAAATTGACATAAGCCAAACTGAAGTGCACAATTATCAGGCATTTGGGGGTAAGCGTTGGCAATCTCCAAAGATTCTAAATAAGTGAGAGCTTTCTGCTGCATATAAACACATTGATGAGCCGGAGGATGGAAGAAAAAGACCCACAGCTCTATCTTGCAAGCTCAGTAAAGTCTCAGATTTCTGTCCTTTAGTTACTCTGACAAGTAACCTGCATGGAGGTATACTTAAAGCAACTGTGACAATATTCTACAGTAGGATGTGTCTAATTTTCTAACTGGATCCCTCAATGGAATCCTACATTTCAGAAAACAGGACCAAATGAGAACTAGAGTTAGGTGTCACTCTAAAAGCTTAGCTTGCTTGACTCAAAGTCTATTTACATAAAATATTTCTAAAACCAATCCACATATGTTCAACATTATGCATTTCACCAATTATTTGTAACATCCCCAACATTAATAAACCTTCTTATTTAAAGTATGCATCGCTGGAATGTAGACTTCTAATTAGGGACTTTCAAATACTAATCCTAGAGTGAAGATTCATGATTGTTATACCTAGAATGCTAACTAAAGGCTCCTAAAACAAAGTTATTACCATAAATATGGTGATATGTGTGCTGAAATAACTGGAAGTAAGTTACAGACAATACAAAACATTACACAAGTAATCTTTCACTCTTGTACCAACTGATGCAGTAAGTAAGGCAGAAAAGAGGAAAGATTTGAAGCTCAGAGAACAATATACATGGTATATATGAGGATAACTACTAAAGACAAAGTCTATAAGGACAAAAGGTATATTTCACTAATTGTAAGCCTAGTGTTTTCATGAATAACTAAAGAACAGGAAGTGAAAAAATAAATATACATAATGGGAGGTAGACAGCAAGGCTAGTCAAAAGGAAACACAGGATTGAGGGGAAGATGGCGGAGGAGTAAGACGCGGAGATCACCTTCCCCCCCACAGATAAACCAGAAATACATCTACACGAGGAACAACTCCTACAGAACACCTACTGAACGCTGGCAGAAGACCTCACACACCCCAAAAGGCAAGAAACTCCCCACGTACCTGGGTAGGGCAAAAGAAAAATGAATAAACAGAGACGAAAGGATACGGACGGGACCTGCACCAGTGGGAAGGAGCTGTGAAGGAGGAAAGTTTTCTACACACTAGGAAGCTCCTGTGTGGGCGGAGACTGCGGGTGGCTGAGGGAGGAGAGCGTACCCACAGGGGTGCGGAGGGCAAAGCGGAGAGATTCCGGCACAAAGGATCGTTTCTGACCGGCACTCACCAGACTGAGAGGCTTGTCCGCTCACCCGCCGGGGCGGGCGGGGCTGGGAGCTGAGGCTTGGGCTTCGGTGGGAGCGCAGGGAGAGGACCGGCGGCGTGAGCACAGCCTGCAGGGGGTTAGTGCGCCACGGCTAGGCGGGACGAAGTCCGGGGAAAAGTCTGGACCTGCCGAAGAGGCAAGAGACTTTTTCTTCCCTCTTTGTTTCCTGGTGCGCGAGGAGAGGGGATTAAGAGCGCTGCTTAAAGGAGCTCCAGAGACGGGCGCGAGCCGCAGGTAAAAGCGCGGACCCCAGACACGGGCATGAGACGCTAAGGCCGCTGCTGCCGCCACCAAGAAGCCTGTGTGCGAGCACGGGTCACTCTCCACACCCCCCTCCCGGGAGCCAGTGCAGCCCGCCACTGCCACGGTCCCGGGATCCAGGGACAACTTCCCCGAGAGAACGCACGGCACGCCTCAGGCTGGTGCAACGTCACGCAGGCCTCTGCTGCCACAGGCCCGCCCCGCACTCCGTGCCCCTCCCTCCCCCTGGCCTGAGTGAGCCAGAGCCCCCGAATCAGCTGCTCCTTTAACCCCGTCCTGTCTGAGTGAAGAACAGGCGACCTCAGGCGACCTACACGCTGAGGCAGGGCCAGATCCAAAGCTGAGCCCCGGGGAGCTGTGCGAACAAAGAGAAAGGGAAATCTCTCCCAGCAGCCTCAGGAGCAGCGGATTAAAGCTCCACAATCAACTTGATACACCCTGCATCTGTGGAATACATGAATAGACAACGAATCATCCCAAATTGAGGAGATGGCTTTGAGAGCAAGATATATGATTTTTTCCCCTTTTCCTCTTTTTGTGAGTGTGTATGTGTATGCTTCTGTGTGAGATTTTGTCTCTATAGCTTTGCTTCCACCACTTGTCCTAGGGTTCTATCTGTCCGTTTTTTTTTAAATTTTTGTCTTAATAATTATTTATTATTTTAAAAACTTTATTATATATTTTTTTACTTTATCTTCTTTTTTTCCTTCCTTCCCTCCTTCCTTCCTTCATTCCTCCCTCCCTCCCTCCTTTCTTTCTTTCTACTTCTACTAATTCTTTCTTTCTAGCTTTTCTCCCTTTTATTCTGAGCCATGTGGATGAAAGGCTCTTGGTGCTGCAGCAAGGAGTCAGTGCTGTGCCTCTGAGGTGGGAGAGCCAACTTCAGGACACTGGTCCACAACAGACCTCCCAGCACCACATAATATCAAATGGCGAAAATCTCCCAGAGATCTCCATCTCAACACCAGCACCCAGCTTCACTCAACGACGAGCAAGCTACAGTGCTGGACACCCTATGCCAAACAACTAGCAAGACAGGAACACAACCCCACCCATTACCAGAGAGGCTGCCTAAAATCATGATAAGTCCACAGACAACCCCAAAACACACCACCAGACGTGGACCTGCCCACCAGAAAGACAAGATCCAGCCTCATCCACCAGAACACAGGCACTAGTCCCCTCCACCAGGAAGCCTTCACAACCCACTGAACCAACCTTAGCCACTGGGGTCAGACACCAAGAACAGCGGGAACTACAAATCTACAGCCTACAAAGAGGAGACCCCAAACACAGTAAGATAAGCAAAATGAGAAGTCAGAAAAACACACAGCAGATGAAGGAGCAAGATAAAAACCCACCAGACCTAACAAATGAGGAGGAAATAGGCAGTCTACCTGAAAAAGAATTCAGAATGATAGTAAAGATGATCCAAAATCTTGGAAATAGAAGAGACAAAATGCAAGAAACATTCAACAAGGACCTAGAAGAACTAAAGATGAAACAAAAAACGATGAACAACACAATAAATGAAATTAAAAATACTCTAGAAGGGATCAATAACAGAGTAACTGAGGCAGAAGAACAGATAAGTGACCTGGAAGATAAGATAGTGGAAATAACTACTGCAGAGCAAAATAAAGAAAAAAGAATGGAAGGAACTGAGGACAGTCTCAGAGACCTCTGGGACAACATTAAACGCACCAACATTCGAATTGTAGGAGTTCCAGATGAAGAAGAGAAAAAGAAAGGGACTGAGAAAATATTTGAAGAGATTATAGTTGAAAACTTCCCTAATATGGGAAAGGAAATAGTTAATCAAGTCCAGGAAGCACAGAGAGTCCCATACTGGATAAACCCAAGGAGAAATACGCGAAGATACATATTAATCCAACTGTCAAAAATTAAATACAAAGAAAAGATACTAAAAGCAGCAAGGGAAAAACAAGAAATAACACACAAGGGAATCCCCATAAGGTTAACAGCTGATCTTTCAGCCGAAACTCTGCAAGCCAGAAGGGACTGGCAGGACATAATTAAACTGATGAAGGAGAAAAACCTGCAACCAAGATTACTCTACCCAGCAATGACCTCATTCAGATTTGACGGAGAAATTAAAACCTTTAAAGACAAGCAAATGCTGAGAGAGTTCAGCACCACCAAACCAGCTTTACAACAAATGCTAAAGGAACTTCTCTAGGCAAGAAACACAAGAGAAGGAAAAGACCTACAATAACGAACCCAAAACAATTAAGAAAATGGGAATAGGAACATACATATCAATAATTACCTTAAATGTAAATGGACTAAATGCTCCCACCAAAAGACACAGATTGGCTGAATGGATACAAAAACAAGACCCATATATATGCTGTCTACAAGAGACCCACTTCAGACCTAGAGACACATACAGTTGAAAGTGAGGGGGTGGAAAAGGATATTCCATGCAAATGGAAACCAAAAGAAAGCTGGAGTAACAATTCTCATATCAGACAAAATAGACTTTAAAATAAAGACTATTAGAAGAGACAAAGAAGGAGACTACATAACGATCAAGGGGTCGATCCAAGAAGAAGATATAACAATTGTAAATATTTATGCACCCAACATAGGAGCACCTCAATACATAAGGCAGATACTAACAGCCATAAAAGGGGAAATCGACAGTAACACATTCATAGTAGGGGACTTCAACACCTGACTTTCACCAAGGGACAGATCATCCAAAATGAAAATAAATAAGGAAACACAAGCTTTAAATGATACATTAAACAAGATGGACTTAACTGATATTTATAGGACATTCCATCCAAAAACAACAGAATACACATTTTTCTCAAGTGCTCATGGAACATTCTCCAGGATAGATCATATCTTGGGTCAAAAATCAAGTCTTGGTAAATTTAAGAAAATTGAAATCGTATCAAGTATCTTTTCCGACCACAATGCTATGAGACTAGATTTCAATAACAGGCAAAGATCTGTAAAAAACACAAACACATGGAGGCTAAAAAATACACGACTTAATAACGAAGTGATCACTGAAGAAATCAAAGAGGAAATCAAAAAATACCTAGAAACAAATGACAATGGAGACACGATGACCCAAAACCTATGCGATGCAGCAAACGCAGTTCTAACAGGGAAGTTCATAGCAATACAATCCTACCTTAAGAAACAGGAAACATCTCGAATAAACAACCTAACCTTGCACCTAAAGCAATTAGAGAAAGAAGAACAAAAAAACCCCAACGTTTGCAGAAGGAAAGAAATCATAAAGATCAGATCAGAAATAAATGAAAAAGAAATGAAGGAAACGATAGCAAAGATCAATAAAACTAAAAGCTGGTTCTTTGAGAAGATAAACAAAATTGATAAACCACTAGCCAGACTCATCAAGAAACAAAGGGAGAAGACTCAAAACAATAGACTTAGAAACGAAAAAGGAGAAGTAACAACTGACACTGCAGAAATACAAAAGATTATGAGAGATTACTACAAGCAACTCTATGCCAATAAAATGGACAACCTGGAAGAAATGGACAAATTCTTAGAAATGCACAACCTGCCAAGACTGAATCAGGAAGAAATAGAAAATATGAACAGATTAATCTTAAGCACTGAAATTGAAACTGTGATTAAAAATCTTCCAAGAAACAAAAGCCCAGGACCAGATGGCTTCACAGGCAAATTCTATCAAACACTTAGAGAAGAGCTAATACCTATCCTTCTCCAACTCTTCCAAAATACAGCAGAGGGAGGAACACTCGCAAACTCATTTTACGAGGCCACCTTCACCTTGATACCAACACCAGACAAGGATGTCACAAAGAAAGAAAACTACAGGCCAATATCACTGATGAACATAGATGCAAATATCCTCAACAAAATACTAGCAAACAGAATCCAACAGAACATTAAAAGGATCATACACCATGATCAAGTGGAGTTTATTCCAGGAATGCAAGGATTCTTCAATATATGCAAATCAATCAATGTGATAAACCATATTAACAAATTGAAGGAGAAAAACCATATGATCATCTCAATAGATGCAGAGAAAGCTTTCGACAAAATTCAACACCCATTTATCATAAAAACCCTGCAGAAAGTAGGCATAGAAGGAACTCTCCTCAACATAATAAAGGCCATATATGACAACCCCACAGCCAACATCATCCTCAATGGTGAAAAACTGAAAGCATTTCCACTAAGATCAGGAACAAGACAAGGCTGCCCACTCTCCCCACTTTTATTCAACATAGTTTTGGAAGTTTTAGCCATAGCAATCAGAGAAGAAAAGGAAATAAAAGGAATCCAAATCGGAAAAGAAGAAAAAAAGGTGTCACTGTTTGCAGATGACATGATACTATACATAGGGAATCCTAAAGATGCTACCAGAAAACTACCAGAGTTAATCAGTGAATTTGGTAAAGTAGCAGGATACAAAATTAATGCACAGAAATCTCTGGCATTCCTATACCCTAAGGATGAAAAATCTGAAAGTGAAATAAAGAAAACATTCCCATTTACCATTGCAATAAAAAGAATAAAATATCTAGGAATAAACCTACCTAAGGAGACATCAGACCTGTATGCTGAAAATTATAAGACAGTGATGAAAGAAATTAAAGATGATACAAATAGATGGAGAGATATACCATGTTCTTGGACTGGAAGATTCAACATTATGAAAATGACTCTACTACCCAAAGCAATCTACAGATTCAATGCAATCCCTATCAAACTACCACTGGCATTTTTCACAGAACTAGAACAAAAAATTCCACAATTTGTATAGAAACACAAAAGACTCCGAATAGCCAAAGCAATCTTGAGAACGAAAAACGGAGCTGGAGCAATCAGGCTCCCTGACTTCAGAGTATACTACAGAGCTACAGTAATCAAGACAGTATGGTACTGGCACAAAAACAGAAAGATAGATCAATGGAACAGGATAGAAAGCCCAGAGATAAACCCACGCACATATGGACACCTTATCTTTGATAAAGGTGGCAGGAATGTACAGTGGAGAAAGGACAGCCTCTTCAATAAGTGGTACTGGGAAAACTGGACAGGTACATGTAAAAGTGTGAGATTAGATCACTCCCTAACACCATACACAAAAATAAGCTCAAAATGGATTAAAGACCTAAATGTAAGGCCAGAAACTATCAAACTCTTAGAGGAAAACATAGGCAGAACACTATGACATAAATCACAGCAAGATCCTTTCTGACCCACCTCCTAGAGAAGTGGAAATAAAAACAAAAATAAACAAATGGGACCTAATGAAACTTCAAAGCTTTTGCACAGCAAAGGAAACCATAAACAAGACCAAAAGACAGCCCTCAGAATGGGAGAAAATATTTGCAAATGAAGCAACTGACAAAGGATTAGTTTCCAAAATTTATAAGCAGCTCATGCAGCTCAATAACAAAAAAACAAACAACCCAATCCAAAAATGGGCAGAAGACCTAAATAGACATTTCTCCAAAGAAGATATACAGACTGCCAACAAACACATGAAAGAATGCTCAACATCATTAATCATTAGAGAAATGCAAATCAAAACTACAATGAGATATCATCTCACACCAGTCAGAATGGCCATCATCAAAAAATCTAGAAACAATAAATGCTGGACAGGCTGTGGAGAAAAGGGAACACTCTTGCACTGCTAGTGAGAATGAATTGGTACAGCCACTGTGGAGAACAGTATGGAGGTTCCTTGAAAGACTACAAATAGAACTACCATATGACCCAGCAATCCCACTACTGGGCATATACCCTGAGAAAACCATAATTCAAAAAGAGTCATGTACCAGAATGTTCATTGCAGCTCTATTTACTATAGCCAGGAGATGGAAACAACCTAAGTGTCCATCATCGGATGAATGGATAAAGAAGATGTGGCACATATATACAATGGAATATTACTCAGCCATAAAAAGAAACGAAATTGAGCTATTTGTAATGAGGTGGATAGACCTAGAGTCTGTCATACAGAGCGAAGTAAGTCAGAAAGAGAAAGACAAATACCGTATGCTAACACATATAGATGGAATTTAAGAAAAACAAAATGTCATGAAGAACCTAGGGGTAAGACAGGAATAAAGACACAGACCTACTAGAGAATGGACTTGAGGATATGGGGAGGGGGAAGGGTAAGCTGTGACAAAGTGAGAGAGAGGCATGGACATATATACATTACCAAACGTAAAATAGATAGCTAGTGGGAAGCAGCCGCATAGCACAGGGAGATCAGCTCGGTGCTTTGTGACCGTCTGGAGGGGTGGGATAGGGAGGTTGGGAGGGAGGGAGACGCAAAAGGGAAGAGATATGGGAACATATGTGTATGTATGACTGATTCACTTTGTTATAAAGCAGAAACTAACACACCATTGTAAAGCAATTATACTCCAATAAAGGTGTAAAAAAAAAAAAAAAGGCAACACAAAGTGGCCTTTATTTGTCAGTGTTCTCCAGAGAAACACAACCAACAGGATGTGTGTGTGTAAAATATTTAATACATACTATATTTGTATTTATATTAAACGATTCATTTTAAGGAATTGGCTCACGTGATCATAGAGGCTGACAAGTCCAAAATCTACAGAGTAGCAGGCTGGAGACCCAGGGAACAGTTGTTGTTGTAGTTCAAGTCCAAAGGATTCTCTCTGCTTCAGGGGAGGTCAGTCTTTTACTATTAAGGCCTTCAACTGGTTGGATAAGTCCCACCCACATTACAGAGGGCAATTTGCTTTATACTGAAAGTCTACCAATTTCAATGTTAAACTCACTCAAAAACACCCTCACAAAAACATCTAAAATACTGTGTGACCAAATATCTGGCCACCATTGCCTAGCCAAGTTGACACACAAAATTAACCATCACAAAGGCGTTAAAATAGAATATTCTCTGGCCCCAAAAACTAGTCTTTTGACATCTGATGAAGATAATCATATCTAGATAGTGTCTCTCTTACATCATTGGAGTGTTGTAAATTTTTTTATCCCCAGATATTCATAGAATGTACACAAAACCCATGATAAAATCCAACATACATATTTGTATTATCAATGGCACCAATCACTTCATACTTGTAGATTATCAACAACCAAATATGAAGGATGCAAACTCTTCAAATTTAGAATAGCTGTGGTTGACTCTGTAGAAAGATAAATGCAAGGAAACTTTTTATGAAAGAACATTTTAAAATAAGTGGAGTTTTATCACGGTAACATATACAGAAATTATCAATGAAATAAAAAGATTAGAAGGTCCTATATCTCTTCATTTTGACAAAATAGAATTCAATTATAATTAGCACATTTACCCGCAAATATATATAGTTTAAGTACTTGAAAAATCTTAAAATTAAGTTTAATATCTCCTTACAAAATCAGATTATGTCTTTAACGTAATCAGGAAGAAATTCCGTCATAAATAGATATAAACTTAGCTCATTCGAAACTTGGACAAATTGTCCAAATTAGTGAGTTTTTCCACTAGACAGTTTAACCGAAAACTGGGCAATTCCACTGATGTTCATGTTTTTCACTGTATTTTTCAAATTATAATAAACAATTAAACCTATCCATGAGAAACTAGCAATGTTCTCGTTCAGCTCAGCCAAACTTTTAGTTTAAACCAGAGACATATGCTTTACAAAACTGACAGCTGGTGGCCAGTATGAAATAAATTGGTGGCCTTGGTCCTGTTCCCACTGGACAGGTGTCTCCATCACAGAAAAAAATGAACTAATTGGCACCTTTTTTGGGGGGACAGGGTAATCTCCTTAGAGGAATACCTGACTTCCCATTCACAAGTTAATACTCTTGTACATATACAACAGGATGAGTTATGAAGTCAAGGTCTGTTCTAGCATTTGTTTTAGCAGTTGGTATTCACTTCTTTTACTACCAGAGCCAGCACTGTGTTTCTAAAAGCCCATGGAGGGAGATTATTCTGAACTGTCTAAATAGGAAAACAGATGGGAGAGTACTATAACATGTGTGGTTAAAGGGAAGAAAGGGGGCCAATGACCAAACCAAAGAGGCTGAGAAGGGAAAGACTTCCCTAGGGTATAGAAGTTGCTCAGGTATAGAAGTTTACACTCCCCCATGCAAAGCTCCCAAGGGTGACTGCACCTCTGATGGGAGGGCTAAGGGGTATCATGAGGACTAAACTGTAAACTCTGAGGTTTTAGGAACCTTGGGTTTTAGGAACCCCAGGCCCAAAATTTTGCCTGGAAACAGAGTAAAAGAGCCTTGAAGGGAACTTGACCATCTGTTCAAGAATATCATCAGAAGTAACAGTGCAGGTTAAAAGGAGAAGGACTCCTAACATAAGGAATTCTGTAAAACTCTCAAAAATTGTGCACTTACCCAGGGTAATGGGAGAAAATGTGAAAACATGGATGGAACTAAATACCAGCAAACAAGTGGGTAAGGATCTCAAGAAGGTTAACTTTATAGTACAGCAGAAGAAAGGAATGTGATGTAAAGCATCCTAGTGGTAGGTGAACTAAAATTGATTCCTATCTTTAGATAATAAAATGGGCTGAAGACCAGGCTCCTTACACCTCCTGTGATGGCCTTTTGATATGCCAACTTGACTAGGCTACAGCCCCCAGTTATTTAATCAAACACTAATCTAGGTGTCACTGTAAGGTATTTTGTAGATGTGATTAAAGTCCAAAATCAGTTGACTTTAAGTAAGGGAGATTACCCTAGAAAATCTGGGTGAGCCTCATTCAATCAGTTGAAGGGCCTTAAGAGCAGAGTTGAGGCTTCCCAGAGGAAGTAGAAATTCTGCCTTTGGACAGCAGCTTCAGTCTGTTGCAGAGTTCTACACTCCCTCTCATCTTGATGGCCTGCTCTACAGATTTCAGCCTTACATACCCAGCCCCTACCTTTGTGTAAGCCAACTGCTTGCAATAAATCTCTTAATATGTATCTTCTACTGGTTCATATTCTCTGGTTGAACTCTGACGGATACACCAACACTCCGAGTATAGGACAAAGTACAGTTATTTGGAGCAGTGGTTTCCAAGGTGCTGACTGTGACCTATAAGGGTTGTAAAATCAATCTAGTAGGTCATGAACAGCATTGAGAAAAGTTAAATAGAGAAGAATAGAAAACATCAGTGTTCATTACAATTAGTAAGAGTATGTATTAAAACTTAAAACTTTCAGTTTGATTTAAACACACACATACACACATGCATGTACCATGTCTTGATGTAAAATGGTTATGACGTAGACGCTAAAAAAAAGTATGCTTAAGTAATAATTTTTTAAAAACTCTAACCCACAGAGAATTCCCATTTAATTTACATTCTATTCTAAAAGTCAAAACAGGCAATACAAGCTTCTCAAACTACTAAGCCTATGAATGATGACAGTAGGTACAGAAAAAATTACTCTTCACATTTCTTCTCCTTCCTGAGCCATTGATTCTTACCTCAATTTTTTATTGAGCGCCAGCTCAGTGGTTGGCACTGTGGTCAGTACTGGGAGCACCTAATCATCTCAGACCTATGACTGTAACCAGAATAAGAGCTGTAAAAGAGAGGAGGACAGTGCTATGGAAGCACACGGTGGAGGCATCTAAGCCCGCCTGAGAGAGAGGGAAGGAGAGGTGTAAGCAAGAAAAGATGAGAGATCTTAAAAGCACAGACTTCAGGGCTTCCCAGGTGGCGCAGTGGTTGAGAGTCCGCCTGCCGATGCAGGGGGCACGGGTTCGGGCCCCGGTCCGGGAAGATCCCACATGCCGCGGAGCGGCTGGGCCCGTGAGCCATGGCCTCTGAGCCTGCGCGTCCGGAGCCTGTGCTCCGCAACGGGAGAGGCCCGTGTACCAAAAAAAAAAAAAAAAAAAAAAAAAGGACAGACTTCAGCCAGCTATGGTTACCATCAGCAAATAATAATAAGTGGGGAAGGGAAGGCATGTGGAAGGCATTCTGGGAGAACGAATAATATGTGCAAGGTAGGAATGAGAGAGAAGAACAGAATTATGGACCAAGAAATAATTCATTCTGGCCAAAGCTGGAGTAGTGAATGAACGGTAAGAGATGGGAAAAAGTATGTAGGGAGAGCTTTGTGACACATGGTTTGTTGTGTGAATAAAATTCATATGCTCTAACCTTGAAAGATAATGGGAGTTTATGAAGAGGGTTAGGGGGGACCAGAATTGGAAGGGGAGATGAGCTAGAATCTCTAGGAATCCTATATCTTCACCCCTTTGGGGGGACTAAGTGGGAGCCTAAGTCCTCAAGGTACTAAGAGACTTTCCCCAAAGTGCCCCTGGTGGCGGGGCCAGTCGTTCACATGACAACAAAAGGCAGTCAGGGACATGGGCACGCTGCCCTTGCACAGGGACTGGGAAGCAAAAAGAGCAGAGGCATCATCAGTCTCAGAAGGACCATGAGTAAACCCAGGTACTGGGAGCTGAAGCTCCTCTCCAAGGTCAGCTAAAACAATAGAGGCACATGAGTGACAACAGCAACAAAAGACTATATTTAATGCATTGTTAGGGTGAAATTATGTAGAAATCATGCAAGACAAAGGCCTATCTAACATCCTGCACTTCAGGAGTGTGCTGGTCTCTAGAAGAGAGCATCTATACTTGAGGTTTAACACCTTTTACCAGAATCTATACTTGAAGTTTCACATTATTTTACCAGAGGTCAAATATTAAAAGCAAAGGCTGCACAATTTTCCAAAATCTCCGACAGGTTCAAATGCTGATAGAGCTAAAAAACAAAAACAAAAACAAACCAGTAAAACTGTTTTAGCAAGCATTTCTACCACCAGCTGAGACCTACAGAGCAAACTGAAAATTTTAATTTTTGTAAAGGTCATGAGTAAAATACGCTTAAGTTTTAAATTCTGCAAGCTGAGGCCAGACATCACGTGGTGGAAAAAACTGAAAAACAAGGCCGAAGCACAAATAACCAATTGTTAGGGAATGCATATATACATGAGACACTGATGCTATGTACAAGGCTGAACTTGTAACCTAAGCCTAGATGCGACAGGAGCTGTACTACATTCGGCACAGCCGTGAGCCAGTGTTAAAACTAATTACGTTACCCTACAAAGCAGGAAAGACTGCTTTCTTATAAACAAACTGTCCCTTCCATTTAGACTTCTCCAAGAACTATAGTCAAATGTAATTGACCGATTCGGGATCATCATTGAAAATGTCAACATAATGCTAAATCTACAAATGGTATCTGTCTCCTTCTTCCCTTATTTATTGGCAAAACCTAAAGGGCAGCCGTGCTTTACGGGAAACAAGACAATGGGCAATCTTTGTCAAAACATGTGGAGGACAGTGCTGTCACATTAATTCTTGGTGTGTTTGAGGTGAAAGCTGCCATCACTTCCATTACCATAGGATTAATGGTCAAAGCTGCGGATCACTGACCCTTGAATCACAGTAACTTTGACCTCATATATCTTGTAATAGAAATGATGACTTTGTAAATACTGTGTTAACCACTGTGCTTCTTTTTTTTTTTTTTTTTTTTTTTATGCGTTACGCGGGCCTCTCACTGTTGTGGCCTCTCCCGCTGCGGAGGACAGGCTCCGGACGCGCAGGCTCAGCGGCCATGGCTCACGGGCCCAGCCGCTCCGCGGCACGTGGGACCTTCCCAGACCGGGGCACGAACCCGTGTCCCCTGCATCGGCAGGCGGACTCTCAACCACTGCGCCACCAGGGAAGCCCCACTGTGCTTCTTAAATCAATTGTTTCCACAACCTCAGAAACTGTCCATACAAAAAAAGATGCCAACAAAGCTAAGCGGTAATTTGTTAAAAATAGGTGACTGCTCTGCAAACAGAGAAGAGGGTGCAACAACCACTGCTACCTGGGCCCCTGATTTATGCATAGTCCACACTTCAGGGCCAGTTCAATGCCTTCATGACACCTCAAACTTAAAGGGGCCCAAGGCAAAACTGTAGTGTCTCCCATCCTCTACAACAAACTTGGGAGGCAGGGTTGGGGTGGGGAACAGAAGGAGAGAGAGTGATCTATGAGTGATTTTGCAATTTTTCTGCACACCTTTTCTGTGCCTTCCAATTCTGTATAATGGCCAAGTATTACTTTCTTGGGGGTGGAGTGGGAAAGACATTCTAAAAAGCCTCCTAAGGTCCTCCTCTCCCACAGGAATAAAGTTGACATGTTTAGAAGGACATCAGAATTCTCCAAGATCTGACTCCAGCCTACCTTGCCAGCCTTTACCTAGCACTACTTCCTTTCACTCACCCTATGGTGCAAAACTTGTTACTACTTTGTTATATGTCTGCAAAACTCCTTTCACCTCTCTTGGGGTCTCTCCTACAGAATTTACCCCATGCTATATATTGTATTTATCTGTGATCACATTTTCTATTCAAATAAAATGTCAGCTCCCTGGGGCTGGAGTAGGTCTTATTCATCTTTCTACTACCTGCTGGTTTTGTTTTTGTTTTTTGTTTTCCATCTTTATGGAGGTATGATTAACAAACAGAAATTATAGCTTCTTAACAACATGATGTTCTGATGTAAGTATACCTTGTGAAATATTTACCACAATCAACATCACCTACTGTTAACAGTAAAATGTCTTAAAAGCAACGGGTCTTTTATCATTGTCAGTGATCTATATATGGATGGTATCTTAAGTCAGAACTGCTTCTGAACAAATGAAAAGTGACCTTCACAAGGCAAAAGGGAGCCTCAATCCTAAAATGCTTCAAACTAAAACTTACAACTTCAAAACAAAGACGTCTTCACATATGCACAGTTTGGGATGATCTTTGGTGGTCATCCATTAGTCAAATAAACCTGTGATAAAACCCAGTTAGCATAAACATTTGCAAGGCTGTATTCTAGAAGAGATGACTTAATAACCTAGTCTCAATGATTATTTGTGTCAGAGATCAAGTATTACCAAAGAATGGATATTTATTATTAAAATTAATTTTAAGTCCTATTGTAGATAATACCAAAAAAGGACCACTGCCCCCCTTTTTAAAAGGCCAGTTAGCTCCTAGTAAGAAATTTTATAATGTTCCCCTTTTGATCAGATTAGTATGACTGACAAGAGAAGTCAATTTGGTAGAACTGATTGTTTTTTAAATGTATTTTGAAATGCTAATATAAAAGTGTATTGGTACGAATAGGGCAGTCAAGGGTAATTAGCTCTCTGAAAGTGTAACATTTGAAGAGCTATAATAATATCTAATATTGGGTTCTCTGCTTGAAATGAAACACTGGCAGGAGAAATTTTAAAGTATTTCACTTGTGTTTAGACAGTGGATTTAAATATATAAATATATAAAAGTGGTTGGCTCCTTTTGTAGCGTTGAGTGCAGCATCACTTCCTAAGTGAGAGGGGGTCAGTTAAGGTCCTAATGTCTCACAACTGTGGCAGATTTGCTAATTAAATCCAGCAGTCACTCTTATAGTTTTGTGTTCTGGTCACGGTGGTCCATCCATGAGAAACTCCATCTGCTGGTACCTATCCTCTCTCAAGCCAAAAATTACAAACAGTGCAGTGTGTAAGAGCTAAGTCTACCAAAACCTGTTCCCATGTCATCTCCACCTGCCATACTGACATCGGGAGGGTAAATGTGTTTGTCATGTGCCTAAATTTGATGTCCTCAAATGCCCATCTGCCTTTTGCTAATCAACCTGACACAGAAGGTTTAGAAGAAAAGTTTAATACAAACGAGAATGTACCTCACCCTTTCACATTGGAAGAAACAAAAGGCACTGTCTGGAAATACAGGACTCAATTCCTTAAATATTTTGCAGCCTCATTATGATAATATCCTCCAACATTCGATCACTTCCTTCTTTTCCAGAACTCCTTGAGTCCTCTGTCAATCACTTAGTGCTTATATCCTGCCTTTTATTTGTTAATAATAGTTTATGTGTTTAAATCTTATTGTTATCTGGCATCTTCAACACAAGATTAAAGTCTTATTCCCCAGTGCATCTCCAACACTTGGCATCATGCTTGACACAAGGTGCCTACTCAACAGATGTCTGTTGACAGAAGTGCCTCATAAGGGAGGCTGTTGGATAAATTCATTTCTTTTGCAAATTCTGTAACTAAACTCTCTTGAATAGGTTCTCCATTCATTCAAATAGTTAGTCAAGTTTTCCAGATAAGTTGTCAACATGAGCAAAGGAAATCTTCCTGTCTGGTCTACCCGGCTAGCTTCCACTACAGCTCTGGCATTCAGGGCACTGAGATTCTGGCAGCAGCTAAGAGCAGCATAAAAATGCAACACAGGGAGTCAGCCCTTAATAAAAAAGTAGTATCAGAAACGGGACAGAAAAAGCTCGTCCTCTCGTAGTTAGGCCAATCAGCCCTATCATCAGAATTGAGAAGATGATTTCAATAGTGACCATTTGGTGGACAATGAGGAGAACCCACCCACTCTGTTTACAAGCAAACGTAAACGTGGATAGAGTTTTCCTTCAATTTTGTTCAAGAATATCTAAACAGAGAAATGACAGTAGGTGATCATGAGGAGATGAGGAAGGGGAAGATAACTGTAGCTATCACTGAGTGACTCTTCTGAGATAAGTGTTCCATAATGGTCCTAGTTCACAGATCAGTGAATGTCAGGCTCAGAGATGACAGGTAGTTTGCCCCCCAAAGACACATGGAAAATACATGTGACAACTGAAATCTAACACCAGGTCTGGCTGGATTAAAAAGTTCATGCCCTTTCCCCCATGCCACACAGCTTTGGTAAAGGAAGCATGATTAAAAACACGAAAATTTAAAATAAGCACCCCGTGTAGAATAAACAACACACACACGCATGCACGCACACACACACACACACACACCCTACAACTGCAAAGGACCAATAAAATAAGGGGGGAAAATTCCAACTCACTAGAAACTAAAGAAATGCAAATTACATAAGTCATTTTTTATTTACAAAGATTTAAAAACAGGCAAAGGGACAAACTATCACTCTAATACACTATGGATAAAGTAAACTGGTATAAGTTTCTGGAGAGCAATATGTTAAAAATCTTGAAAACTTTAGTATCAATTGACCTAACAGATTCTAAGGATTTAATCTAGTGAAATCATAGATTATATTTACCCAGAAATATATGTACACTGACATTAATCACAGTATTATTTACAAAAGGAGAAAAATTCAAAGTTGGCTAAATGTCAAAAAAGGAAGGATTAATAAATAATGGTATATCCGTAAGATGGAAGACACTGATTCTTACAGGTGCACCATAATCATCATGCTTTGTAAGATTATTTAATAACACAAAAAATGTTAAAATATAGGTATGTGAAAAGATACGAAAGCCACGTGTGTGTACACACACATAGAATATGAATGATCCCAACTATGCATATGCACACAGACATGATAAGCCGGGGTACTAAAATTATAAATAACTTTATATTCTTTATACTTTTCTGGCTTTAAAAAAATAGTGTTGGTAAATAAGTGAAAAATAAAAATGTTATTTTTAAAATACTCATTACCAAATCTTTAATGATCAACAAGCATAAGTCTTTCCGCATACTGTAAAAACAAGTTTATGTGGCTTTATATTAATTTGAAATATATTTTAATAGCACATCCAGCATTCATTTATATCGTGATAACTGATGTTTGCAATGATGAATCTAAGGAACAAAAATCTTCAATGCAGAATAAAATCATGTTTGGGTTTTTTTTAATATAATTTATGTGCCAAGCATTTATGTGCCAAGCAGTTAGAAACTATGCTTTAGAGTTAAGGTACTATTCATGAAAAAAAAAAAATTTTTTTTGAGAGTTTTGACCTTAAGTACTAAGACACTACGAAAGCCTTGATCCTCAATAACAAAGAAGATCTAGATCCCACTTCCTATGCAAGAGAGCTTAGTTACTGGAACACTCTGGTTTTAATTCTGAGCATATGCTATAGGAAAGTCAGCTGTACATTTTCTTCTTTCAGACATCTGGCTGAGGGTCTGCTCAGTGGAAAATCACTACTCATGCTGAGCAAAAAACTAATACTATGCTTTGGTTGAAGTTTTCTGGGCCGTTTGTGTGTTTATGTGGAATGATTTTTTTCATCATGTGAAAACAGAAGAACTGTTCCCCTGAGTTATATCTATAGATAAGTATGGCAAGCTGATCAGTGTGAAGAATATAACTTTATTTAAAACTCAGGTAAATCAACTATACTCCAATAAAATATAAACAAATAAAATAAAACTCAGTGAAATTATAAATCGGTTTAATTCAGAAAAAAATCAGCTTCTAACGTATACAGCCACAGAATTTTACAACCAGATGGGATCGTGGCAATGCCTACATGGGGATACAAATAAACACCACCACACATGATACCCCCCCTCATTCTGTGGTGGATTAACCAGGTGAATAATGCTAACGAAATTGAGCCATCTCCTAGCATCTTCAATGTAGTCACTGTTAAGTGATCAAGTCGGGGGAAGGACAAAAGAAACAATTCGCCATATTTGGTCTAATCTCTCATTTTAGTTTCAGGGGAAGCCATCCAAGATCACCCAGTTAATCAAACCTGATGTTATAACAGTAATTTCAAGATGTTATAGAGTATTCTTGATACTACCTTGTATTCCTTCAGAATGGTTCTCTATAAAAAGACAAGTAGCAAAATAAGTCCTTTCATATGAACCAAAATGGGCCCTCCTCAGAAAACGATTCCAATTTGGATGTCGCAGTTATGCTCCACATATAAGTTTTAAGCATTAAAAAGCTTTTGAAAAGAAAACATGTAAAACAAGGATAATAGTTGTTTTAAGGTAGCTGAATTATGAATTTGCTTTATTGTTTTTGTTATTTTCATATTTTTTGTTTTCTGCACAAAAATGGAAATGAAGAAATTCACTTAATTTTTGGTTGAAAAAGCAATACATTAGCATTCCTCCTTATAAATAGATGTCTGCAGGGTGACTCAGAAGATCTGCTCTTCCACTTGTGTTATCTTAAGAAAGTTGACCTTTTTAGGTCCACATTTTCCTCATCTGTAAAAACGAGAGGAGTGAAGTAAATGGTCTCCAAGATCACTTCCATCTCTGAAATTCCAAAATTGTACCTACAATAATCTGCTATTTGAAAGTAGAATATTATCATTAATGGTTTCCAGTCTTAGCAGTGCCACTGATTGGGAGAAAAGGAACCACTTTTTCCCTGGCTTTATTTTTCATGGGAAGGAACGTCAATTAGTATATGCCTCCAGACTCAGGTAAAAATGATCTACTTATCTGTCTGGTCCTTTAGGGATAAGAAACTAGGTCTGTGAGACTCTGCTCTTCTCTTTTGGAAGCAGGTACTCATATTCTGGTCTGCTCCTCAATGTTTTAATTTTTAGGGCTTTCTCTTGGCTGGAGAGACCTGTTATTTTCCATTGCCAGCAGGAACTGAGTGGTAAGTCTAATTTTGGAGTTCAGAATTTAGAAAGACTGACGTTCCTACAAACCTAAGGTACACCTTCATACCCACTCTTTAACAGGGGAACTTTGATATCTATAGCTATAACTTTACCAAGTTATGTCACATGTGGTGCAGTTTTATCAGAGAAGAGGAATACTGTCCACTGGGATCCTCAAACTCTAAACCTCCAAAAAGGAAATTTTGTTCTGGAACACAGACCATTATGGGTGTAGTTCATCCTCTTTAATCTTTAAGGTTCTCCAACTGCACAGTGTTTTCTGAGTACTTACAAACTTCAGTAAAACTTCCATGTAATACAGAATGCTATGCTCTTTAAAAGAAAAAAAAGAAAGAAAGAGACTCTTGTAAGGGCACCACCATCCATTTAAGTCCCTTAAAGTAAAAATCAGAGTAATGAGTACAATATACTCCGCCTCCTTAAATAGTCTGAGTTCCTTTCTCTCTTCCACAGTGACAGAAGCTCTTCTCATTGATAAATTACACTGATTATTATACATCAATTCTCAGCTACAACTCAGGTACCACTCTAATCGCCGCATATTGTCACTAGAGTACTCTTCTAAAAACCTGAATTTCATTAGGACTCTGCTCTGCTTAGGGAGACAAAAAAATTTTTTTTGGTTTCAAATTTAAAACCTTCAAAGGATTCTTATAAGCTACCAGACAAAGTTCCAACAATATAACAGATCTTACAAGGTTTTAAAATATTCTCACTTCTCATCCTCCCCCAATACACTCTTATCAGTATCTCCAACAATCTCAACATCTCTAACTACATAAAATAACCAGAATTCCCTTTCATGGTCCTGTTACCCATCTTACAAACAACTTAACCTTTAAGATTCCATGTAGACATTACTTCATTACCTTTCTTAACTAACAAAGCTGGAGTTAGGAGCTTCTTCTACTCAAGTTCTATACTCTCCTCTATGACAAACTGGTGACCTTGGTTCAGTTCCAGGAGATATTCATAGGTGTTGCCTTAAAAAGGATTTCCTGGCTACATACACCTGGGAGAAAATCAAACACTACATTCACGATGAGTATTATCAGATTATAGCCACAGAGAAGACCTGGAATTACGAAACAACAATGATGATAACAACAAAAACACGACAAAGCCCAGGATTTGCCAAACTTATCTGATCATTTTTTAGCAGCACACTTGTAACCATCCTAAAGAATAGTGTTGCACGGGAAACACAAATCCATTAGATCATCTACCCCTTTACTATATATATTTTCATCATGTTTCACTTTTCCCATGAAACTGTGAGTCCTTCAAGCATTATAGATCATGATCTGGTAAAGAGACTGCCCGTATTAGGGATTCAATAGTACTGTGAATAAAGGAAATTTATTTTATTTGTAGTTTCAAATAAAACTAGAGTGAGGAGACAAATTTCTAATGAGCCATAATTAATGTTACATTTCAAAAAGTATTTATCTTTAAATAAACTATTGCAACCATATCTGATTAGAAAAAGAGAAATCCAAAATACATCACCAATTTCTCAATATGATAAAAGTAAACAAATACCTGGTGCTATACATTCACATCTGAATTGTGTTTACTTCTATGCCTTAAAGGGTGAGGAAATGAGAAGGCAGACTCACATTCTCAGCACAACTACAATAAGTGTGTTAGGCTTTACAGAATGGAATGACAATAATTTGATCAGCTTTATGCTTTTGTCCCTCTCGTATTCTAAACCCTTCTTCTGAAGTGAAATAGCATTTTCATGAATTTCAATGACTTCTTGTCTAAAGTATCAACTACTTTATAAATTATGATCGCTATTTTCCTTGATATTATTTTTACACCTCTTGAGCTGAAGTTCAAATGTATTCTATATCCTTTTTTGAGTCTCCAAAGTTACAGAAGATGAACCTTTGCCCCTAATCCCATAGAAATGGAATAATGCTTGACAGTGAGGAATTGAAAGCAGCTCTTTTGCCCCTTTCCTGTTTGTCCATTTTTGTTCCCCTCTAACCTCAAAAGAACCCAATTAAGCAACCAGTGCATTTTTTCATCTGTAGAAGTTTAATTTGGATCTTTAATAACTTCTATGTCTCTATCTCATAATATTCAATCTTTCCTCTAGCATCTCAAACACATGGAACAGTCTAAAAAACTACTGTGATATACTTGTGTACTAATTCCACCATTTGTGTCATGTCAGCATCAAAAGATTGCTTTTTCTCCTCATTATGCTTTTTTCCCCCTGCTTCTTTATATCTTGGAAAATCCTAATTGAATGCCAGATACTGTGAATTTTACCTTCTTGGATTATGGATATTTTTGTGTTTCTACAAATACTCTTGAGCTTTTCTTCTGGGATATGGTTAAGTTACTTGGAAATGTCTCGCCCATTCAGGTCTTGATTTTAAGCTTCGTTAGGAAGGAATGAAGCCGCATTTAGTCTAGATTTAATTTTTTCACCACTAAGGAGGTGAGACCCTTCTTTGACACTCTAATCAATACCTATAGAATTATGAGGTTTTCTACTCTAGCTGCTGGGAATAAGCCCTCTTTAACACCAGATATGATATATGGGCACTGTTCCCTCTAATCCTTTCTGGTATTTCATTCCCTGACCATGCGTACTTTTCTCACATGCATGCACGGATCAGTACTCATCTCAGTCTTTAAGAGGGGACCTCTGTAGATGTCTAGAGTGTTCCCTCTGTGCAGCTCTCCTCACTAATCTGCCCATGGACTCTAGTTGTCTTGGCTTCCTCAGACTCGCAACTGTGTCACTACATCTCAGTGATTGTTATGATAATCTCTGTCTGGGTTCTCCTTACTGCACAATGGTCTGGCAACTTCCTTCTGGTGAATCTGAGCAATTGCAGGATCACCATTTTTCCCGTCTCTCAGGGATCACTGTCTTGCACTGCCTGATATCCAATGTCTTCACTGTAATTATTTCATTCAGTTTGTCCATTTTTTTTTTTTGTTTCAAGGAGGAGGGTAAATCCAATCCTTGTTAGTACATCCTGAATGGAAGCAGAAGTTGAATTTACTCTTGAAATGAACTTGTGTAGACTGACTTTTATTCAACTTTATTATTATTTAAAATTTTTCTGCAGATAATGAACCCTACGTATAGCCTGTACTTAAAGCACATCACTCCCACTGCTCTGCCCTTGGTGTGCCACTGATGCACATAAAAGCACTGAGAAGCATGCATAGACTAATGAAAAATAACTACATTGCACTAACGAGCTTTCTCAGGAAAAATGTGTTTGTGCGTATTTGATAAAAAATACCAGTCAGCCAAGAGATTTATCAAAATGAAGATCTCAAGAATTGGAAAGTGATAGTATGAAAAAACTGGTGCTGAACCTCAAATAATTTGTGTAGAGCAGAGGTGAACAAAATACAGCTCACAGTCTGCTTTTGTACAGCCCACAATAATGGTTTGTACATTTTTTAAAGGGTTGTAGAAAGAAGATAAAAATAATAAAACAAAAATTATATGAAAGAAACCATATGTGTTCCACAAGACCTAAAATATTTGCTCTCTGTACCTTTAAAGAAAAACTTTCCTAACCCTTAATACAGAGAGTGAAGGCTAAACAACTCTGGAACTTACATAAATATATACAATAAATATCATAAACATTTCCTGTGTAAAAGTAAGGTCAATAAAATTGCTTGTGTTCCAACAAAAACTATGCACCTTACGTAGCATAACCTTCTGGGTTAAGGAAATCTAGTTCCATTGTTGTCTTTGAGCTATTTTTCAACTTTTGTAAATTATAGTTCACTGATAGATATGTAAATTCTGACCTGCCTGACAGTGTTTTGGCTTCCTACTCTCTGTAGAAAAACCAGTTTTGCTTTCACTTGTAAGCCATCTCAACATTTCCCTACCTCATATCAATCTATGCTGTTCCTTCTCTGAACCTGTTATAACATCTACTTGGTTCCCCCATATCATATGAGTAAATTAAATTCTTTAATGAATGTGCATTATTAAATCTGTATAAAAGACAATTTTACATTTTTCTGAAAATTATCCTTTACACAGCAAATGAAAATCAAAAAGATGAGAAACAAGTCAAATAAAGGAAATGGACATTGTAGGAGAGGAAAAGTTTTTTCTCTACCCTCTTAGGTTCTGTAAATGGGGACAATAAATTAAACTGACAAAAGACATATTAACAGGAGAAGGGGCATACAAATTTTACTGTTGTCTTTAAAATCCTAGGGGCTTCACAGAAAAGAAGTGAAAACCCAAAGAAGTGATTACATCTGGGGGCTTATCGACCATTTTACCAAAGGGCAATAATTTGTGAGAAGTGACTAAACAAAGAACAAAGGACTTTGGATTCCTAGAGGTGGTAAATAGCAGAAAGGTAACTAAGAAATGTAAGGTTTAAGCTGTTTAGAAAGGTTTGTTGTACAGACTCAAGTCATCTCCAGTGGTAAGAATCATTGCCCTCTTCTTGGTACAGGAAGGGAGGTGGGAAGGGGGCATGTTTACAAATGGATATTTATTTCACCTTTACAAAGGAAAATTTATGCCCTATTTTTAGGCAGAAAGAAGGCAGGCAAAGAGCTCCTTTTATATCTGCTGTTTCTCACTTGCCTTCAGTTCAAAGTAACTTATGCCAAAATGGCATATTTGGGGGCAGCATATTCTGATCCCCTTCAAAGTATACTAATAATCTTCATATTCAATAACAAGTTGGTAATTGTCTCTACTTGATTAAAAAGAATAAATTATATAACTGGACTTTTTAAAGATCACTACTAATGGTAATAACAAAAATATGAACCATAAAGCAAAAACCAGAAAACAAAGGAAGCACTGGAAACAAAAACTATAACAAAGTAAGTGGCTAAAATTAAGATCAAACATTTTTGTCATAACAATAATTGTTTACTGAGCAGTCAGCTATCTAAATGAATAAGAAATTTGAGACTGGATTAAAAACTAAAAGCCAACTGTATATATACACAAAAGGCTCATTTAGAATAAACTCCCTCAAAAAAGTTGAAAGTAAAATGGCACTTTGGAAAGAATCATCCAGTGACATGAGAAAAGAAAAAGAAATAAAAAGTATAAACACTGGAATAATGGAATAAATATTGGAAGGAAAAAGACATGACTATAATTTGCAAGCAATATAACTAAAACAAAAAGCAACTAGAAAATATTAGAAACATTATATTGATAATTAAGTAAGGAGTCAGGTTATAAAACTAATATGTATAAACTGAAAGCTTTCTCGTATATATAAAATAATGACAGAAAATCTAATGAAAGAAAATATCTTTATGATTACCTTAGAAATTGTCCCACTGAATATTAAGATATTAAATTCCACTGAACTTATAAACTCAATGGAGTCTCACTTAACCTCCAAATTTTGTGGGACTTTTATTTTGAAATATGACAAAGAAGTTGTAGTTCGCCGAAAAAAAATACACACTGAAGAATGAACTAGAAATTTTGGGATAAAAATGGTGTTGGGGAAGGGTAGCTAGAAATAAGAGAAATTTAAAAATATTACAAATAAACAATAATAAAGAATGCTTATTACTAGTATTGATAAAATAGTACACTGACAGATTGATGAAACAAAATAGAGTACAGAAAGCTCCAACTCAAGTACATGTATATATATGTACACACATATATGTATATAAATATCTGCAACTTAAGTTTATGAGAAGTACAATATTTCAAAATAGTAAAGGGAAGATGGAATATTCAATAAATAGTATTTATAAAATATTCTAACCATCTAAGAAAAAATATAAAGCTAGATCCTTACTTCATGTCTTATACCAAGGTAAATTTGCAATGGATCAAAGATTTAAAGGTAAAAATAAAATTATAAAAGCACTAAAGAAATAGATAAGTAAATCTTATCTTCTTATATTCATAAAGATGGTGATGATAGTCTGCTGATCTATACTTTCAATGGTTATTACCAAAGTCATGGTAGAATTTAAGGATATTTTTAGTCTCCTTAGCCTTTACCCTCCAAGTTACTGCTTTAATTCACCCTACTACATAAGGTATTGTTCATATTCTGACACTCAAGTTGAGGAAAAATTTTATGGGAACATATAACTTTAGCGTACACTTTAGAGACCTTTTAATCTTGTATTCATTTTTAAATGAAATTCCAACTGTTTCTTGTGCACGAGATACAGTTCAAACATAGAAAATGGCTGATATTAATTTTGAAGAATTCTGTCCTCTTCTTACTGGAAAAAAAACTCAGGATTTGAAGTAAACCTGCCATTGAAACACACATACTAGAAATGTTCAAAGAAAGTCAAATCCAAATTTAATCCTGTGTTAGATTTTATATGTGCCTCTATCTTTACATGCAGCTATAACTAAAACAATATTAATTCATAATATAAACACTGAAACATCAAAACGATTAACTCTATATAACTTTATAACTCTATAACTCTTTTCTTTTTAATAAGACAAAAGTTGTGTGTATTACACAAATATTTTTACTGTAAAATGTAAATAAAAGATCAGTATCCCCTAAAAAAAAAAACCTAAACGGTGAAAGAGTTAGTGAATACAACACGGTTTTAACATGAATATTCGTATTTCTTTTATAATAAACTTAGTTAATAAAATCAATTTTCTTAAATTGAACATTAACATATGGTTCACCCACATAATGTAATAGTTTGCAGCAATTAAAATTATACTGCAGAATAATATTTAAAGAAATGGACTACTATTTAAAATATATTAAGGTAGGGAAAAGATGTTAAAAACGTAGATAAAATATGATCCCTTAAAAAAATAAAAGTATTTGTATTCATAGCAAAATAGCCTGAAAATCTACTTTCACACTGTAATAATAATTAACACTGGGTAACAGAGCTACAAAAAAATTTTATTTCCTTCTGGCTTATATTATTTCTGTATTTTTTACAAATAATAGTTTTTTTTAATTTTTTTAAATTTTAAAATTTTTATTTTTTTAATTTTAATTCTTTTAATTTTTTTTACATCTTTATTGGCATATAATTGCTTATCAATGGTGTCTTAGTTTCTGCTTTACAACAGAGTGAATCAGTTATACATATACATATGTCCCCATATCTCTTCCCTCTTGCGTATCCCTCCCTGCTACGCTCCCTATTCCACCCCTCTAGGTGGTCACAAAGCACTGAGCTGATCTCCCTGTGCTTTGCGGCTGCTAGCTACTAGCTATCTATTTTACATTTGGTAGTGTATATATGTCCATGACACTCTCTCACTTTGTCACAGCTTACTCTTCCCCCTCCCCATATCCTCAAGTTCATTCTCTAGTAGGTCTGTGCCTTTATTCCTGTCTTACCCCTAGGTTCTTCATGACATTTTGTTTTTCTTAAATTCCATATATATATGTGTTAGCATACGGTATTTGTATTTCTCTTTCTTACTTCACTCTGTATGACAGACTCTAGGTCCATCCACCTCATTACAAATAGCTCAATTTCGTTTCTTTTTATGGCTAATATTCCATTTTATATATGTGCCACATCTTCTTTATCCATTCATCCGATAATGGACACTTAGGTTGTTTCCATCTCCTGGCTATCATAAATAGAGCTAAAATGAACATTTTGGTACATGACTCTTTTTGAATTATGGTTTTCTCAGGGTATATGCCCAGTAGTGAGATTGCTGGGTCATATGGTAGTTCTATCTGCAGTTTTTGAAGGAACCTCCATACTGTTCTCCATAGTGGCTGTACGAATTCACATTCCCACCAGCAGTGCAAGAGTGTTCCCTTTTCCCCACACCCTCTCCAGCATTTATTGTTTCTAGATTTTTTGATGATGGCCATTCTGACTGGTGTGAGATGATACCTCATTGTAGTTTTGACTTGCATTTCTCTAATGATTAATGATGTTGAGCATTCTTTCATGTGTTTGTTGGCAGTCTGTATATCTTCTTTGGAGAAATGTCTGTTTAGGTCTTCTGCCCATTACTGGATTGGGTTGTTTGTTTTATTGTTATTGAGCTGCATGAGCTGCTTGTAAATTTTGGAGATTAATCCTTTGTCAGTTGCTTCATTTGCAAATATTTTCTCCCATTCTGAGGGCTGTCTTTTGGTCTTGTTTATGGTTTCCTTTGCTGTGCAAAAGCTTTGAAGTTTCATTAGGTCCCATTTGTTTATTTTTGTTTTTATTTCCACTTCTCTAGGAGGTGGGTCAGAAAGGATCTTGCTGTGATTTATGTCATAGTGTTCTGCCTATGTTTTCCTCTAAGAGTTTGATAGTTTCTGGCCTTACATTTAGGTCTTTAATCCATTTTGAGCTTATTTTTGTGTATGGTGTTAGGGAGTGATCTAATCTCACACTTTTACATGTACCTGTCCAGTTTTCCCAGTACCACTTATTGAAGAGGCTGTCCTTTCTCCACTGTACATTCCTGCCACATTTATCAAAGATAAGGTGTCCATATGTGCATGGGTTTATCTCTGGGCTTTCTATCCTGTTCCATTGATCTATCTTTCTGTTTTTGTGCCAGTACCATACTGTCTTGATTACTGTAGCTCTGTAGTATACTCTGAAGTCAGGGAGCCTGATTGCTCCAGCTCCGTTTTTTGTTCTCAAGATTGCTTTGTCTATTCGGGGTCTTTTGTGTTTCCATACAAATTGCGAAATTTTTTGTTCTAGTTCTGTGAAAAATGCCAGTGGTAGTTTGATAGGGATTGCGGTGAATCTATAGATTGCTTTGGGTAGTAGAGTCATTTTCAAAATGTTGATTCTTCCAATCCAAGAACATCGTATATCTCTCCATCTATTTATATCATCTTTATTTTTTTCATCAGTGTCATAATTTTCTGCATACAGGTCTTTTGCCTCCTAAGGTAGGTTTATTCCTAGATATTTTATTCTTCTTGTTGCAATGGTAAATGGGAGTGTTTTCTTGATTTCACTTCAGATTTTTCATCATTAGTGTATAGGAATGCCAGAAATTTCTGTGCATTAATTTTGTATCCTGCTACTTTACCAAATTCATTGATTAGCTCTAGTAGTTTTCTGGTAGCATCTTTAGGATTCTCTATGTATAGCATCATGTCATCTGCAAACAGTGACAGCTTTACTTCTTCTTTTCCGATTTGGATTCCTTTTATTTCCTATTCTTCTCTCATTGCTGTGACTAAAACTTCCAAAACTATGTTGAATAAGAGTGGTGAAAGTGGGCAACCTTGTCTTGTTCCTAATCTTAGTCGAAATGCTTTCAGTTTTTCACTACTGAGGACGATGTTGGCTGTGGCTTTGTCATATATGGCCTTTCTTATGCTGAGGAAAGCTCCCTCTATGCCTACTTTCTGCAGGGTTTTTATCGTAAATCGGTGTTGAATTTTGTCAAAAGCTTTTTCTGCATCTATGGAGATGAGCATATGGTTTTTCTCCTTCACTTTGTTAATATGGTTTATCACACTGATTGATTTGCGTATACTGAAGAATCCCTGCATTCCTGGAATAAACCCCACTTGATCATGGTGTATGATCCTTTTAATGTGCTGTTGGATTCTTTTTGCTAGTATTTTGTTGAGGATTTTTGCATCTATGTTCATCAGTGATATTGGCCTGTAGTTTTCTTTGGGACATCCTGTCTGGTTTTGGTATCAGGGTGATGGTGGCCTCGTAGAACGAGTTTGGGCGTGTTGCTCCCTTTGCTATATTTTGGAAGAGTTTTAAAGGATAGCTGTTAGCTTTTCTCTAAATGTTTGATGGAAGTTGCCTGTGAAGCCATCTGGTCCTGAGCTTTTGTTTGTTGGAAGATTTTTAATCACAGTTTCAATTTCAGTGCTTAAGATTAATCTGTTCATATTTTCTATTTCTTCCTGATTCAGTCTTGGCAGGTTGTGTATTTCTAAGAATTTGTCCATTTCTTCCAGGTTGTCCATTTTATTGGCATAGAGTTGCTTGTAGTAATCTCTCATGATCTTCTGTATTTCTGCAGTGTCAGTTGTCACTTCTCCTTTTTTATTTCTAATTCTATTGATTTGAGTCTTCCCCCTTTGTTTCTTGATGAGTCTGGCTAATGGTTTATCTATTTTGTTTATCTTCTCAAAGAACCAGCTTTTAGTTTTATTGATCTTTGCTATCGTTTCCTTCATTTCTTTTTCATTTATTTCTGATCTGATTTTTATGATTTCTTTCCTTCTGATAATTTTGGGTTTTTTTGTTCTTCTTTCTCTAATTGCATTAGGTGTAAAGTTAGGTTGTTTATTCGAGATGTTTCCTGTTTCTTAAGGTAGGATTGTATTGCTATAAACTTCCCTGTTAGAACTGCTTTTGCTGCATTGCATAGGTTTTGGGTCGTCGTGTCTCCATTGTCATTTGTTTCTAGGTATTTTTTGATTTCCTATTTGATTTCTTCAGTGATCACTTCGTTATTAAGTAGTGCATTGTTTAGCCTCCATGTGTTTGTATTTCTTACGGATCTTTTCCTGTAATTGATATCTAGTCTCATAGTGTTGTGGTTGGAAAAGATACTTGATACAATTTCAATTTTCTTAAATTTACCAAGGCTTGATTTGTGACCCAAGATATGATCTATCATGGAGAATGTTCATGAGCACTTGAGAAAAATGTGTATTCTGTTGTTTTTGGATGGAGTGTCCTATAAATATCAATTAAGTCCATCTTGTTTAATGTATCATTTAAAGCTTGTGTTTCCTTATTTATTTTCATTTTGGATGATCTGTCCATTGGTGAAAGTGGGGTGTTAAAGTCCCCTACTATGAATGTGTTACTGTCGATTTCCCCTTTTATGGCTGCTAGTATTTGACTTAAGTATTGAGGTGCTCCTATGTTGGGTGCATAAATATTTACAATTGTTATATCTTCTTCTTGGATCGACCCCTTGATCATTATGTAGTCTCCTTCTTTGTCTCTTCTAATAGTCTTTATTTTAAAGTCTATTTTGTCTGATATGAGAATTGCTACTCCAGCTTTCTTTTGGTTTCCATTTGCATGGAATATCCTTTTCCACCCCCTCACTTTCAACTGTATATGTCTCTAGGTCTGAAGTGGGTCTCTTGTAGACAGCATATATACACGTCTTGTTTTTGTATCCATTCAGCCAGTCTGTGTCTTTTGGTGGGAGCATTTAACCCATTTACAGTTAAGGTAATTATTGATATGTATGTTTCTATTCCCATTTTCTTAATTGTTTTGGGTTTGTTATTATAGGTCTTTTCCTTCTCTTGTGTTTCTTGCCTAGAGAAGATGC
This sequence comes from Phocoena phocoena, assembly GCF_963924675.1. NCBI lineage: Eukaryota > Metazoa > Chordata > Mammalia > Artiodactyla > Phocoenidae > Phocoena > Phocoena phocoena. The sequence goes on from NC_089227.1 coordinate 47,786,632, forward strand.
TTTAGCATTTGTTGTAAAGCTGGTTTGGTGGTGCTGAACTCTCAGCTTTTGCTTGTCTGTTAAGGTTTTAATTTCTTCATCGAATCTGAATGAGATTCTTGCTGGGTAACGTTATCTTGGTTGTAGGTTTTTCTCCTTCATCAGTTTAATTATGTCCTGCCAGTCCCTTCTGGCTTGCAGAGTTTCTGCTGAAAGATCAGCTGTTAACCTTATGGGGATTCCCTTGTGTGCAATTTGTTGTTTTTCCCTTTCTGCTTTTTTTTTTTTTTTTTTTTTGCGGTACGCGGGCCTCTCACTGTTGTGGCCTCTCCCGTTGCGGAGCACAGGCTCCGGACGCGCAGGCTCCGGACACGCAGGCTCAGTGGCCATGGCTCATGGGCCTAGCCGCTCCGCGGCATGTGGGATCTTCCCAGACCGGGGCACAAACCCGTGTCCCCTGCATCGGCAGGCGTACTCTCAACCACTGCGCCACCAGGGAAGCCCCCTTTCTGCTTTTAATATGTTTTCTTTGTATGTAATTTTTGTCAGTTTGATTAATATGTGTTTGGGCGTGTTCCTCCTTGGATTTATCCTGTATGGGACTCGCTGTGCTTCCTGGACTTGATTAACTATTTCCTTTCCCATATTAGGGAAGTTTTCAACTATAATCTCTTCAAATATCTTCTCAGTCCCTTTTTCTCTTCTTCTTCTGGAACTCCTATAATTTGAATGTTGGTGCATTTAATGTTGTCCCAGAGGTCTCTGAGACTGTCCTCAGTTCTTTTCAATCTTTTTTCTTTATTCTGCTCTGCAGTATTTATTTCCACTATCTTATCTTCCACGTCACTTATCCGTTCTTCTGTCTCAGTTATTCTGCTATTGATCCCTTCTAGAGTATTTTTAATTTCATTTATTGTGTTGTTCATCGTTGTTTGTTTCATCTTTAGTTCTTCTAGGTCCTTGTTGAATGTTTCTTGCATTTTCTCTATTCTATTTCCAAGATTTTGGATCATCTTTACTATCATTATTCTGAATTCTTTTTCAGGTAGACTGCCTACTGCCTCTTCATTTGTTAGGTCTGGTGGGTTTTTATCTTGCTTCTTCAACTGCTGTGTGTTTTTCTGTCTTCTCATTTTGCTTATCTTACTGTGTTTGGGGTCTCCTCTTTGTAGGCTGTAGGTTCATAGTTCCCGCTGTTCTTGGTGTCTGACTCCAGTGGCTAAGGTTGGTTCAGTGGGTTGTGAAGGCTTCCTGGTGGAGGCGACTAGTGCCTGTGTTCTGGTGGATGAGGCTGGATCTTGTCTTTCTGGTGGGCTGGTCCACGTCTGGTGGTGTGTTTTGGGGTTGTCTGTGGACTGATTATGATTTTAGGCAGCCTCTCTGCTAATGGGTGGGGTTGTGTTCCTGTCTTGCTAGTTGTTTGGCATAGGGTGTCCAGCACTGTAGCTTGCTGGTCATTGAGTGAAGCTGGCTGCTGGTGTTGAGATGGAGATCTCTGGGAGATTTTCGCCGTTTGATATTATGTGGTGCTGGGAGGTCTGTTGTGGACCAGTGTCCTGAAGTTGGCTCTCCCACCTCAGAGGCACAGCACTGACTCCTGGCTGCCGCACCAAGAACCTTTCATCCACATGGCTCAGAATAAAAGGGAGAAAAAGTAGAAAGAAAGAATGAAAGAAAAAAAGAAAAAGGATAAAAGAAAAGAAAATAAAGTAAGGTAAAATAAAATAATTAAAATAAAAAAATAATTATTAAGAAAAAAAATTTTTTAATTAAAAATAAGAAAAAGGACGCATAGAACCGTAGGACAAATGGTGAAAGTAAAACTATACAGACAAAATCTCACACAGAAGCATACACATACACACTCACAAAAAGAGGAAAGGGGGAAAAATCATAAATCTTGCTCTCAAAGTCCACCTCTTCAATTTGGGATGATTCGTTGTCTATTCAGGTATTGCACAGATGCAGGGTACGTCAAGTTGATAGTGGAGATTTAATCTGCTGCTCCTGAGGCTGCTGGGAAAGATTTCCCTTTCTCTTCTTTGTTCGCACAGCTCCCGGGGTTCAGCTTTGGATTTGGCCCCGCCTCTGCGTGCAGGTCGCCGGAAGCGTCTGTTCTTCGCTCGGACAGGACGGGGTTAAAGGAGCAGCTGCTTCGGGGACTCTGGCTCACTCAGGCCGGGGGGAGGGAGGGACACGATGCGGGGCGAGCCTGCTGCGGCAGACGCCGGCATGACGTTGCAAGAGCCTGAGGCACCTCATGCGTCCTCCCGGGGAAGTTGTCCCTGGATCCCGGGACCCTGGCAGTGGCGGGCTGCACAGGCTCCCCGGAAGGGAGGTGTGGAGAGTGACCAGTGACCTGCTCGCACACAGGCTTCTTGGTGGCGGCAGCAGCAGCCTTAGCGTCTCATGCCCGTCTTTGGGGTCCGCACTGTTAGCCGCGGCTCGTTCCCGTCTCTGGAGCTCCTTTAAGCAGCACTCTTAATCCCCTCTCCTCGCACACCAGGAAACAAAGAGGGAAGAAAAGGTCTCTTGCCTCTTCGGCAGGTCCAGACTTTTTCCCGGACTCCCTCCTGGGTAGCCGTGGTGCAATAACCCCTTCAGGCTGTGTTCACGCTGCGAGTCCTCTCTCTGCGCTCCGAAAGATGCCCGAGCCTCAGTTCCCAGCCCAACCCGCCCCGGCCGGTGGGCAGACAAGCCCCGCGAACTGGTGAGTGCTGGTCGGCACCGACCCTCTGTGCGGGAATCTCTCCGCTTTGCCCTCCGCACCCCTGTTGCTGCACTCTCCTCCGTGGCTCTGAAGCTTCCCCCCTCCGCCACCCGCAGTCTCCGCCCTCAAAGGGGCTTCTAGTGCGTGGAAACCTTTCCTCTTTCATGGCTCCCTCCCACTGGTGCAGGTGTTGTCCCTATTCTTTTGTCTCTGTTTTTTCTTTTGCCCTACTCAGGTACGTGGGGATTTTCTTGCCTTTTGGGAGGTCTGTGGTCTTCTGCCAGCATTCACTAGGTGTTCTGTAGGAGTTGTTCCACGTGTAGATGTATTTCTGATGTATCTGTGGGGAGGAAGGCGATCTCCGCATCTTACTCTTCTGCCATCTTCCCCTAGATCTTCACAAATAATAGCTTTTATAATAAACTATTTTCTTTTAATTTTAAAAATCCTTATCCTCAGCTATTTGAAAATCTTGACTATTGAAAATAATGGTCCTAGATAGCGAACATTTTTGTATGCTCTACACTTTGTGCTCACTTAAAATTAACAAAAGTAGAAGGTGAATTGAACCAAGCTATTCACAATTCTGGTTTCGCCACACTCTATGAACTGCCACACAAAAGACGTTCAACTAGATGTTGTACCCAGGAAAAATAAAATTTAAAAACTCAAAAATTCTCAAACAAGGATCTGATACTGTTTACCCTTGCAAGGAACCCTGATAATAGATTTATCTGTATAATATGTCCCCAGTCTCACCCTCTTCCTCGTTTGCTAGTTTCTCCCACTATATTACAAATCCTTCTGTGCCATTGCTAATTCACAACAAAGAGGATGGGCTCAGGTAGTTATTCTCTAAATCCTAAAATCTCATCATTTTATAATTTGTTTGAATCACTAATATACTTGGAATTTGCTATAATGAGATATTGCTTGCTAATCCTACCAGATGCTGAGATAGTGTCAAATCATCTCTAAGTATGATCACTTAGTTGTATGAGCACTGGATATAAGTGAATCAAGTGAAAATCTTAATTTATAGTTACAATTGAAGGCCAGATTCCAGTTTGAAATGAATCATAAATAAATGTTCCTAGTACACTAATGAAAAGCTACTTTTTTTCTCTTGACATTCTAAAAAAAGTTTTCTCAAAAGTCTAATCCTTTCTCGGTTTTTTGGGGGTTTTTTTGTTTGTTTTTTGCCAATTACCATTATCCTGATCATCTGAAGACCTCCTCCAATTAAAAGTTTTAAAGTAGAAGCCACTGTTCACTAATATTCTCTCTTTTCATATGGGTAGAATTCAAATGATGATTTTATAACATTCTGAAAAGCACAAAGATATTAAATACCTCTAAGTAGAAATAGGTAATGACTGTAAGAAGAGCGGTAGGGGGGTAGGGGAAGCATGACCTGACAAAATACTCCAAGGAATCACAGAAAGTATTATTCGTCACAATACCGAACTTATAATTTCTTAAGTACATGAACTCTGACAAAGGAGTCTTATTTCATAAGCAAAAACAGCATCTTACACTTATCCACCAGAGATGAAAATGATTGAAATTTAAACTTTAGCATCAGCCAAGTGTGGTAATTTTTCTGCTTCTATGAGATACAAAACTGTTACAGTTCATTTCCTCTCTTTGACCACTGGTCTTCAGCAATTCCCTAAATTTGCTTTCACTGAATGGTTTCACAGTAAACTGTTACAAGGTCATGGTGGTCTATGTTTACTCAAGTAAATGCTTCAATATCTCTTCCTTGAGCTTACCTCCATTCAACAATATTATTTCCAAATATAATTAAACCCAAATCATTTCTAATTGACATAAAAAGTCCAGCAACTACATCCTTCCATGACATATAATGAAAGAAATAAGGTTTGCAAGGGTGTGAGGTTGACGTCTATGGTTTTTTACACACTGTGGAATGATTTCTAGAAAATATCAGGTGCCACTGGAATGTTACATCAAGGTTAACAAAGAGGGCCGAGTAAGCCAATAGCTCAGGAAACCCTAGTGTAAGATGGGCTGGAAAAAGTTTCCTTTTGCAATAACGTAATACTTGCACCCACAAATAGCAGTCATCATATATAAAAAAAAAGGTACCTGAGGACAATAGGAAATGGAAAGGAATTATATGGTTCTAGCCTCAGAGGGTAAGAAGAGACCATTTTATTGTGTGTTAACAACAGCATGTAATGAGATTTTCTGCACTGCCTGTAGAAAGTTGAAGGACCCCAGTGCCTAAGGTAAAAAGTAATGGTTAATTTTACTCTCTTCTCTTTTGGCTGTCTCTTGTCTGTCTGTTCACTCTGTCTCTGACAAGAGCACTTCCAGGGGCAAAAAACCCACAAAAAAACCCATACAAACCAAGGGGTTTCAAAGGCACAGCAGGCACCTAACAAATATAGCTTTTAAGTGGAGAATCCTGGCTGCTACTATCTACATATGTCAACACTGAAAAGAAAGCAGGCTGACTGTTGAGCATATAATTATGGAACAATAAAAAGGCTGGGGCATATTACTTTTTATATATATAAACTTTATATACATAACCTATATAATAAAATTGAGCCACCTGATGGAGAGTCTCCAAGGTGCCCTGATTTTTCCTTTTCCCTCTCTCTCTCTCCCCCCACAAACTACAGTCGGCCTTATGTACGCAGAATCCATGGATACAGAGGGCCAGAGGCCCAGAGGGCTAACTGTAAGGGACTTGAGGATCCTCAGATTTTGGTATCCAAGGGGGGCCCTGTAACCAATCCTTTGCAGATACCAAGGAACAACTGTACAGTTGACCCTTGAACAATGAGGGGGTTAGGGGCGCCCAACCCCTACGCACTCGAAAATCCACGTGTAACTTTACAGTCACCCTCCCTATCCGTGGTCCTGCATCCACAGATTCAACCAACTGTGGGTCGTGTAGTACTGTAATAATACACATGAATGGATCCGAGCAGTTCAAACCCGCATTGCTCAAGGGATGACTGTACTTTAAAAACCCCATCCTGCAGTGGATGAACTTCCTCCTTCACTTTCTTTCCATTTTAACTGCCCCCCCTTATGAATGTATTCTCTTAAATCTAAAATGTAGCTCTCCTTCCTTTACTAACATTAATATTTTTGCTAAAAGGATATAAGTATAAAAACTTTAAAGTCAAACAGTACTATTAGGTTTGGTTATAACAAAGAGTAATCCTCTCCCCACTTCTGCACACTCTTGATTCCTGCCCCCTCCCACCTCCTTTTGGGCAGTCACACACACACATCACTCTCCTCATATGTTAGGAAAAGTCAATATTCAGTATTTTCATTATTATTTAAAAGTTGTTTACACATAAGCTACTTTGTGTATATACTTACCTTTTTTTTTTTGCAAAACTTTTTGTTAACTCTAAGGTTTATAATTGCCTTTGTTTTTTGGATAACTGTTTTGTGTACTTTTACTAATTCAGTTCAAGACATTCCAAAAGGAAAACAAAACTTCCATTTACTCCAGTGCAACACCTCAGATAATATATCAGTTTCATGCCTGTTTGTTTGCCTTTCACATCCTCCTGGGGTCTTCTAATCTGGACTGTATCCTCTCTAGGCATTTAACCAACTACTTTCCTAAAACCTCACTATCACTCTGGGAATTCCCTTTATTTCTCTCTGCTGGACCCCACTCCCATATATTCCTTTCTCCATTAATTCCCTTAAGTTGTATGGTATACAACTCCAGTAGCTTCCTGAGAAAGGGTAAAGGAAAAATGTTTTTAAAACACTGCTTTTATTCTATTCACGTACATGATTGACAATCTTGGTGTAGAATTCTATGATGGAAATTATTTTCCCTCAAAATATTTAAGATACTCTCTGTTTCCAGTTTTCTTTGTTATAACTGAGAAATGTTGTGCCATCCAGATTTCCAAACCATTGATGAAACCTCTTTTTCTCCCCTGCAGGTTTTCTTAATTTTATCTCTGGTGCTTTAGAATTTCACAATTGATAGTGAAGTCTTTTTCTTTACTGAACATTTAGTAAACCTTTCTATCTCAATAGTTACATGTTTTAATTCTAGGAAAATCTCCTATATGATTTATTTGGTAATTTCTCCTTCCCTTTTCCTCTCTTCTCTAATTTTCTGGACTCCTGTTAGTTGAACGTTGGACCTCTTTGATTGATTATCTTCTACTATCTAATTTTTCTCTTCTATCTTCCATATCTACCTCATTGAGAGGTTTCCTCATCCCTATCTTCAAAACCATGTTGAATTTTTAAATGTCCACTACTCTCATTTTTAATGTCCAAAAGCTCCTTTTTGTCCTCTGAACATCAACTTCTTAGGACACCCAATATTTGTTTCATAGATGTACTTACTATCTTCTCTTACATTACTTATAGTATTTTAAACTAAATTGCTTTCTTCTTCCTGCATTATCTCCACTCTCTTTAACTCCCATTTTTTGTTTGTTTGCTTGTTTGTCCATCCTTGATATTTGGCTCTGTGTACTTAATTACGAGCACATGTATTAGTTTGTTAAGGCTGCCATAACAAAGCGCTACAGACTAGGTGGCTTAAACAACAGAAATATATTTTCTCAAAGTTCTGGAGGCTGGAAATCCAAGGTGTTGGCAAGTTTGGTTTCTTCTAAGGCCTCTCTCCTTGACTTGCAGGTGGTCACCTTCTGGCTACATCCTCACTTGGTCTGTTCAAACAAATCTGTTTGATTTTCAAACAAATCTCCTGATCTTCTTCCTATTGCACATTCCAATTTTTAGAGGTACCTGGAGTGTCAACTTTTGATATTCTCAATGGTTCTTCATTTCTTTATGTGGGTCCAAGTTTCTGTCTGGTATCATATTCCTTGTGTTTGAAGAACTTCCTTTAACATTTCGTGTAGCACAGTTCTGCTGCTAATGAATTCTCTCCATTTTTTAGTTTTCTAAAAAAAGTGAGTTTTTTCACCTTTATTTTTGAAAGATATTTTTACTGAGTATAGAATTTTGGGTTGACAGGCTTTATTTTTCCCAGTACTTAAAAAAAATTCACTCCACTGTCTTATATTTTGAAGTTTCTGAAGAGTTCAGCTAAAACCCTTATCGTCATTGCTATGTCTGTCATTTATCTTTTTTTCCTGTCTTCAAGATTTTCATTTACTCTTTCATTTTGGACAATATTAATGTGCCTAGGTGACTTTTCTTAATACTTATCCTACTTGAGAATCTCTGAATTCCTCTAAACCATAATTTAATGTATTTTGCTAACTTTGGGAAATCTGGCTATTATCTCTTCAAATATTTCTTCTACTACATACTCTCTCTTCTTCTACATTCCCATCACACAAACATTAGACTATTTAGTATTGTTCAAGAAATCTTTGAAACTTTACTCTCTATTTTCCTCACTCTCTTTTTCTCTTTATTTTTTGGTTCGGGTAGTTTTTATTGATCTACACTCAAGTTCACCGATTCTTTCCTCAACTGAGTCAAGTCTCCAAATTAGCCCATTGAAGGCATTCTTCATCTCTGTTACTGTACTTTTAAAAACATTTCTGGCATTGGTCATGAGTTAATGTTAATGAATCAACAATATTACATAAAGTGTCTTTAAACAGAAACACACAATATAAAACAAGTTTTATATATATATATATTTTTTTTTTTTCTTGTTGTTGTTGTTGTGTTGGGTCTTCGTTGCTGCACATGGGCTTTCTCTAGTTGCAGCGAGCGGGTTATACACTGATTGGTTGATGAAAATGTTGTGACCAGAGGCTCACAGGAATCTAACACTATATTTTCCCTAGGAGCAAAGATTCAATATGCACTAATACAGTGTTTGCAGCAACTTTACAGAACATAACTACTGCAAATAATAGTAACAGACTATACTTTAAAAGATAAAAGGAAAAATATTCTGCTGAATGTATACAGTTAAACAATTTAAGGTCCAAGTTAACTATTACCAAGATAAGTAGATCTCAAAGTCCTCCTTTTTATAATAAATTTTGTAATGCCCTCTTTACTGGGTTGAAATGAACTCACATGATAAAAACTACCCCACACATAATGACAAAATAATAAGTATTATGACCTAATTAAAATATGAAGGAAAATAATAATATGATAAACTAATATGCATGTCATTATAACTCAGACTCAACTAAACTAAAAGACAAATCTCCATAAATTTCCACAACTCTTGAAAATCACCATCCATTTATTCATTTGGCTCTACTGCAGTTTTAAGAAAACTGTGACTGTAGGGTACAGTGCAGGCCAAAGTAACATCTAATATGCAAACTCACCACATACAAAGTCTTATGCACACGTAAGAATCTGTGATACAGGTAAATGTACTTTTAACTGAGTAAGACACATATTACAGAGTGGTACAAGATTAGTTTGTGGAATGAAACCTTCTTAAAGTAAATAATTGAATTGCTTTCTCTTTCATCAAAATACTCTATCAGTGACAGTTTTTCCAGTCATCCCCTAGAGGCGTCTTAGGGTCACAGCTCACCAATTCTCTGCCAAGAAACCACATCCACACTGCTCAGCATAAAAGTTTCCATGGCTCAGACAAATGCTTTTGCTCTTTTTCAGATTAGACTTTCAACTCTGCTTCATCACAACGACACTCTATTTGACCAGTCAATTTGCAATGGAAGTTTATTTTAACAATATTTGCAAGACTGCAGCTGCAGCCCTGCCATCCCCCATCTGCCATCAAACACCCACAGCCACTCCCGCTACCAAGCAACACTCCCCCTTTCATAAAGGAGAAACACAGATATAAGTGCTCTCTGACAGCAAAGCCTGTTGTGGATAGTTTTCTTTAAAACATTTAGTGGCTCTGCTGGAAGTAAAAAGAAGGGTAAAGATATAGTTTTATAATCGTACTATGACAATCATAGCTGAACGGGAGAAAAATCACTCATCTATGAGCTGAGCTGCTTCCATCTGTAGGAGCAAGAAGGACGTGCAAAGGACATTTTCGGTTCTCTTTCACACCAACACATAGGGGCCTGGGGAAGCTGGGGTTTGCAATTCCCTTCTTATGCCCTCTCAAATGTTAATTGTCATGTGCTTTTCATAAAAACAAGGGTGAGAATTTGAATCTGAAGACACTGGTTTCTGAATCTGTACAATAACAGACGAAGTGTGAGGCGGATTGCTCCACTCACCCTGAAAGGTCACCTAATTCATTCCCCTGATTCCAGGCACCTGTCAGCTGTGCAAAGGAGGATCTCTTCTATCTTCAAGATATACACAATTGCTCTTGTCAAAGAAAAATGAGAACCAAAACAATTTCCAGAGGATACAAGCTAATGAGACTCCCTTCAATTAAACTGCCTTGATGGTTTAATGTAAAAAGAATTTGGGCCCCTAGTATAGCATCTTCTCATGGTAATCCAGGTTTGTTCAAATCACTAAAGTATTTTAAGAAAATTCTGTATTCACTATCCTAGTATATCACTGTTTTTATTTTAAGAACACTAATTTACAAGCCATTTTCAGGTACAGTGCTCTGTATTAATAAAGCTTTGTTGTATTTTGGGTAACAGTGACATTACCCTGCATCACGTTGCTAATAGAGACAAAGCCACAGCTTATTAATGCCATTCAAAGAATGATGACAACTCATTTTTAAAGGCCTGTGGTTATTTTTTAAATTACTTTATCACATAAATGATAACATTCCAAACTTCAGTTATTACAATATCACTGAAGGAATTTTTGCCCAACTACTTAATTTTTTATAGATGTTACCTCACACATGTTTAAAACTTCCTATAGATTTCCATAGAGAACTTCCCATTGGTGACACCGCATTGAGCCTAGCACAAGCCCAGGAAGACAAGAAGGCCAGAAAATTCCAGGTGTTTTGTTTGTCCAGGTGTTTTCATTGTCGGGACGTAGGACTCCATTTACAGTGCAAATGATTTTTCTAAACTGCATGTTATAATAGGATTCTGTTGCAATAAATTTATATCTCGATATACATATTTATTTATTTATTTTTACATCTTTATTGGAGTATAATTGCTTTACAATGGTGTGTTAGTTTCTGCTTTATAACAAAGTGAATCAGTTATACATATACATATGTTCCCATATCTCTTCCCTCTTACGTCCTACATAATATATTTAAAGCTGAAGGTAAAGTTTCTATCTGAGCTCCCCATCACCACTCCATACCCCGGCCACTGCTATTGGCTCCCAGCTTTCCTGTGTCATCTGCCCCATAGACTAGGAATATCTCTGGCCTAACCACTGTACATTCATAGTTTGAATTCCACTGGGATTAATGTAGTATTTATATTCACTAAGAGGCCTCATCTGGAGAGCGTACAGTTAGGTGATGTATGTATGAGCTTGCTGCCACATGGTACAAGCTTATTATGTTAAAGCTGTATCTAAATTGGAATAATCTGACCCAATGAAGTTTGGATGGGGTAAAAGAGCTGCCTTTCTGAAGCTGCAAAACCACTCTTAGATGATGCCAGCATCTAAATCTAATTATAACTTGTGGTGACAGTTTGGGAGCTCTTGACCTTATCTCTTTAACTGTGGTACAGAACTGAGTGATTCCAGTACCTAATTTCTATAAACACCTGCTCTTAGTTTTCAGTACTACTTAGGAAGGACCCTCTCATTGGGCACTGGTGATGGCGGCATGGCTTGGGTGACCATGGGTCATGGCCACTTCATCTTTCTTTTATATTTTATATATCTGGTCTTTATTAGGTAGTGTCCAAGTTCAATTCCTAACGTATACCTTAATCCCTCCACCATAATAAAGCCAATTTATATAAATCCCCAACTCTGCCCCACCTCCTTGCCAAACTGCATGGCTGCCTGGAACTCCCACTATCAGAGGTTCCCAGTGTGGGATATTCAGCCTACACAGACACTTATTTGCGCAGCAAGAACTCAGATCCTTGGACTGCAGTTTCTTAAGTAAGCCTGGACATACAGAAGCTGAGATTTAACCCAATTAGGCCTGAAGGCACTAAAGCACTTACAAAGCTAATGTTTTAGACTCAGACTTGTGCCCTGTACTGTGTTGGAGATTCGAGGACGGTAGATTTTAGAGGATCATCAGTCTATATCCCGGATTTTCTCCATCTCCAGGACCGTTTCCAAAATGTCTGCTAGACCCTCCTCAGACTGTAGATTCTCCCACACCTTAACCCCTCCCAACATCACAGGCAAAACATCTGTCACACGTTCTTCAGAAACTCCCTGATGTTCCTATATCCCCTCTCACTCCTTCAGGACAAAAGCAAAAGGGCTAGAAGGCGGTCTGGATCAGGATCCAAGGTCTGGATCTCAATCTCAAAAGGACCCAGTACACACTCAGAATGAAGGAAACAAAATAAAATCCAAATTCAAGGCTGAGTGGTGGAGTTATTGAGCTGCAAACTTATTTTGTGGGGTTAATACATCACAGAAGTTTTTGTCCTTAAAGCCCACACTTAATGTACATAAAGTTCTGTCATGTTCAAGCTCACATAAAATGCCAACTGCTTACGTTCTAGAATTAACAGATATAGAAAGATGAAATAATAATATATTTAGGACTACCTTTAGTGCTCAGGACATAGTCTGTTTGGGGTTATGCTTGGGCAGTTTAATCATATGGTCATAGAGCAGACTGGCTCACAGCTCTCGGAATTCTGAGCTGAGAACTTAGAGCCCCTTATTATTCTGTTATTCTCTTGTACTTTGGAGAGAGTGGGATTTTAATAAAGACTAAAAAGCTACTGTGATAGATTTCTCTGGGACTTTGTAAAAAGAAACACGAAAGGATAAACAAAAAACTAATCAGGATGGTTGTTTAAAAGGAGTGAGGGCTAGGCGTAGAAGAAGCCTGGGATGATTGTGAAAGTGAGTCTTAAATATACCTTTTTATAAAATTTTGACCATGCAATATCACCTATAAAAGTAAAGAAGAAAAAGAATGAAAAGTAATTAGGATGGTGCTTAGAAATTTAAAAAAACACAGAGATGATACATGAATAACTAAAGCTGGAAAAATACCTCTTTGATATGAGAACCTTCCACCCCACCCCTCACTGCCCCCCATCCTTTTCTCCTTTGGTAAAGCCTATTTTCTAGTCCTCATTTTACCTGACCTTTTATGTCAGCTTCAACACATTTGAATATTCCCTCCTTGCTGCCATGATACACCATCCCTGTCTTCCTCCCACTTTTCTAACAGCTGCTTCACAGTCTCTTTCAGACCCTTTCCCCTTTAAACAAAGGCTAAAGTCAATATTCCTGAGGACTCCACACAGGCCCTCTTTTCTTCTCATTTTACATTCTCCCCTAGGAAGTCTTCTTTACTAGACTGTTTCCATCTCCAGCCCAAGTATATATATCTTCTGATATATATATATATTTTCTTTTTCTAGGAAAAACATCTTATAATTTTTTGTATTTTCTACCCTACCCAGCATAACACCTAACACCTAGTAATGAATCCATTAATAGTCCAATTAATTACGTTAATTTAGCCTAACCCATTCTTCTTTACTTAAAGATCAACTAAACAGTCCAGCTAAAGATAATATTCTCTGGGGACTTCCCTGGTGGCACAGTAGTTAAGAATCCACCTGCCAATGCAGGGGACACAGGTTCGATCCCTGGTCCGGGGAGATCCCACACGCTGCGGGGCAACTAAGCCTGTGCGCCACAACTACTGAGCCTGCGCTCTAGAGCCTGCGAGCCGCAGCTACTGAAGCCCACACGCCACAACTACTGAGCCCACGTGCTTCAACCACGGAAGCCCACACACCTAGAGCCCATGCTCCGCAACAAGAGAAGCCACTGCAATGAGAAGCCCGCACACTGCAGCGAAGTGTAGCCCCCGCTCGCCACAGCTAGAGAAAGCCCGCAAGGAGCAATAAAGACCCAACGCAGCCAAAAAAAAACTTTCTGGAGGTAAATCTACACAGGAAAAAATGCTCTTTTTTTTTTCTTTTAAAACCAATTCTTGAAGTATCATTTAAGGTGACTAAAGAACAACACTGTTGTCCATTATTTCTAGCACTTATTCACAGGGCCACTTAGGGCTTACTAAGTCAGAATCTCTAGGTCAAACTTGAAAATACATGTTTCCAATGTTCTCCATGAATCTCTAGTATTCAGACAGGTTTATAACCATTACTCTCTATATCTCCCTAATTGGCAAATATGGTCACCCCAATTATTCAGAACAAAGGCCTTTCCAAATCCTGACCTACTTCCCATAACTAAAGTTCTAAATGAGAAGGAAAGTAGATGATTAGAGAGGAGGTAAATGAAATAAATTTAAGATGAATTGTTCAATATAATTAATTTCTCTTCAATACTATACTGAAAAGGTATAGGAAGAAGGAATCAAATGGATTTTGTTACACAGAAAATTATTCCAAGTAGTAAATTGGGTAAGTGGAAGGGATAAAAAGGAGTAAGTAAAGAAGAGAGTTATTAACAAATGAGCTCAGCAAGGATTAGAAAAAAATAAAACACAGGTTTTCCAAGTTTTAGAGGTTGTACAAGCTATCTGTATTTATTTCTTTAATGTACCTAAAATTCACCTTCCAGTTCCTTGTTGGGAAAAATGCCTCAAGTTCATGGAGGGAACCCATATTAAACCTCTCTACCATAACTGTAACTTCTTATAAACCACCCTAGAGATGTAGAATATTCCACATCTGCACTAAATGAGAAACAAACCACCAGTATTTGATGCTACATTAAAAGCAAGGTAGTTACTTACTAATCTATAGCATTTTGGCTGAATGGATTATTTCATTACTATGGAGACAGTTTAAATTTTCCCTGTTTTGTTTTCTTTTCAGTATTCTTTGCTTTTCACCATATTCAGAAAAAGATCAATTTCATACAACTACAGTTTGTGGCATATTTAAAACAGCTGTGGCTGAATGATGTAGTATTTGAAATCCCCTAAATTATGTGAGTGCAAAGACTGAATTTCTTGGGAACAAACGACAGTAGAAAAAAAGAAAAAGCTCAGCATGAAGGCCAAACACATTTCCTAATGAGGTTCTTGATGAAGTCATAAATTCCTCCTTTTCTTCTCTAAGTGAAGTCTCCAAACAAATAATGTGTCACAAAGAGAGAGAACTAAATTCAACACTTAAGCAGTACATCATATTGATAATTTGATCAACTTTATATGTAATCTGAAGTTGTCTCACAAATTCTAGCAATGGTGTGTCCGATTATTTTTAGAACTGCCCTGGCTGAATTACATAGCAAACAGCCACACATAAACATCTGACTTAGATTTTGGCCTTTTCAAGATTCAAGAGGGTAAAAATTCAATTTTTCTTAAGAGCTGCTGTTGAAGCAAATACCTGCAAAAATATACTAGTTAAAATATCTGTTTTAAACAGACCAGTGATAAGTTTCGTAAGTTATATACAGCTGTAAATGCCATTAGTATTACTTCAGGCTAACTTGGCTATCATTAAGCAACTTCTGGGAATATGGTAATACAATGCATGCAGTATTCACAAACTGAAAAATGTAGCAAAATCATATGGCAGGGGAAAAAATCATATGGCAAGAAAAACCTGTATTTTGTAACATCATAAGCTCACTATGATTAATAAGAATGCAACACTTCATTAACCTCAGACTACTGTGAGCTCCAGGGTTTGAAGTAACCAGTATTAAAAGAAAGAAAAAAAGAAACCCACTCTGCTGCTCTAAGTATTCCACTGTTGTACTGAAATTATCTTTGCATGACTGTAACCCAGCGTGTTGGTCTGGGGGGTTGCAGAGGGTGAATACCCCATAAATCCATGGTTATAAACTTGTTCCTGGATAATGAATGATTACAAGGGAAGTAGCAAATTCACTGAACTTCTGTCATTCCAGTTTAATTGTTCAGATAAGAACTTCTTGGACCATTAAAGTTCTTCAGCACACAAATTCTTTAAGTATCAAGTGTGCCCTACGATAAGAAAAGTCAGCCTTCAGGAAATATAAAACATATATGCAATTTTAACAAGTATAAGTGAGAACTTAATATCTCTAATATGTGCAAGTGAAGAAGTATGAGACATGGGTATTGCCTTCTGAAAGCATTTCAATTTTTTAGTATGAAATCACATTTATATACAACCGTTAAATAACACAAGTTAGCAAATAACTGCATTAATACCTTTTTGGGTTGCTTTGTGTTGATTTTTGTAATTATTAAGTAAAACATTTGGAATATTATTCCTGGCATATGGTAGGTACACAATAAATGGAAGCAAGAATAGGTACAACGTTTCATAACAGAAAACAAGTGCAAGAAGTTTTTTAAGTATGCTGAGATTAAATGTGGGTTGTATTGTCAGGAAAGACTTCCTGGAGGATAAGGTACTTGAGTAGAAGGGCACTCAAGTGGGGCAAAACCACAGAAATAAGTGTATTAATAAGAATACAAGGAGATGGACACGAGGCAGAAATCAACTCCAGCTGACTGTAGAAAATCCCAAAGGCAAGTCTTAGAAATGTGGATGTTTTTAAATAGGCTACAGGGATCACTGAAGGTTATTGGAAAACATCTTTTAAGGAAGATTAACCTGCCTTTGGTGAGCCAGATGGCAAAAAGAAAAAGAACATGTTAAATATTATCATAGTAATCTAGGAAAAAGTGATGAGGCAGCACTAGAGTCAGGTGTTAAGTAGTGGCAATAAAAACTGAAAGTGGAGATGTTTCAAAGGAAAAATTAATAGAGCTTAGGGCGTGACTCCATGTCAAGAACAAAAGAGTGGGTAGAGTTAAGACTATTTCTAAGGTTTCCAGCCTGGAGGCCTCAATAGAAACTGGGAAGTTGGAAAACAGCAATATTTTAAGTGGGAGAGAAGTCGAACATGTATAGTAATGCCTTCTAATTATAAAAGCCCGCTAACATTTATTCCTTTCCCAAACATGTATCTTATAATGGTGACATGGGCAATGCAGATGTTACCTCCACTTACCAGATTTGAGGAACAGGGAGGGAAGAGCCGTCAGTGAAGTCCTAAGGTAATCCAAGAAAATCGTCCCTTCTGCCTCCTATACCAAAGTTCTCTTCCCCCAAATAAATTCTGTTTACAACCATGATAGATATAATTCATCAGAATGGATCATTTAAGCTGTAATTATTAACTTGCTTTTATTCATTCAACAAATATTTTTGAACCTTACATACCAGGCACTGTTCTAAGCACTGGAAGTATGGTAAGGAACAAGATAAACACCGTCCCTGCTCTTTATTTTATGGGGAAAGACAGACAAATAAGTAATTAAATACACAAACACAAAATTTCAGATGGTGTAAAATGCCGCGAAAAACAAAGGTTGGTGAGCTAGGAAACAGAAGGGCTCATTTAGATGGATGGACATAGATGGATGGATAGGGAAGTCCTCAGCAATGAAATGATATTTGTGCTAAGGCCTGAATAACAAGAAACTAGCCATGTGAGATCTGGCAAAAAGTGTTTCAGGCAGAGGAAGAGAAAGTATAAAGGCTCTAAGGCAAGTACAAACCTAGACTAGTCAAGGAAGAGAAGAAAGGCCAGTGTGGAAGATGAGGAAAAGTGGTAGATGAGGTGGGAAGGACACGCAGGGACCAGGGAGCCAGGACCCATAGAGCCTCAGTGTTCAGGTAACTGTACATCCTAATTTGCCTAAGACAGAGCTAGGTATTCCTGTTCTTCAGGTGCAATTAGTAACAGCACTTCTCTCACTCTCAAGAGTTCTGACTTCAGTGATAAATTAAATGGTCACCGTAGTTCCAGGCAATGCATGGTAAAGACTTAGAATTAAATCCTAAATACAATGGGAAGCCACTGGAGGAAGCCATAGTGGATTAATGTAAAATGACCAATGTACCCATTTCAAAATGTCATGCTTCTGTACTAACCTAAGTTATTTATATAGGCTTATTGTAGCTGTTTTTAACATTCTCCTCCATCAGACATCTTTTTAGGCTAAATATAGTTTTGTGATTACACTCCAAATCTTTCCTATCTTCAATATACCTAAATGAGTTGAACTATCTATACTTCTAGGGAGCAGAGCACAGACCCATCATGTGATAGTGGATACACTTGTAACATCAGCTGACTGAAAGGACATATAAGGACCAAAAAGCTACCATGAATTTGATAACTGTATAAATAAGTTCACATTCATGGAATAGGATTGCTTCTACATCCATTTGGAAAACAGCAATACATACGTGAGTCATATATTATGAATTCAACCTACAGTCGATACTGGGATTTGCAGAACTCTTAAAATCACCCATCATACACACACAAGTTGGAAGTCCCTAGAAAAGCTTATCCCAGAGGTTTTCTTAAAAAGCAGAGTTAATGTAAAATAGGTTACTATACTAATATTTCTATTATTGTACCTGCATAGTATTTGTTTATCTTTCACATCCAAGTTTCTCAAGTTAGCTCTGAGGAAAAAACTATCCTATTTATCTTAAAACCCTACCAAGTCACAAAATTTTTTGAATGAACACTTAAAATGATAAGTTAATGAATGGGTTATAATATAAGAAGACATAAAATAGATTTAACGGATGCTATTTTTTTTTTTTTTTTTTTGCGGCATGTGGTCCTCTCACTGTTGTGGCCTCTCCCGTTGCGGAGCACAGGCTCCGGACGCGCAGGCTCAGCGGCCATGGCTCACGGGCCCAGCCGCCCCGCGACACGCGGGATCCTCCCAGACCAGGGCACGAACCCACGTCCCCTGCATCGGCAGGCGGACTCCCAACCACTGTGCCACCAGGGAAGCCCCGGATGCTAACTATTAAGTAGGAAAATGCTCCTGAATTTTTATCATTTTAGTTAATGAAAATTAAACATCAATATTTGTACATTATGTTTTACATTAGACCTTTTTGTACTACCGTTTAATATACATTTTGTTTTATGTAAAATTAGATGAGAAATTAAAAACATAATAAAGTCCTCTTATTCTATTTACAGCTGTTCCTTTTTAAAATAAATATTCAATCTGGAAATCTATAGTCTTATTTTAATTTAATCTTACAAATAAAACTGTAATCTAAGAAAAAACAGAAAATATTTATTAACCAGCATGGCTTTATACTTATATTTTGTATAAGTATGCATTTAGCATACAGCATACATTTTTTAAGAAATCATCAAACAACTTCTATATGGATTACTTCCAACTGCCAAGGCCTAAACAATATGTCCCTTTTAAATCTACACATACCACTATGCAAAAAGTTAAAGTGGTCCCCAATGAATCAGTATGCTGGCAAAAGTTACTGCAAATTCAAAAGGAAAACTGAAGGCAGCTAAAATAGCCTAGAGAGATTGGGAAAATTCTTCAAAATCTCCTTCTTCAGTTTCAGCAAAGGTATAGAGCCTGAGAGAAAGCGTACTCAGAATAGACTTTTCAGGCTCAACAAGAATGTCAACAAGGACACTCAACTATATTTACAACAAAGCAGTATCAGAAACATTCTTTACTGTGAATAAACAATCAGGTCATTCAAAACAGGCACAAAAAGATCCTGGAGAACTGAAGGGACTGAGGCTCAAGAAGAGAAATTTTAAAAAGAAAGGTTTACAGTTAGTTGGAAAAAGAGAGTTAGAGACTATGTCATTGAAGACAAAGTATCAATACTGATGGCCCTCTGTAATTGACATGGTACACAACAACTAAAAAATGTACTATAAAACATTTGTTCTGAAAAACTTACTTAATAGTCACTACTGATACAAGTTATTCATCTATACTACAGAAGTAAAAAGGCCCTTAAAAATAATGCAAAAAGATGACATGTTGACTTTAATCTCGTGGCTGGAACAATTATAACTCCAGTGGAAGTAAATGTGAAATAGCTCTCAGCTGCTGCCAACAATGGTGTGTGTTACACAGCACCTGGAGGGCTCTCCCTGGCCCCTCTCTGCTCTCCTGAATTACCCCATTGTTGAAATCAAGAAATCCAGGAGAGGGGCCAGCACCAAAACCAAGACATACAAAAAGCTTTCGATTACAAATGTCACAATACATTCAGCTGGGCGGTCACAGACGGCTGCAGGTCATTGTTTCTCTGAGAAGGAATGAGGAAAAAAGACTTGATCAACCAAGTTGGTTATAAACATTCAGAAATAATTTTGGAATTGCAGGGTCAAGAAGACCTGAATGTTTGCTTTTTTTTTTTTTTGGAGGATCTGTGGTATTTTATTTCTGGTCTAATTTAATCAAATATGATGGATTATTTAGAGACAAGCAGTTTCATACTGGTATGAAAAGAAGGAGGTGAGAAGTCAGTAGCAAATAAAACAGCAGCTGATATCCCCGCAACTGGAATCCATGGCAGAGAAACCTCAGCACTCAATCCAACTATTACCCATGTAGGCCGCCATCTTTTCTCTTTAAAAAAGTATCCTCTTATTTTTTTTTAAAGTATCCTCTTAGAAAATGTGCATATTAAGGAAAAATTTAAATATAACAGAAGAGAAAATGAAGTACATCATATGATGCTCCAAATTCCAATGGTATAAAATAGTAAGAGTCCAAAGGGTTATAGGGAATACAAGAGGTCATCAGGTCATCTGCTTTTAGGAAAAATATCTAAAACTTTCCTTTAGTAGCTTGTTTCTGTGTCTAATAACACCTTAATTCAGAAATTTAACTATTCTCTGTTGCCACAATTTAAGGCCATTTTCTCCATTTGACTTTTGGAGAGATACCAAGTATAGTATATGTCAATATAATAATACTTCATATGCTTGAAGGAGTTAGAGTTAGTCATCTTACCTGATTTTATAAGGACAAATAAAGTCCCAAGCCTTTTCAATTTTACTCTTAGGACTTATTTTCTGTTCTTTTCATTCTTGCTCTTTACTGAATCCACTCAAATTTTACCACATCCTTTTAAACCAAATCTATTCCTCTAATAAAAATTGGATCAAATTATACCAAGCACGAACAATGGAAAAAGATAGTTAATAACAACTTATTTATTGTACAGCCCTTTACAGTTTTCAAGCCATTTTGATATTTATTTTCCTCTTTTAGACCCATTAGAACCTTTCAAGTTAAAAAAAGAAAATGGATACTACATTTCTATCTTTCAAATACCATAGGGGCAAAATGCTCACATTTTTTTCTTTTAAACTTCAATTGCCTTCCTATGGGAGAGGAGAATTTCATATAGTGGAAAGAAAAAAAAGAAAAAAAGAGTACGAGTGATGAGGAAGAGCAACTCTTAAGGTGGAAGGAGAGGGAATCCACTTCAGGTGGCCTCAATCTTGTCAATGAATAGGAGGTGAGAATGATGGATGAAGGGTGGCTTTCAAGACTTGAGAAGAGAGGAAGCAGGTTTAGAACAGCCCCTGGGAGACAGGGAGCCGATATTAACTACAAACAACAACAACAACAAGCAGTAACTGCCTTATTTCCTTCTCACTTAGCCTAAGGCTTTGCTTGGTGTTTCTCCTTTTCAGTCAACTTTTGAAACTCGGAGCCTCCAACGTGTTATTTTTCTTCTGAGATAAGTGGAATTTAAATCTTGGCCAAGCTGAAGAGTAAGCCACTAAATCTTACCTCTGAATTACTTCAAAAGCTAAGAAAATTAGTGAAAAAGTGGCTTAGGTATCTAAGGACAGAACTAGGTAGAATTATTAAAGCAAAAAGTAGAATAAGGAGTAGCAAACAAATGGGTTGAGGCAGCCTGTAGGAGGTAGAAAGTTAAGTTCAAGTTTGGAAATGATGTTATAACAGTTTATTATTAGAGGAGTACATCACTCACAAGTTTTCCGTTCATTTGTGCTGTATTTATGTATTAATATCCAAAGTATTTTAATTTTATAGAAAGTACAAGCAAGCATATTTATTTAGTGGGGTGGGTCTGTTTTTTCTCAGCACAATTATTCAAGGCAGAAGTAAGTCTTACCACTATGCCTGTGTTATCCTAATGCGGCACCACTAAATACCTCGAAGCACACACAGACCTCCAATAAAAGAGAACCCAAGGGGAATTTAAGTCTCTCCAGAATTTAATTTGAAATCTCATTCCCTTAAATGATGAAAATATCACAAAGGAATACAAGAATATGGTTTTAAAGAAAGTAAAGAAGAAAAGACTTAATTTAGCAGTCTCATTTTTTCATACATTTACTGTGACTTCACAGTAGCAAAATTTCCATGTCTCTAGCTATGAAAGGAAAACATTTTAAAAATATGGTTCTAAGTTAGAGAAATTGCACAGCAAATGGAATACCTAAAATCTGTCTTAATGGAACACTTCTCCAGCAAAAATTTATTTTATATGTATCAGAAATATAATAATTCCAAAATGAGAATTATCAGCTAAATGTCTAGGACTATTTGGAATTTATTTCAACATGTGGATGATGCTAAAAGCATTGTATTTTGGTAGCTTGATCTTCTCTTTGTCTTGATCATGAAAATAACATTAGACAATCTATTGACTAAATTCAACATCAATACGAAGTTTCTTTAGATCAAGACATCATGAGGTTCCCATAATATACTTCTTAGGAACAGGTACACTGTACAGGCAGAGATATTCAGAGAGTGCGTAATAAAGAAAACTGACATACTGCGAATGATCTAAAACTTAAATTAATCACAGTGTATGGTTCATTTTTCAAGGATTCATAAATGAAACAGGTTTTACCAAAATTTGATATTTTTATTTGGTGAAACTAAAAATGGTATAGATACCTTAACACAGAAAACAGGATCATAAAATAGCATTCTTAAATCCATTTGATGTAAAAAGTTTTCTATCTAAAGAGACATGCCCTCTGCCTCTTCTAATAGAGCATTTATCAGTTTCAAAAAGTAGTAGCACACACACACACAAAAAGTAGTAGCCCAAGTAGGGATTTCAGCAATTTAAGCCAAAATTTTAGAAAGAATTTTGCCATGATGCATCTGTAATATGGATTTCCTAAGCACTTTTTCTTCATTCTTCACTCCTAATTTTACATCTTCTGAAAAGTCAGTATTTATGGTATAATCCTACAAAGCCCAGAGATAAACCCACACACCTATGGTCACCTAATCTATGACAAAGGAGGCAAGAATATACAATGGAGAAAAGACAGTCTCTTCAATAAGCCATGCTGGGAAAACTGGACAACTACATGTAAAAGAATGAAATTAAAACACTCCCTAGCACCATACAAAAAAATAAACTCAAAATGGATTAAAGACCTAAATGTAGGACTTCCCTGGTGGCACAGTGGTTAAGAATCTGCCTGCCGATTCAGGGGACATGGGTTCGAGCCCTGGCCCGGGAAGATCCCACATGCCGCGGGGCAACGAAGCCCATGCACCACAACTACTAAGCCTGTGCTCTAGAGCCCACGAGCCACAATTACTGAGCCCACGTGCCACAACTACTGAAGCCCACACACCTAGAGCCCGTGCTCCACAACAAAAGAAGCCACCGCAAGTGAGAAGCCCACGCATCGCAACAAAGACCCAATGCAGCCAAAGTAAATAAATAAATAAATAAATAGACCTAAATGTAAGGCCGGACACTATAAAACTCTTAGAGGAAAACATAGGCAGAACACTCTGACATAAATCGCAGCAAGATCTGTTTTGACCCACCTCCTAGAGTAATGGAAATAAAAACAACAATAAACAAATGGGACCTAATTAAATTTAAAAGCTTTTGTACAGCAAAGGAAACCATATAAACAAGATAAAAAGACAACCCCTCAGAATGGGAGAAAATATTTGCAAATGAAGCAACTGACAAGGGATTAACCTCCAAAGTGTACAAACAGCTCATGCAGCTCAATATCTAAAAGACAAACAACCCAATCCAAAAATGGGCAGAAGAGCTAAATAGACATTTCTCCAAAGAAGACATACAGATGGCCAATAAACACATGAAAAGACACTCAACATTACTAATTATTAGAGAAATGCAAATCAAAAGTACAATGAGGTATCACCTCACACCGGTCAGAATGGCCATCATCAAAAAATCTAAAAACAATAAATGCTGGAGAGGGTGTGGAGAAAAGAGAACCCTCTTACACTGTTGGTGGGAATGTAAATTGGTACAACCACTATGGAGAACAGTATGGAGGTTCCTTAAAAAACTAAAAATAGAACTACCATATGACCCAGCAATCCCACTCCTGGGCATACACCCAAAGAATCCCATAATTCCAAAAGATACATGCACCCCAATGTTCACTGCAGCACTATTTACAGTAGCCAGGACATGGAAGCAACCTAAATGTCCACTGACAGAGGAATGGATAAAGAAGATGTGGTACATATGTAAAATGGAATATTACTCAGCCATAAAAAGGACTGAAATTGTGCCATTTGCAGAGACGTGGACGGACGTAGAGACTGTCATACAGAGTGAAGTAAGTCAGAAAGAGAAAAACAAGTATCGTATAATATCACTTATATGTGGAATCTAGAAAAATGATACAGATGAACTTATTTGCAGGGCAGAAATAGAGACACAGATGTAGAGAACAAACGTATGGATACCATGGGTGGAAGGTGGGGTGGGATGAACAGGAGATTAGGACTGACATATATACACTACTATGTATGAAACAGATAACTAATGGGACCCTATTGTATAGCACAGGGAGCTCTACTCAGTGCTCTGTGGTGACCTAAATGGGAAGGAAATCCAAAAAAGAGGGGATATATGTATACATATAGCTGATTCACGTTGCTGTACAGCAGAAACTAACACAACATTGTAAAGCAACTATACTCCAATAAAAATTAATTTAAAAAACTACTTATGATATAATCCTCAAGTCAGATGCTTAGGCATAGGCATATTTCATGCACAACTAGACTGGGAACTCCCCAGGCAGTAAGAGGGCACCTGGCCACCTGCCCTCCCTAACAGCCACACCCACAGTTACCTACAGACTCTCCCACACCAAGGCCTGGAACCAGATGGGTATGAGGACCCTTTCCCACCTGTGAGTGAGGCCTAGAAATACTCTTCTGTTCCTAAGGATGAACTACATGGCTTGCCATGCATTTTGCCCTCTAACTACTATAAGAAGGTCCTATGTAAAGTGTTAAAGGTCCCATTTGCAACACCCTGTGTGAGTGGTCAGTCTCTCAGTCAGGGCCTCCCAGTCCAGGTGCTGGAAGTCTCACTGAAAACAGTTTAAAGAAATAATGAATTTTTAAATTGTCATAATAACTAAAACATAATATATAATATAATAACAAACTACAATTAGTATTTTTGATGTGTCCTAAGTCACTTCAGAGTGATTAAGTACTCCTTAATGACATGACAATAAATAATTATCCCTATTCCAATAAAGCAAGAGGTTTTCAGTCACAAGAAATTGCAAATAGGGGCTTCCCTGGTGGCGCAGTGGTTGAGAGTCCGCCAGCCGATGCAGGGGACACAGGTTCGTGCCCCGGTCCGGGAGGATCCCACATGCCGCGGAGCGGCTGGGCCCGTGAGCCATGGCCGCTGGGCTTGTGCGTCCGGAGCCTGTGCGCCACAACGGGAGAGGCCACAACAGTGAGAGGCCCGCGCACAGCAAAAAAAAAAAAAAAAAAAAAAAAAAAAAAAAAAAAGAAATTGCAAATAAAAACATAATTAACCACAGGCTTTGTGAAAGGAACATTATCAGGTATACATTCAGATTTTAGGATGACAATGTAAATGTAAATAATATTTTAGGGAGGCTATAAAAAAGCAGCACAAAAATTCATAAGAAATGAAAATGCGTTATTCTTCTCAAATTTGCCAAATAAGCCTACACTCACATTGTTAAAGTGAAATATAACCACAAATAAAATAAAACTGAGCTGTCTGCAAGACTAAATTCTGCCAGTGCAAGTTTCCAGAAACATGGTTAAAATCTTTTTTCTCCTGAGATTAAGAGCAGAAAGATTTTTCCTCCTATTTTTCTGCATGATGGTCTTTGCAGATTATAAACAGACACAGAAGATCACTCCTAAAACTCTTGGAGAAGAAATCAGCATTTTGAGAATCATGTACTAACATGTGTCATGACCTCATATGCAGCTGGCCTCCATGTGCATTACTACCAAGATGACTTCAGTCATGCTTTTCTCTCCTGTTCCCATTCCCCAAAGTTCACATTCTTCAGTCCTAGCATTTCCCAAACTGTACTCTGCAAAACATAAGAGACCCAGGAGACATCAAATACATGTTTCTGTCAAATAAGTTTGGAAAATATTTCATAGGGTATCTCCCCCCACAAATCATAAAATACATTTTGGGGCAGAATATAAAGGTCCTTGAAAGACAGGCCTAAGAGGTAGATTTTATTCTGTAGGCAAAGTGAGAAGCATAAAAGAGTTTAAGCATGGGAGAGATATGATTAATCTGGTTCATGGAAAATGTATAGGATGCTGGAAAGATGCTATTGTGGAGAAGAATGAAGGGATCATCACAATAATCACGCAAGATAGGCAAGGGTTGAGGCAGTAACTGTAGAAATAAAGAGGAGAGAGCACATTAAACAATTTCTGCAGAGAATGCAGAGTGCCTTGTGAAAACAGGATGTGGCCTGAGGAAAAGGGTGGAAATGAAGATGGCTTACGTTCTCCATTGTTACTATTTTCTCAATGAAATAGAAGGCAAGATAACCTGAGTGAGGGACAGATGAAACCTGAAAGAGACATGAGGAAAATGATGAAGGTCAAGTTTTGGGTCAACTACTGCAAACAAAAGGAAAAGAAGTAAAGTAACTGCTTAACACCATCATTCATAGAGCTACTCCTGACCTGCCCAGTCAGTGCTATTTTTCTTCCCCTGAGTCCCCTATTACTCTTTTTTTGGTACCTCCCAGGGAAGAGTGGGTTATTAGGTCTTATTTAGCCTCATCACCTTTCATAAAACATGACACTTAGCAGGCATTTAAAACACCCTTGTTAAATTGAAAGTATAAATACATGTTCCTTTAATAAGTGTAACCTTGCTCAACACCCACCTTTCTTATCCTTGGTTCCTCCATAGTTAAGGTATTTTCTTGGCTTATTTCAAGATTTTCTTTTTGCCTTTGGTTTTCAGCCATTTGAATACGATGTGCCTAGGTGTGGGTCGTTGGTCTTTGTTTTTCATTTGTTTGTTTGCTTGATTGTTTTGATGCTACCTGGTATTTTCTAAGCTTCCTGTGTCTGTGGTTTTCTGTCATAAATTTTGGAAAGTCTGGGCCATTACCAACTCACTTTTTTCTGCTGTTTTTGCTCTTTATCCTCCTCTGGCATTCCAATTGTGGATCTGTAACACCTTTAAAAACTGTCCCAGAGTTCTTGAATGTTCTCTTTTTTTTCTTGTCTTTTGTCTTTGCATTTCAATTTGGGAAACTTCTATTGACCTATCTTCAAACTCACTGATTCTTTCCTTAGCCGTGTCAAGTCTACTGGTGAACCCATTAAAGGCATTCTTCATTTCTGTTACAGTGTTTCTGATTCCTAGCGTTTTCTTTTGATTCTTTCTTAAGAGTTTCCATCTCCATTCTTATATAACTCATCCATTCTTGCATGTTGTCTACTTCTTCGATTATAGCCCTTTACGTATTAATCATAGTTGTTTTAAATTGCCTGTCTGATAATCTTCACAACTGTGTCATATCTGAGTCTGGTTCTGATAATTGCTTTGTCTCCTCAGACTGTTTTTTCTTGACTTTTGGCATGCTTTGTAATTTTTTGTTGAAAGCAGGCATGTTGTACTAGAAAAAAGAAACTGAAGTAAACAGACCTTCAGTGTGAGAATTTATGTTCATCTGGCATCGTGGGGTTGTGTTTAGTGTTTGCTGTAGCACAGATGCCAACAGCATCAAATTCCTCTCATGTCCTTGTTTTTGTCTTCTGTCTTGACTTTGGGCTTCCCTACAGACTCCTCCTCAGAGGGAGTCTGTGTCTTGCAGTTCTTTCAGCTGTAATTCACTGTTATTATACTGGAGACCTGTTGGTGTACTGGTAAAATGTGGGTGAGAGGTAGCATTCTACAATCTTCTGATTAAATTTCAACTTTTAGCAGGCCTGTCTCTGACCTTTGACTTTTACAAGTGTTTCTTCTTGAATAGCTTTTCCCCTACTTCCTTAGATGAGACAGGACGGCGGCAATGGGAGGCTAGAGAGGAATGCCCTACTCCCATGGCTCTAGGACAAGGCTCTGATAAAGACTTTCACCCTAGAGAGTAGGCTTTCTATGGAGAA
This sequence comes from Phocoena phocoena, assembly GCF_963924675.1. Classification (NCBI taxonomy): domain Eukaryota; kingdom Metazoa; phylum Chordata; class Mammalia; order Artiodactyla; family Phocoenidae; genus Phocoena; species Phocoena phocoena. The sequence goes on from NC_089227.1 coordinate 47,814,537, forward strand.
GGTTCTGGGTGTATTTTTGTGATGATTACTTGTCCACACCTCCTGTCAGAGCCATGAAGGGATCTGTCTCAGATCTTCTGTGAGAACTTGATGGGGTTCCTGTAGGAAAGGCCCATGAACATGTGGACTAAAACTGCAGCCCCCAGGAGTTTCTAACCCTCACTAGTGCATACTCAGCCTGTGGCAATTTATCAAAATTACCATTTAAATGTCACTGCTTCAGCAGCTTCTGCTCTGGGTAAGCAGATCTTGGCTAACACCATCTGGATGCACCCATCTCCCCAGATTTCAGGGTGGTAGTCTGCCCTGTATCCTCAGTTCTATGGTGGGTGACATGGATTTTTTAATTTGTCCAGCTTTTTCTTGCTGTAAGGATGAGAGCGACAACCTCCAAGATCTTTAAATGTCAGAGTTGAAATTGGAAGTCTCGACATCTACTTTTCACATTAATACAGCGTTAAAATACACACACACACACACACACACACACACACACACACATTTTTTCAGATCCCTATTCTCAACAAGAGGTAAGGGAAGAAAATGCATGTACAGAGCATATTCAAAGATGCTAATAACTGATAACAGCTTAAGTATACTATATGGTGCAAACCTGATATTTTAGAGTCAGAAGCTCTGGACTTAATACTTTTCAGATGTAATACATCACATCTACCTTTAACTCTTTTAATATTAATTCAACCAGATAGATATGAAATCACTTTTTGGTCATAACATATGTGGGTGTTAATTATTATCATAACTCCAGGTAGCATTTTCATTCTAAAATAAGAAGATGAGAGGGACAATGCTTTATATTTATGAATGCAATTACTACTGAAAAAAATTCATAAAGTGAGGAAAATCAATATTCTTCCTTGTAGAATCTTTATCACTGTGGTTCAGTTTCTTTGTTTCATTGCTTCTGTTACTCTTCGCAAGCGTAAGAACCAATTTTTTAAGTTAATTATGAGCAAAGATTTACATTTATATTTTTTAAAATTTCTAGTTATGGAATTTTCAAACATGTTCAAAATTGAGAGAAATAATGGACCATTATGCACCCATAATGCAGTCTCAATAATCAACATTTTTGCCAATCTTCCCTCGTCTCTCCCTCCCACTTTTTTTTCCAGAATATTTTAAAGCAAATCCCAGATAACATACAAATACTTCAGTATGCATAGCTACTGGACAACAGCATCCATTCACTGGGTACAATGGCTTTATCCTAACCCCTTTTAGGGAGAAGTGAGCTCGATTCTTTGTAGGAGTGACGGCTGCACATTTTTGCTACTAGTGGTGTTGTTTGGAAACCTACACGAGTAGAAGAGCATATGTGAGTTTTGAGAAATCAAAGGGGTAAACTAAGTTGGATATTTTTCACTGATTCTCTCATCTGCCCTTCTACCCTCCATCTTGATAGCTGGACAGGTCAATAAACTAAGAACATTTCTCTTGTACTCAGAATTCTGGATGAGAGAAAAATAAATACTGTATGCTAACACATAAATATGGAATCTAAAAAAATTTTTTAAATGGTTCTGAAGAACCTAGGGGCAGGACAGGAATACAGATGCAGATGTAGAGAATGGACTTGAGGACACGGGGAGGGGGAAGGGTAAGCTGGGATGAAGTGAGAGAGTAGCATGGACATATATACACTACCAAATGTAAAATAGATAGCTAGTGGGAAGCAGCCGCATAGCACAGGGAGCTTTGTGGCAGCTCGGTGCCTTGTGACCACCTAGAGGGGTGGGATAGGGACGGTGGGAGGGAGATGCAGGAGGGAGGAGATATGGGGATATATGTATATGTATAGCTGATTCACTTTGGTATAAAGCAGAAATGAACACACCATTGTAAAGCAATTATACTCCAATAAAGATGTTTTAAAAAAAAAAAGAATTCTGGATGAGAACTAGTTCTACAAATACAAGCAACTCATTTAAGATGATGAAAACAAAAGTGCAGTAGAGCCCATTTTCCTTTCGGCTGTTTCAACTGCAAACAAAGACAAGGAAATGTGAGATTTTTCTACTATATATAAGCAGGGCTTGTAGTGGCACCTTCCAATTTTCTGGTGACAAGAGGCAACTGAGGCCACAGCAGCAGCAGTTTAATTCTGATTTCCTAATTACTGGATTGCAGCTATGGGAGTATGTTCTTAAACTCATAGCTCCAGCAACAGCCTCACATATAAGCAGCTCCTAGGTGGATCAGTTCTATACTCTCTGCAAGTCATTCCAGTAGGAACAACCTTTTATAAGCACCTAAATCCCTTGCATTAAATATCTTCCTGTTTAAAACCCGTGTTGTTTCTATTTCCTGGACTAAATCCTGACATACACTGTTTGATAGATCTGTAAGTCTGTGGAGATGACACTAAATTTTCATGAATTAATACTTAACTTTATTGATATACTAATTTTTCTATTCTACTTGTCCCATTTAAAATTCCCTTAAATTTCTATTCACTTTTAAATTTAAATTTCCATACTATTCTACACTATTCATTAAATAAAATGCTGATTACAATGCTTCAAACCTATTTCATGACCCACCAACAGGTTGCAAGCCTCAGTGTAAAAGACACTGCTTACACCACAGTCTAATGAAAAGAGCTACAAGTATATTGTAGAAAAATCACAACAGCATTTACTTATTTTTCTTTTATTTCATCCTAGCCTTCAAGGTAGACAATATGGAGTTTTTCCAGCTATCATTTTATTGACCTTTACCTAAGTAGGTGATAGCTCTCAGGCAAATCTCCACATAGCTAAGAAATATTTTAAAGAAACAGACAAAAGTGGAAAACAGAATAAGAAAAAAGTAGTACGACTGACATTTAAGATTGAGGAAAAACTGCTCTTGATTTAAAAAAAAAAAAAACTGCTCTTGATTTAAAAGAATGCAAGTTTTTCATAAAATCATTTTCTGAAAGGTTTCATTAACCACACTTGATTTTGTTATTAAAACATACCTCCAGAAACCATATGCAATGTTTGAATTTTTTTCCTCCATCTACTCATTTATTTCAAACAGAAATAAATCTAATGAGCACCAAAGGAACTTTTAAAAACTAAGCATCCTTAAATCTTGTTATATGAATAGTGAACTATATTCAGTTTTTAGTTCTTGATTCCAAAACCAATAAAATCACAGTAAAATGTTCAATGAGTTCACAGATCTCAAAGGATTACAGATCATAAAACTCCCACAGATTTGGCAAGGTGGCAGTCACTGACAGAAGGAGAAAAGATATATAAATATAAGCAAAGTTCCACATTTTTCCTTCCTAAAAAATTGAGCTTTCAATATTAAAAAAACAAACAACCCAATCCAAAAATGGGCAGAAGACCTAAATAGACATGTCGCCAAAGAAGAGATACAGATAGCCAAGAAGCACATGAAAAGCTGCTCAACATCACTAATTATCAGAGAAATGCAAACTAAAACTATAATGAGGTATTACCTCACACCAGTTAGAATGGGCATCATCAGAAAATCTACAAACAACAAATGTTAAAGAGGGTGTGGAGAAAAGGGAACTCTCTTGCACTGTTGGTGGGAATGCAAATTGATACAGCCACTATGGAGAACAGTATGGAGGTTCCTTAAAAAACTAAAAATAGAATTACCATATGACCCAGCAATCCCACTACTGGGCATATACCTGGAGGAACCCATAATTCCAAAAGATACATGCACCCCAATGTTCATTGCAGCACACTGTTTACAATAGCCAGGACATGGAAACAACCTAAATGTCCAATGATAGATGAATGGATAAAGATGTGGTACATGTATACAATGGAATATTACTCAGCCATAAAAAGGAACGAAATTGTGCCATTTGCAGAGACGTGGATGGACCTGGAGACTGTCATACAGATTGAAGTAAATCCGAAAGCAAAAGCCAAATATCGTATATTAACGCATATATGTGGAACCTAGAAAAATGGCACCGATGAACCGGTTTGCAGGGCAGAAATAGAGACACAGATGTAGAGAACAAACATATGAACACCAAGGGGGAAAAGTGGCGGGGGGGGGGGGGGGCGGTGTGTGTGATGAATTGGAAGATTGGGATTGACATATATACACTAATACGTATAAAACAGATAACTAATAAAAACCTGCTGTTTAAAAAAAAACTCAAAAATTCAAAAAAAATTGAGCTTTATGTGAAAAGTAGAGTTCTTAACTATAAAATATTTTTAACAAATAGCTAGCATTAATGACTATTATATTTATGCATTATATTTTTCCCTTCTATAGGAAAGAGTGATTTGAATTAATTTCAATCATAAAGCTCAGCAGGCTTAAACTTTGATTTTAATGTTTTGAATGGAAATCTTCCAAAATGTATTGTCTTCTTTCTTGCTTAGTGAAACAAAATAAAATGAATATTAATTAGTCTTTTGACGGTTTCGCATTATCATAATCAGGTTTCTCATTATCATAATCAATTACCATCCCATTCTGAAATACTGTGCTGCCCTCAGGAGCTACTTACAAAATGTTAAAAGTGAAAACATAGGATGTTGGTGTTAGACACAAACTGGTTTAAATCAAGGTACTCACAACTTTCTAGCCCTGTGTAAATGGGCAAACTAATTAACATCACCACATTTAAGTTTCATCTGCTATAAACAGGGCATAATGCTGTATTCATACGGTTGCTAGAAGGACTAAATAAGCATATGTAAGAGAATATATTAATGCCATTAACAATATAAAATCAAACATTGGTTACTTCTCAAATTAGAATATTTCCTAATTCTGAATAATTGATACAACTGTACAAACAACTGCTGGGTACTCAGGGCACTACTTTCTTTGTAGAATCAAATAGCATAAACTTTTAGAGTGGAAAGCACAAAAATAAGGTGGTAAATTTAAACCTTATGTTGAAATATATTTAGAATAAATGTTTTTGCACATTGTATCTTTTTAAATGTTATTTTGTTTGTTGCTGCTATATATAGACATACAACTAATTTTTATTTTAATTTTGTATACCAGAAACCTTGCTAAATAGGAATATTTACAAACATCCAAAGATAACTTTGTAAAATTTTTTGAGACATTTAACAAAACCTAGATAAATGAGGAGATATAGCATTTATATGGCTTAAAGGATCAATTTATCCCAGATTGTTCCGTGGATACAATGTAATCACAATCTAAAATTACAAAAGAGTCTGTGTGGAAATTGACCAGCTGATTCTAAAATTTATTTCGAAATGAAAAAGGGCAAGAATAAACAAGGCAATCTTAAAGAAGAACAAAGTGTGAGAACTCTATCAATTATGAAGAGTTACTATAAATAGTGATTTATTTATATATATCTCTAATACATATAAAATATATTTATATATAATTTTACATATATAAATTAATTTCTATTTATTTATAATAACAGCACAGCACAGTATTGGTACAGCAACACAAAAACAAGTATAATTGGGACAGAACAGAGAACCCAGAAGCAGACCCATAATATATATATATAATATATATATTAGAGTTGATTTAGGATAAAAATAGCACTTGATGGAAGTAGAAATATGAGCGTCTTTTTAATAAATAATGTTGGTACAATTAGATATCCATATAGAAAAAAATTTTAATTGAATCTTTTCCTCACACTACCCAGAATAAAACAAAAACAACAACAACAGCAACAAAAAAAACTTCAGGTGAATTTTCAGGCCTTAATGTGAAAGACAAAACTGTAAAACTTTTAGAATAGAGGAGAATATCTTCATGATCTTGGGGGAGGGAAAAATTTCTTAAACAGCATACTAAAAGCATTAACCATAAAGGAAATAATTGACAAACTTGACTAAATTAAAAATAATAACTTTTGTTCAGCAAAAAACATAATAAAGAGTGAAAACAAATGGTATAGAGTAAAACAAGATACTGTCACCCATACAAGCAACAAATGGTTTCCAGTCAAACTCTAAGCAGAAATTCTGCAAATTGATAAGACAGCACCATAGAATGAAAAAATGAGCAAAGAACTTCAACATGTAGGCAAAAGTGAAGAGCAAAGTGGACCACTTAGGAATACATGTAAGAATTTTAAAATAATTTTATTCAAAAAGAAACAAAGTGCTTGCCATGAAAGTCAGGGATAGTTGTTACCTCCAAAAATTAGAATGACTTCTGAGTTAAGGACAATATTCTATTTCTTCATGTGGGAGGTAGTTACATGGGTATTCATGTTATAATTATTCATAATTATACATACTGTACAATTGTTTTATATACTTTTGTGTATATACTTTGTAATAAAAGCATATTTTCTTAAGTGTGCTGGAAGAACTCAGTTTAGACCAGACAGTGACAATTTTCCAGATAACCCAGGCTATATACCAAAAATAAAGATTCTCCTTAAAAATATAATTTCTAGATTCATATTTTCCCCATTTTGTTTTTCTAGAGTCAGACTGACCATTGTAGGTCATATTTTACTTTCTCCAGAGAAGGCTACATGGAAGATGTATCATATGGTCTGGGTCTTAAGGGATAGGAATTAGACATGGGTAGACTGAAGAAGGGATTCAATTAGTTGTACCAATCCTACTGTCAGTTTGTTGATGAGTAAATCCTCCTGAGTGAGTTTGCTTCCCTGGATTTCAGTTTTCTCATTAAATTAAAAAAAAAAAAGGATTATGCCATAATAAAAATTCAAGTATCAAGTTTTCTCCCCCTGGTGATATGCTTTCAAAATATGCATGCTTGACAAGTAGTCCATAGATGTGCCCCATCTATTAACTCTCACTGTGATCTTAAGCAGCCAGACTACAGAGGATACCTTTGGCTGGCTATGCAGGAAAAGTTACAAGCTGCATTTTTTTACCCAACCAGTGTGAATAATGAAATTAGATAGATCAGGAACGAAGAAAAATTCTGGGCCTCAGTTACGCCAAGTTTCAAATAGACACAATAACTTCCATGTTACATATCTTGAAGGTCATGTTATCTTAATTGTTGCTAAAGTGATCTGAAGAAGACAAACTAAAGACAGCCATTGCTTCTTAACACAAATAGGATACAGCAGAAATAACAGGAGACAGAACAGACGTTCTGGCTCAGGCATTAGGCATTTATTTACCAGCTGGGTGACTGACCATAGATGAGTTGGAACAAACTGGTTAAAATCATTTAAGGTTTTTTTCCCAACTCTATGATTATATGTAAATTAGCCCTTCCAAAACTATATACTATCCAGGGTTCTATTCTCTATTAATAATGCTTTTATAACAAACTTAATAAATAAAAATTCAATATTATAACTAAGATAAATTAAAATCATCACTTTCTGAAAGAACTTAAAATAAGATTTCTTTAAATAGCTTTCCCAGAGCATATATTTCCATTTATTAAAGCTAACACTTTACATATACCTTCCTAAAAACACAATTAATGTTATATTAAGTTATACCTACAACTAACACCTACAGTTGATTAAAGAAAATAAAAAGGATGAATAAGCTTCTGTAAAACAAAATTGAAAACCAGGTATAATGAATCCAGTTTTAGATACACACCTTTAGGTAAGCTCAAGGTTATATTCAATAGTTACATACAGGTTTCTGTACTACTTGGCCAAGAGTTGAGCTGCAGTTTAACAGAGGGCCCGAGTTCCACTTTCCCACACAAGCTGCCCAGTCCCCTCAGCCAGAACCCTTGCAAGGCCACCTGCCCTAACCTCCCCACAATTCCACAACTAAAGATCTAAGCCCTAGTAGAACAGGATGTCCCCAGTACACTGTTCTAGTCCCAACTCCCTGGTGCCTAGACCATACTGGTTGTCAAATATTTGGCACTCTTGGGTAAACTGGAAGTAAAATGTTTATTTTGCATTGTAAAGGAAAAATAAGAAGTTAAATGGGTGTGACTTATCAAATTTTACTATTTCATTGGTTGAAATTACTGATTACTGGCAGCTTTTTGTAGATAGACAGCCAGAGTCACTCTTCACACTTTTCTGGATTACCACATCTCTCACATTTGTTGTCATTACAATAACAAGAAGTTCAGAAATAAAACTTGGACAAGAAAACTCTGCTAGACTAAGTACAAGGTATTTGCCTCTAGGAAATCAGACAGCTAAAAGTATATGTCAGTTTCATTCTCTAATCTCAACCTGTGCAAAAAATATATATATACACATATGATTACAAAAACGGCTTTTAAGGAAACATATTAAAATATACAGATTTGTCTAACCACAGTCTCAGAGGAACTTAATAGAATAGTGCCTACTGGCTATATAAAATACCACCAAATACAAAAAGGGTATCATTCAATTCAATTTACTGAGTTAAGACAACATTTGAATTTTTTTTTTTTTTTTTTTTGCGCACGCGGGCCTCTCACTGTTGTGGCCTCTCCCGTTGCAGAGCACAGGCTCCGGACGCATAGGCTCGACGGCCACGGCTCACAGGCCTAGCCGCTCTGCGGCATGTGGGATCTTCCCGGACCAGGGCACGAACCCGTGTCCCCTGCATCAGCAGGCGGACTCTCAACCACTGCGCCACCAGGGAAGCCCAACATTTGAATATTTTAAAGAAGCTTTTTCTAAATATTATCTCATTTGAGCTGACCATTTATCTTGAGATATATGCTATTATCTCTGCTTTACAGATGAGGAAATTGACGCTCTGAGACATCTGCCCAATACTCATTTGGTAAGTAAGAGAGCTGGATTTGAATTCTGAAACACTGACATTTGGAAAAAGAGCACCAGCAAAGGACTAGGCACAGTGTACATCACAAAGAAGCCTAAAGTGTTCCCTAAAGAAACTTAAAATTCTAACTAAAGAACAAGCTCAGAGAGAGAACATAAAGTAGAGTCTATGGGGCCTCTCTCTTGCACCGTCATTACCATATTCACCCTACTACTTATTCAGGCTCCTGAGAAGCAATGGAGGGAGCATGGCTCCTACTAGCCATGATACTCAGGCCAGGGCTACTGTCACTATAAGACTGTAACACAAAAACTACAGGATAAGCACCAATCATGTAATACACTAAACACCAACTAAAATGGTAACGTATGTCAGTTCTGATTCAGTGAAGTATGCATCAGAAATCAAACACACGTCCAAATAATTTTCCAAGAAGCAAAAAACTAATGAATAAGATAGAAAAGACATGCTTCAAAACAGAATCTTCTTCCCTGAGAATTGTCAGATAAAACTCTCATTTAAAAATTAATTACAGGGCTTCCCTGGTGGCACAGTGGTTGAGAGTCCGCCTGCCGATGCAGGGGACACGGGTTCGTGCCCCGGTCCGGGAAGATCCCACATGCCGTGGAGCGGCTGGGCCCGTGAGCCATGGCCACTGAGCCTGCACGTCCGGAGCCTGTGCTCCGCAACAGGAGAGGCCACAACAGTGAGAGGCCCACGTACCGCAAAAAAAAAAAAAATTAATTAACTATAATAATTTTAGTAGAGTGTTATAAATCTGCTATACCTAACAGTTCTTTAATGAGCTTACTAAGGAAAAAAAAAACTATTTCACTTCATATACATACACACATGGCTTCTTCTATAATTTCTTAAGTCTAAACGTCTTTTGGGCTCCCTTCAATCACCGATGACTGAACAGTTAATTATCATTTCAATATGCATTCTGTCAAGTTGCTCAGAATTTTAACATCATAAGTTATTGCCTGATATCAATTACCTCAATCACAATATTCCTAATTTTTTTTCTAAATCAAAATCTGGCCTGCTTCCATGGGCTCTAAACCTGCTTGCATTTCCAGAATACGAGAAAGTTCCACTAGTGTAGGACTCACTAAAAACAAATATAATAATAATAAATTTTAACTGATGTTTTCACACCACCTTTTAAAAACTGGCTTCACCATCCATGAAACACTTCCTCACCCTATGGAAAAGATTTGTGTCAGAGCAGTGTGAAAAAGGCAAGTATTTGGTGCAAAGAATACACAGAGCCTCTGTATATTAACATTTTATCAATGGTACAGTGTCTAGGATGTAATCTAGAGCTTACCCTCCAAAAGGCAAAAAATATTAAATGAGGCTCTTCAAACAGAGAGGCTCAGCTGTGACATATGCACCAAAAACAGGGGCTCTATTTTCCTTGGCTTTTTAAAAATAACTTCTGAGAATGACTTCTGAGACCAACTCACAAACAGACTGTTCACACTGACCTCCTTGTTTGTCCAAGCATGGCCGAAAGAGTGAAACCACAACGTTTGGTCAGTAAAGCTATCTTCCTGCTTCAGGCTCCACTCAAAGAAGGCTATTCTATCAATGCAGTCCTGGTACAAGCAACTTTTGTAGGTGTTTCATTTCTGTCACCAGGGAACATCTGTCTATGGAATTTGTATGTATTAAACAGGATGTTCTTTATGTAACAAGTATATTAAAGTAAAACTTAAAAGCATATATACTAAGAGCATTAAACTTCAAAAAGATTTTTTTCTTAACATTAAAAAAACACTTTTTCTTGATTCTCCACACCCGTGTTCCACATTCTCTTCAACCAAGTGAACACACATTCTTTCCCCTATCCCTAAGAAGGTTACCTAATACTCATCCCATTACATGATTTCTAATAAAAACTTACCTAGACTACTACATGTGGACATGTGCAATTGCATTAACAATATATTAATAAAATTTGTTGTGTTAATTTTTTTTTTTTTTTTTGCGGTACGCGGGCCTCTCACTGCTGTGGCCTGTCCCGCCGCAGAGCACAGGCTCCAGACGCGCAGGCTCAGCAGCCATGGCCCATGGGCCCAGCCGCTCCGTGGCACGTGGGATCCTCCCGGACTGGGGCACGAACCCGTGTCCCCTGCATCGGCAGGCAGACTCTCAACCACTGCGCCACCGGGGAAGCCCCTGTTGTGTTAATTTTAAGATTCCTCGAGCAAAGCATGAGATAGTTCTTCTAAATCATTCCAAATACACAGTAAGCAATATGAATTCATTTTTATGTAACAAAAATTCATTTTTCTTACATTTCACTTATACTCCTGATTATAAATACTAGTTAATCCAGACAAAGACTGGCTTTTCATCTTTGGATAGCTGTTTTCTAGTTGTCCAACTTTTCGTTACCAGATTGGTCTAAATTTATTCAAAATGTTCTCTGAAAGAATTAACATGAACTCTATGACTAAATATTCCTGATCTCATTACAGTGTTCTCTTGTGAGGTGATTCTGAATCCCAAAAGACCAACTTATCCACAATTACAATTACAGAATTTCAGTAATCGAAGAATCTTTGGTGGTTATCTGATACAACCCTAAATTTATAGTTGAGGAAAGTGAGGCCAGTTAAAAATTAAATTGCTTTTATGTTATCCCCAAACATATGTGGGACCAAATGGACCTAAACAATATACAGGCAAATGATTCATGAGACTGCAATCAAAAATACATGAAGTAAATAAACATGCATCTCTTTTGTATAATAAAGCTCTGTTTAGTAAACTGAATATTCTAAAAAATGATACTAAAATATTTAATTTGAAATTGTGTCTTCCTTTTCCCATTTTATTGAGATTTAATCGACATACAATGACCCATATATATTTAAAATGTACAATTAGTTCTGACCTATATACATCCATGAAATTATTACTACAATCGAGATAACAAACATTTCTACCAGCCTCAAGAACTTCCTTTCAATCCTTTATAATCTATCCCTCACTCCACCACTGTTGCCAGGCTAATACTGATCTGCTTTATGTCATTACAGATTCATTTGGGCTTTCCAGAACTGTACGTAAGTAGAATTATATAATATGTACTCTTTGTTTGGCTTCTTTAAATGTAATTATTTTGAGATTCATTCATAATGTTGCATGTAACAGCAATTTGTTCCTTTTTTACTGAGTCCACTGTATGGGTATGACATAGTTTATCTATTCACTTGTTGACTTTTGGGTTGTTTCCAGTTTTGACTATCACAAATAAAACCACTATAAAAAATTCATGTACAAATCTTCGTGTGGGCATATGTTTTCATTTCTCTTGTGTAAAGACTAGGATTAGAATGACTGGTTTATAGGGTTCGTGTACATTTAACTTTTTAAGAAAGTGCCAGACTGTCTACCAAAGCAGTTACACCATTTTACATTATGTTCATATGTTCAGCAACATATAGAAAGTTCCAGTCGCTCTACATGCTCACCATTCTAATGGGCGTGTAGCAGGATGAAACTGTGCTTCCTTTGCATTTCTCTGATGACAAATTATGCTAATCATCTTTTTATGTGCTTATCCTTCATTCATGTATTTTCTTTTGTGAAGCCTCTGTCCAAACATTTTTCCACTCTTTTTTAATTGAATTGCTTGTTATTATTAAACTAAAAGAGTACTTTGTAGATTCTGGACACAAGTCTTTTGTCTGATATATATTTTGTAAATATTTTCTCAAAGTCTTGCTTTTTTTTACCTAATGGATTTTTAAGAGAAAGAGTTTATTATTTTGATAAAGTCCTATTAATCAATATTTTCTTTTATGATATGACTTGCTGTGTCATATGCCAAGGTTGCAGAGTTTTAAGTTCTACGTTTTCTTTTTTCAGTAGTATAGTTTCAAGTTTTACATGTAGGTCCATGAGTCGTTTTAAGTTGATTTTTACATCTAGCATGAGGTAAGGGTTGATGTTCACTTTTTTCTGAATGTATATCCAGTTGCTCCTGTGCCATTTGCTGAAAAGACTTTCCTCCCCCTTTTTAATTCCCTCAGTACTATCAAGAACTATGAAAGGTCTGAATTTTACCTTACTTGCAAACTACAAGTTAGTGTGCCACAGTTTCCTTGATACTAGCAGAAGACTCAAGACTCCTGGGTCAGAGATAAAGCACTTTAACCCTTGGCACATTAGGCAGCATGAGCTTCACGTTCACTTTGGCTCTCTTTGCCCTCAAGTCCCACAGGGGACATGCAGAGGTAAATTCAGGTGAAGGCTGCATACACAGTGGGTCTGGGTCACAGCTGAGGGACTATAACTTAGGAAACACCAACTCATATAAAGGGGCTGCTAGCAAACCTGCCCAGCCTTTGCCTGAGTGGAAGACATTACGTTTCTCTTTCTGGAAGAAAACAGATCCAGCCTCTGCCCCAGAGAAAGGCACTCTCCCAATATCCCAAAGCTGTTTGCTATACAAACATCTATGCAAAGATAGTCTGGAACAAAGATGTCAATGCCTCTTGCTCAGAAGATGTGTAGAAATTTCAGAGAATCGAAGGAATTGTCTCACTAAAGGAGCTTCTATTAAAAATCAATTGATCAAATGGAACAGAATAGAGAGCCCAGAAATAAACCCATTCATATATGGTCAGTTAATACACAACAAAAGAGACATACAATGGGGAAAGCACAGCCTCCTCAATAAACGGTGCTGGGAAAAATGGACAGCCACGTGCAAAAGAATGAAACTGGACCCCTATATTACACCATACACAAAAATTAACTCAAAATGGATTAAAGACTTAAATTTAAGGCTTTTGTGAAACCATAAAACTCCTAGAAGAAAACATAGCCGGTAAGCTCCTTGACATTGGTCTTAGCGATGTTGCTTTGGATATGGCTCCAAAGGTGAGGGAAACAAAAGCAAAAATAAACAAATGGGACTACATCAGACTAAAAAGCTTCTCACAGTGAAGGAAACCACCAACAAGACGAAAAGGCCACGTACCGAATGGAAGAGGATATTTGCAATCATATATCTGATAAAGGGTTAATATCCAAAATATATAAAGAACTCAAACAATTCTACAACAACAAAAATCTGATTAAAAAATGGGCAGAGAATCTAAATAGACATTTTTCCAAAGAAGATATGAGGATGGCCAACAGGCACATGAAAATTTGCTCAACAACATATAGAATCATCAGGGAAATGCAAATCAAAACCACAATGAGATACCACCTTACAGCTGTCAGAACGGCTATCACCAAAAGATGAGAAATAACATGTACTTACTGGTGAAGATGTGGAGAAAAGGGAACCCTTGTGCACTGTTGGTGGGAATTTAAATTGGTACAGTCACTATGGAGAAGAATATGGAGGTTTCTCAAAAAATTAAAAATAGATCTACCATACAATCCAGCTACTACAGTAGCCGTAATCCAGTTCCGCTACTGGGCATCTATCCAAAGAAAATAAAAACACTAATTTGAAAAGATATATGCACCTACATGTTCAATGCAGCACTATTTACAATAGCCAAGATATGGAAACAACCGAAGTGTCCACTGATAGATGAATGGATAAAGAAGATGTGGTATACACACCACACACCCACCCCCCCCACACACACACAATGAACTACTACTCAGTCATTAAAAATAAAACAATAACAAAAACCACAATGAAATCTTGACATGTGTGACAACATCGTGGACTCTGAGGGTATTATGCTAATTCCAAGAAGGCATACAGAGAAAGACAAATACCACATGATTTCATTTACATGTATTCAATAGAATCTGCAAACAAAACAAACACCCAGATTCACAGAGTGAAAAAATACAAAATATTGCTAACAAAATGTAAAGAAGCTTAAACGAATGGAGGGATTAAACCACATGATATGGGTGAAGGGGATCAGGAGATACAAACTTCCAGTTACATAATTAACTAATTAATTTAATTAAACTTGGGGAATATCCTCAATAATACTATATTAACTTCATATGGTGACGGGTGGTAAGTAGACTTATTGCGGTGATCATTTCACAACGTATACAAATGTTAAATCACTAGACTGTAAACCTGAAATTAATATAATACTGTATGTCAATTATACCTCAATAAAAAAGTCAACTGATCATTTATGAGTGGGTTTATTTCTGGATTTTCTGTTCTGTATGATTTCACCATACCAAATTATATTGATGACTGTAGCTTTATATAGTAAGGCTTCAAGTTAGGTAGGGTAAGTTATTCTACTTTGTTCTTCTCTTAAAACTGCTTTGGTTATTCTAGGGATTTTGAGCTTCCATATGAATTTTATAATCAGCTTGTCAGTTGCTATCCCCCCAAAAAAAGCCTGCTAGAATTTTGATTGGAATTATGTTAAATCTATAGAGCAATCTGAAGAGAATTCCCATCTTAACAATATCGTGTCTTTCAACCCATGAGCATAGTTTAATCTCTCCATTTACTTAGGCTTCCTTAGTTTCTTCAGCAATATTTTGTATTTTTCAGTGTAAAGTCGCAAAGTTGAACTCAATGCAAAGAGTAGAGTCTGACGTAGACTCCACGATTTGGGAGTCATCTAACTCATTCAAAATAAAACGTGGAACAGAGTTAAAGAAAGAGCTCCCCTAAATGTCCAACAACAGATGAATGGATAAAGAAGATGTGGTACATATATATAATGGAACTTTACTCAGCCATAAAAAGGAATGAAATTCAGTCATTTGTAGAGATGTCGATGGACTTAGAGTCTGTCATACAGAGTGAAGTAAGCCAGAAAGAGAAAACAAATTTCATATATTAACACATATATGTGGAATCTAGAAAAATGATACAGATGAACCAATTTGCAGGGCAGGATAGATACGCAGACATAGAAAATGGATGTGTGGACATGGAGGGAAAGGGGAGGTGGGATGAATTGGGAGATTAGGATTGACACATATACACTGCCATGTGTAAAATAGATAGCTAGTGGGAACGTGCTGTATAGCACAGGGAGCTCTGTTCGGTGCTCTGTAGTGACCTAGATGGATGGGATGAGGTTGGGGGAGGGAGGTCCAAGGTGGGGGGGATATATGTATACATATAGTTGATTCACTTTGTTGTACAGCAGAAACTAACACACCATTGTAAAGCAACTATACTTTGATTAAAAAAAAAAAAGAAGAAAGAAAGAGCTCTCTTTCCAAGCTGACACTGATTCATGTAGTCCATTCACTTTTAGAATCTTTAGCCATCCTGCTGTGAATTATTTTAACTGAACAGTTGCTCCCTTTAATAGAGTAGTTTTTAAATATCAGTCCTCATGATAATTCCTGACTAGTAGTAATTGTGTGATTAATAAACTTTAATTGAATAAAATTTTTTAAATTAAGGAATTAAAAGGAAAGGAATTATTTACAGAGAAAATAGAGATAAAAGGATAAGAACACATACACGGTGATGACTGTTGAAACATTACTGTAGGTTTTAACTTATTGCCCAGTTTTTTAAAACAACAAAAAATAAAATAGCATCTTTGCTTCCCCCTACAATCAGTAGTTCACAAAACAAAACCACAATCTGCCAGAATGCTCCTTTGAAAAAGACCAAGCTTGCCAAAATTTTTCAGATGCTTTTACTTGTAAGATAATCTAAAAATCAACCTCGAAAAAGAATATTCTAATTCCACATCTAAAAGTATAAAATTAATTTTATGTGCTTAATTCAGATATTAATAACTCTTATTTTAAATTTAACATAATATTTAGCATGAAGTATTTTGGGCGTAATATGCTGATATGAAAAATATCTTTAGAGAAATGCTGAATTCTGAAAGGCAACATTGTTATCTTAAAAAAAATTCAGGCCAAGTGTAGCGTTCTATTCAAAGAGGAAAATTCTCTTCTCAGACTGCATTTCTGTTAGGCAGATCATCCAATGCATCATTTTTAATCTACTAGCTATGTGCAATACTGACATCAATGGAACTTATGTATTTTTATGGGCAATAACATATACAACTAAACACAAAACATCAATACAAGAATATTGTTCCATTAAATCCTATTTATGTTCAATTTTGAAAATGTTATGTTATAGCAACAGAAGGCAGAAGCTCAGAATGAACTTCTTCAAACTTCCCCCAAAGTCTCTGAAATATATATACATATATAGAGAATTTTTATCAATGAGAGTTATTTAAAATAAAATACTATGATCACTCTGCAATCTGATGAATTTCTTCCTGGATGAAATAGTTTTAACTGTTAAAAGAGCAGCATATAAAAATTTTTTGAACTATGTATTTTGATTATATATTTTAAGGTAAACCAAAGGAGAAGACAAGAAAAAAACTATTCCAAGACTTACTAACTACAGAAAATATTCATCTGTGCTGCTCAGGATACACTGTCAATACTGAGTAGCTACACTAAAAAACAAATATTAATTTATATATTATATAACTTGACCCCCCTGCTGCTTGCTACAAATGCATTATGAGTGGAATTCAGTGACAGAAACCAAAAAAAGACAGAGTAAAATTAAAAGAACAAATTCCCTTCCATTTAAAAGCAGAGATAGTTATCAAACTTGCAAAGAAAAAATGGGAGAAGCTCAGAAATTAGATGGCACTTGGAGGAAGGTATGAAATTTAATATCTGTAAATAGTCTTTGATATTAACATTCTTGGAACTGTTATAGCACATACAGTACTAAAAATGCTAAATATGTTTTTTATAAACTCTCTGGCATGGACAGTTTCTTAATAAAATATATCATTCATTAAACAAATGATTTAATACAAAGGTCTTCTGTTTTTCTTATAATCAAACAATTTTCTGCCCACCTGACCATGGCTATAAAATCTGAAGAGCCATTTGCCCTATCTGGCAAGGAGCACTGCTTTCTTGCTAAGTCATTCTGCCCTCTACTGTCCTCTCTACCTAGCCAGGATACACTAGGGAGCTATATGCCATGTACACAATTCCAGCCTCTATACCTAAGTAACCAGAACTTTTCAAACTTCACCAATCTATGAATATATATATATATATTCATAGATATATATATATATATATCCCCTTTCAATTGCCTCTTGATGATTCTAAGCTCCTAGCTGCTTGGCCAACAACTCTAAGCTCCATCTACTTGACTGCCAGAAGCCCGCCATTTGACAGGGTGGCACAACTTTCCAGTTTTCTCAGGAATCGAAAGGAGCACTTGCAAGAGTCCATGGATGGATTCTTCTTGATTTCTACTTCCCATCACAGGTCATCCAGATCTAGCCCTGATGGTTTTAGAGAGGTGGTAATCAAAGCAGCATCCATAAATTCCCTAATACCTAGCCATCGGTAGCACTGGAAAACCACCACATCTTATTGTCAAGACGTAAGAATTCCAGCATACCTGAATGCTAGAGAACAATGCTATAATTCTTGTCAAGATAGTAAGCAGCATCCGATTTCTTTGGGAAAAGAGTCTAAGCCGAAGCCAAATCCATTCTTCCTCAGTCTCCACAGGGGTACGTATGGCCATTACACCAAGTTCTCACCAAAGGAAGAACAATAGAATATGAGCAGAATTCATCTGTCTACTTCCAGATCATTGCTTTTAGGAGAGCACGGATGACTCTTCCACACTCTTATCTCCTCCACCATCTGGACAACAATGAAACTTACAATGGGCATGGTGACTCCATTAAATGGAAGGAGACTCAATTTCTGAATGAATGCCTGCCAACTTGAAGCAGCCAGGACTATTATGTAAGTAGGAAATAAACTTTACTGAACCAGCCATTAAATATTTGGGTTTGTTACTGCAGACTACCCTAACTGAAACAGGATCCCACAGTAAGGATGATACACTCTCAACCATTGTCCTTTCTTGCAATCTACTCTACAAAGAAATATATACAGAAATCTATAAGGAGTCTCTATAGTGCATATTAAAAGCTCATTTATAACATTTTTTAATATATAAATGTATTTACTTATTTATTTTTGGCTGCATTGGGTCTTCGTTGCTGCATGCAGGCTTTCTCTAGTTGTGGCAAGCAGGGGCTACTCTTTGTTGTGATGCTTGGGCTTCTCATTGCGGTGGCTTCTCGTTGCGGAGCACGGGCTCTAGGCGCACGGGCTTCAGTAGTTGTGGCTCGCGGGCTCTAGAGTGCAGGCTCAGTAGTTGTGCCGCATGGGCTTAGTTGCTCCACGGCATGTGGGATCTTCCCAGACCATGGCTCAAACCCGTGTCCCCCGCATTGGCAGGCGGATTCTTAACCACTGTGCCGCCAGGGAAGCCCCAAAGCTCGAATGCCACCTCTGGGGAGATTTCAAATAGGTTTTCTGCCCCCTAGAAATCCTTTATGTAAATCAGAGAATGCAAATAGTAAAGTAGAGGTAAGGGTACCATCAAACTACACCCACCAAAAGCATTTGACTTTTAGCTGGGCTTAGCCTATTATATTAATCGTTTAATTTGACCCTCTAAACAAAACTGTGAAATAGATATTATCCCCATTTTACAGAGAGAAAAAATTGGAACGTAGTTTCCATAACTTTGTAACAGCCACAAATGGAAAACTAAGCATGGACTTTAAAACTGAGCTAAGAGATACCCAAAGGTAACTCTTTTATTTATAATATACTTGGATTATACTGTATTTCCCCTCCAAGTTTTTATGTATTTGTTGGTATACACCAGCTATAAAATAAACATTTCTACACAGTATAATCAGGCCTTGAAATAAAGTTACGATTTCAATTCAGTCAAAATTTATTGGGCTTTTTTTTTTTATGTATTATATATAATTAGAAGGGACATGTGTGTGGTTCTCAACCATACTTTTGCCCCCCACAGGACATTTGGCAATGTCTGCAGACATTTTTGGTTGTCAAAAATGGAGAGAGAAGGGCTTCCCTGGTGGCGCAGTGGTTGAGAGTCCGCCTGCCGATGCAGGGGACACGGGTTCGTGCCCCGGTCCAGGAAGATCCCACATGCCACGGAACGGCTGGGCCCGTGAGCCATGGCCGTTGAGCCTGCGTGTCTGGAGCCTATGCTCTGCAACGGAAGAGGCCACAACAGTGAGAGGCCCATATACCGAAAAAAAAAAAAAAAATGGAGGGAGAAGATGCCACTGGCATTTAGTGGACAGAAGTCAGGAACACTGCTAAACATCCTACAATGCACAAGAAAGCCCCTCAGAACAAAGAATTATCCGGTTCAAATGTCATAGTACATAGGTTGAGAAACCCTCCCCTAGAGTAATTTACAATCTAGGGCAAAATTCTACGTTCCAATGAAGCACCTATAATTTAGGATGACCATTCAAATAAAAAAGATTGCTCCAAAAAGATGAAAGGGTAGACCATGTATTTAAAACATACACACACGCACACACACACACACACACACACACACACACACACACACACACTTATTAGACCTTGAAACTGTGTATCTCAAAGGACAGCAGAAGGAGGCAGTGGTAAGATAATTAAATTGCTGGAGAAGCAAACCAACCCTGTCAGACCTCAGGCAGACCACATCAGAATTGAGAAGGGGAAGGGTTCTAGAAAATTACTCTTTAAAATCAAAATGTAGTCACTTTTATTTTTTTCTCAAAAGGCTACTAGAAGGCATTATCCTACTGAATGAATAGTGAATTTCTTGCATGGTAAAAATATTTTTAAACATCAGTTATAACAAGCTGTATACCTTATTCAGGGCTGTCTTTTCAAAAATCAAAAATGTTCTTAAGATCTCAATTTATTTTCTTCCTTATGTAAATTGCAAATTGGAACAAGTGGCTCAGATCTCAGCAAAATTAGCAAAAATTAACAAATAAGGCTAGTACAAAAATACTAAGGCATGGAAAGCTTAATTAAAAATTCCTCCATAAAAATACCACTAAGCTTTTTACAAAATTATAATCCATAATCAAGATGCTAAAAATAAGTCTAGATTATTTCTAACATCCTCTCCTTTTCTAAAACTGTATGATTCTGCACATCATCAATTTTTTGTATAACTTTAGGTGAGAATAATTTATTTCTAAGACCCTCTCCTTTTCTAAAACTGTATGATTCTGCACATCATCAATTTTTTGTATACCTTTAGGTGAGAATAATTTATGCCAGATAACAGAAAAAAGCTAATTAATTTTCCTATAAGCATCTGTTTGAGGTGGGTAAAAGAATTCACAAATATTGTGAGTTGGTAAGTTTACAGCACTTATTTATACAGGCCGCTATAAATACAGCCAGGACATTTTTCTAAATGATAGATCTTACGGAAATTCTGTATTAACTTTTCTCATAGATGTTGACCGTAACCAGGTGTTGGTGTATATCACATTTTACAATATACACGGTCCTAAAATGATCTGAAATTTGAGTTTTTGAAAATAAAATTAGGTTTAAACTTACTTAGGTGAGTAATTTAGAACCATCCCTTAGAAAAATTTTTACACAATTAAGAGTTTTGAGATGTGAATAAACCAGTATGATTCTGAATGGAATTCTTTAATATATTTATACCTGTGATTACATGTGTTAGAATGTTTTAAAATCTTATTTAAACTCTTATAAAGGTTTACTGTAAGAGAAAGACTCAACACTAATGTTCAAGTCATTCGTTTTTTAACTGTTATTCTCTATAAAATTAATCCATAAATTATCCACAAACCATCAGTTTTACTAAGTGTCTTTAATATATTGTAAAAGATTACCATATTTAGCTCTGTGGAGAAAACTATAAGCGGATTACATCATATAATTACAAAGTGAAATAACAAGTAAGAAGAATGAAAAAGTTAAAAAGTAAATAAATGACTTCATCAAAATTTAAGACATTTAATTTTTATTGACGATACAATAGTGAACAAAACAGACAAAATCCCTGCCCAGATGCAGCTTAGAGGCTACTGGCCTAGAACCCAATCAACAGAATGCATATTCTAGCATACTTTACTAACAAAAGAGTGCATGTTTCCATAAAAATTACTTCCATCACCTCTGTTCTAGGATAATCAAAAATCTTTACCCAGTTGATTGACCAAAACAATAGACTTCCTCTTTTCCACCAGGAAACACCCATCAGATCTTTGCTAGGGTATATACTGTCATCAATGGGAAGGAATCATCATTTCTGATGTGTTCTTCCCTTCAACATGGCAGTATGCAACAGCAAATGTTGGATGAAATGAGTGTTTAACCAGTGACTACAGGGTTGCAATTTCTAACTGTTATACCAGTTAGACTACATACATACTCCTCTGGATTGGGGGGAAAAAAAGTTAATTTAGGCATATAGTGTCCAGAATTGCTATTAACATGACAAATCCTTATTCTTCTTTTCAGTCTTTAAACAGTTCCATACACATGGGACTCATTCAATAGATATGTATTCACAAATCAGTTAATTTACAAGTGCACAATAAAGTTGATACCAAAAAAAAATGCACAGAAAAGGGATAACGACAAAGTGAGCTTTCCTCAAAGATTTTAAACCCTTCTCAGATTTTTTAAAAGAAGCACAATGTAATCCAAGTGTGTGTCCTCTCTCTCCCTTCCCTCTCACTCTAATAGCTTTTTTTTTTTTACTTTCTTCCTGTTTTGAAATAAATTTCTGTACAAAATTACCAGTGCTTGCTCTGCCAAAGCTTAGCCAGAAAGCGAAAAGGAATGCTTTTAACTTCATTGGTTTGAAGTGATACACACAAATCTGTTCCATTCATATATTTTTCTGACAGATTGCCTGATACTCTTGGCACAGTAATTTTTTTCCTAAAATGCTAAAAAAGCAGGAGATGGTCAACTTTTTACTCAAAGTCAAGCAAAACCAGAGAAGCAAAAATAATCTATCATTCCTTCACTCCTGGCAAGAAATGCCACCACACTGCAACATTCAAGAACATTACTTCCAGTACTGCATAATAGCCCATGTGCCCCGCTACACAGGATGCAAAATCCAGGCCTTCAGCTGCTCCCTTACCTTGATCCCTTAAAATAAGCACAGATGGGTAGCTAATGCTACAGGTCACCTTTTTCTTCCTCTTCCTCCCTCTGACTTTATATGAAGACAGAAGAAAGTTTAACTGAATGTTTCTAAGGCAGTAGTTCTCAACTCTGACTGCATGTTAGAATTACCTATGGAAAAAAGTATGGAGATTCCTAAAAAAAATTAAAAATAGAACTACCATATGATCCAGCAATTCCACTCCTGGCTATTTCACAAAGAAAACAAAAACACTAATTAGAAAATATATATGCACCCCTACATTTATTGCAGCATTACTTACAATAGCCAAGATATGGAAGCGACCTAAGCTCCCATCAATAGATGGATAAAGAAGATGTGTTTATACACACACACACACACACACACACACACACACACACACAATGGAATATTCCTCAGCTATAAAAAGAATGAAATTTTGCCACTTGCGACAACATGGATGGACCTCAAGGGTATTATGCCAAGTAAAATAAGTCAGAGAAAGACAATACCATATGATTTCACTTATATGCGAAATCTAAAAAACAAAATAAATGAACAAACATAACAAAACAGAAGCAAGTTATAGATACAGAGAACAAATAAGTGGTTGCCAGAGGGAAGTAAGGTGGGGGTAGGAAAGAAATAGGTGAGGGAGATTAAAAGGTACAAACTTCCATTTGCAAAATGACTGAATCAATAACTATGTAATATGGTGACGTATTAGAACTAGACTTGCTGTGGTGATCATTTTGAAATGTATATAAAAAGAATCACTATGCTGTGTAACAGAAACTAACATAGTGCTGTAGGTCAATTATACTTCAAAAACCAACAAACTCACAGAAAAAGAGATCAGATTTGTGGTTACCAGAGACAGGGGTGGAGAGGGAATTGGATGAAGGTGGTCAAAAGGTACAAACGTCCAGTTATAAGATAAATAAGAATTAGGGATGCAATGTACAACATTATATAAATATAATTAACACTGCTGTACATTATATATGAAAGAGAGTAAATTCTAAGAGTTCTCATCACAAGGGAAACATTTTTTTTCTATTTCTTTAATTTTGTATCTGTATGAGATGATGGCTGTTGACTAAACTTATTGTGATAATCATTTCATGATGTACATAAGTCAAGTCATTATGTTGTACACTTAAACTTATACAGTGCTATATGTCAATTATATCTCAATAAAACTGGAAGAAAAACAAACAAAAAAAAAGAATTACCTATGGAACTCAACCACCGCTGAGCCCCACACTAAACCAATAATAAATCAAAATCTCTCGGGGTGAGACCACATTGGTAATTTTAAAAAGCTCCCCAAGTGATTCTAAAGAGCAGCCAGGGTGGAAAACCAATGTTATAGGTCAAAAAAATAAGGAGACAGAGCTGCCTCTCCCTACTTTAAATTATTTCTGTAAAAATTTATACATAGATTACAACCAGGGTTCTCATCAAAAGAGAAATTTTATGGCTGAGTAATATTCCATTGTACATATGTGCCACATCTTTACCCATTCATCTGTCGATGGACACTTAGGTTGCTTCCATGTCCTGGCTATTGTAAATAGTGCTGCAATGA